>NC_066618.1:29296889-29628139 GCF_025201925.1 Gopherus flavomarginatus | reverse complement strand
TTTTCTGCAACTTTTAAAATCTTATTTAAAATGTTTCATTTTAATTCCTCCCTCCCTCCCATCCTCTGCTTATCCATCTTTTTTCTGTTTTAATGTGGGTTTTCAGCCACTATTTTTCTACCAATGCTTTTTTGCCCAGTCTATCCCCGTTCTTCAACATTGCCTCTGATCCCTCTGATTTTACTTCCCTTTATTTTTTATTCCATACCCCATTTCTACTCCTTTCCCCTCCACCCTATCAGTCCTCTTCCCAGCTGGCACTCCTAACACCTCTGACAAAATATCTCCTCGCCATTTCTCAACCCTGAGTCTCTTGCAATCAGTGTTGGGGAACAGGTCATGCTGACTCTCCCAGTGTGGATGATATGTGTATTGAGGAGTGGGAGTAGGTAAAAGAGTGAACTTGGAGGTGGATAAATTAACAGCTCTCTTCCCATTACACCTGACATATATTTTGGTTGACACACAGAACAGCAACAAAATGAATGAAAGCCCGAACACAGCTGATGAAGTAACCTGATTTGGTTGTGAAACATTCTTCTGCATTTCTAGCTGATTATGAGTGTCACCATTTCAATAACTTTATGGAATGGTAGTGCTGTTGGGGACATATTTAAAAGGTTTGACAATTAAAAATGGCAGAGGCCACAATTTTGATGCAACACCTTAATACTCTTATCATGACTTAGCTGAAGATTTAAGAATGGATCCACATTCTGGATGATCATTTACTTATATAACTTTTATAAGGATGGGACATGCAGGAAACTTTTATGTCGGGAGGAGGACAGGGTCAACTGCTTAGAGGTTCTCTACCATACTCCCTGAACAGCAGTTCATTGTTCCCCTTGACTTGGTCAGACTTAGCTTTAAGTCTTTATTTTACTCTAAGATCTCTTACTTGCTAATGCCCTGACCTTGGCATCTGTGCTACTCCTCCTAAAGCTAATGTGATATACTCAAACAATGCAGACCATTGCTAAGAAATATAAGCACCCTTAGTGATGTCACTGAACTCATTAAAGATATAGTTGACTTATGGCCCTAGAAAACCTTATTAACAAATGTAACCGTAATAGAAAACAGTAGTGCTTGTTGATAAGCAGAGTAAAACAATACATGTTTTATTCAAATATAAAAATAGCCCTTGACCAAGAAAAAAGATTTTTGTCTTAATAATTGTGGCAAACTATAGCTAAGTATGCAATTCCTGAGATAACTGATGTGAAAAGAATGGAGAAACTCAAAATACAATCATACACATTTGAAAATTCTAATTCTTAATGCAATTTACATAGTTGACAGCAGGGCTACAAATTTGAATGATTCATTTTAGTAAACAGCAAATTGTTGTGCATTCTCACTCTAAGGATGTGTTAGAAGGTTAACTCTAACAGAAGATTGGTGAAATCTAACCACTGAGAATTACTATAAGTTCAATTTTTATAGTGATTGCAGCAACACAATAACAGTGCTGCAAAATGTGACTGTGGTATTTATTTGTTATAGCTATGGATTGAGCATTTACAAAGCAAGAAAAGTATTTTATGCTTCATATATCACTGCTAGTATTAAGAGTTTTATTCCTCCACACACTATTAAACATGCCAATATCTCCCATTGGTGATATAGTCTCTATAAAAATTGTACTATTCATTAGACTTCTCTCTTTTAATATGTGTTTTAGAAATTTCTTTAAATGTTTGCCAGGAATTAAATGCATTTATTTTTATCAAATGACTGTATATAAAAAGTCCATCTGCAGACTTCTGGGTCACTGTACAATCTTGCAAGAGAATGTATACAAGAACCCGATCTATTCCCAGAGAAAGAATGAAATTCTTTTAAATAAAAACAGTTACAAGAAAATAGTTCAAAAAGTGGAGATTCCAAGTTCTTCAGGGTCAAGATTATATTGTCAAATTGTCTGGAATATGCCGTGCATATGTATTGCACTAGTTGTATGAAATAGCTATTGTAAAACAATGTAGCCAAAATGGTCAGAGATGTACTGAACTGAATCAAAAGACAAAACTATTTAACGTTGAAAATAACCACATTGGGTCTTGGTGGTGATTCTCATATCCTCAATATGAGCAATTTTCTTCAGCACATACAAGAAGCCAGAGAATGGGTGAAGTCAGGCTGTATATTAAAAGGGAACTGCCTATTAGTGAGATTTATTTCACTACGGAAAACAGTTCCAAGGGAGGGAGAAGTTCCATTGTTTGAGACCTCTAAAGTTAGACTGGATATAATATTCATTACATTATAGGGAACAATGCTTCACTGGCAGGAACATGAACGAGGTCAGGCCTGCACAACTCGTAAAGCGGCGAGGGCCATATTACTCCAAAGAAAACAGCTCAGGGCTGAACCCCCCAGTCCCGCCAACCCCCATCCAGCGCCACCAAGCCCCCCCGAAACAACACATCCCCCAGCGCTGCCCAGTCCCCCCGAAACACTCCCCCCCAAGCGCCACCCAGCCCCCTTTAAATACTCCCTGCTCCCCACAGCATCGCCCGCCCTGTGGAAACAAACCCACCCTCCTTCCCCAGCGCTGCCCCAATGGAAACAGCAGTATTGAACCTTGATAATATGTTATAGCGAGCCCCTAAGGTAGTATAATTAAGGTAAAAGAAAAATGTCTTTTTGCTAGAAGTAGAATAAGATCTTTCCCCCCACTTTGTAATCGATTGTCTTGTTGAATTAATGAGGTGTGGATGAGGAAGGCGTGGAAGGCAGCACCTTCAGACAGCTGCAACACGCGGGCCGCATGCGGCCCCTGGGCTGCATGTTGTGCAGGTCTGAACTAGATGATACAAGAGGTTTTTTTAATTCTGAATTCTATATGTCTGTGAAAAATTCTCTCCTCTGCAGAAGCAAATATAAACCTTTGACAATTTTTTAAAAGGTTTTGTGCAATCTAGTGCTGGACACAGATTTTCCTCTACCTTCTGCTTTGTTTCTTAAGGTTTTCATTACAAATGGCTCTGTCAAATCAGCTTCACTCCAAATTTTGGTACCCGATTAATAATTAAAAAAAAATAATAATTCATTTTTGACATTAATGTGAGATGGGTGGCAAAATCCCAAGTTATCAGATCAAAGTAACTCAGCACTATGTTAAAACACACTGGGAAACATTTAGTGAGCACCAATAGGGTCTACACAGACCAATTACTGTGCACCCTTGTAAGTACATATTAGCTCACTGTACAGACAAGCTCTCAGACAGAAAACAGTATGCACAAATATTTTACAAATGTGTTGTGTGTTGGCTTTATCAAGAAAAAAATGAGATTTAAAAATACATGTATTTGGGAGATATAATCAGAAAACAACTTCACAACGTAAACTACGTTATGAATAATTCACCAAAAAGTTAGTTTAAAGTGAAATGAAATCTCACACACACACTTCAAAGAACAGAAACACACTTTTTTGTGAAGAATAGAGCAGGCATATCTGACAGATGCCGAGGTCAAATCACCCAACCTTTATAGCTAACATAAACCTATTACAGCACTTTGTACACATATCTGTGTTGTGAAAATATGCACGTGTTTTTAACTCTTAACCATAGATTAAAGTCTTGCTTCCTGTGTGGTTATTTAGGTGTTGTTGGTTTTTTTAAACAGATGGTCAGAAGTGAGGATGAAGGAAAGCATTTTGTGTGATCCATTGTTCATTCATAGAATGTAATCTTTGTTTTGTTTAAGTGTCACAGCTCACTGCACTAATTAGTAGCGGAGACTATTCGAAGTTTTAAATTTTTAAATGAGGAGCTACAAAAAAAAGAAAACAACAGTTTTTATGCTTAAGGTAAGAATATATTATGTATACATTAAGCTCTTACTCAGCCTTTGTTTTTAAAACTGTTACAATTATCAACCAAAACTACAGCTTTAATGTAATATTTCAGGCCATTACTGGGAAATAATTTTATGCTTCATATATCTGTGTATAGGAGACTCACACATTTAACATGTATACAGTAGATTTTATATATGCCCTTCACTTATCTCTGTACAGAGATTTTATAAAGGACTGTACCATTATAACCCAGATGACTGGAAAAAGGCTAATATAGTGCCCATCTTTTAAAAAGGGAAGGAGGAGAACTACAGGCCAGTCAGCCTCACCTCAGTCCCTGGAAAAATTATGAAGCAGGTCCTCAAGGAATCAATTCTGAAGCACTTAGAGGAGAGGAAAGTGATCAGGAACAGTGAGCATGGATTCACCACGGGCAAGTCATGCCTGACTAACCTAACTGCCTTCTATGATGAGACAACTGGCTCTGTGGATGAGGGGAAAGCAGTGGACATGTTATTTCTTGACTTTAGCACAGGGCCACCCAGAGGATTCAGGGGGCCTGGGGCAAAGCAATTTTGGGGGCTCCTTCCATAAAAAAAAAAGTTGCAAAACTACAGATTATATTATATTCTTGTGGGGGTCTGGGGCAAATTTCCCCATTTGCCCCCCCCCACCTCTGGGCGACCCTGCTTTAGCAAAGCTGTTGATACGGTCTCCCACAGTATTCTTGCCAGCAAGTTAAAGTAGTATGGGCTGGATGAATGATCTACAAGGTAGACAGAAAGCTGGCTAGATCATCGAGCTCAACGGGTAGTGATCAATGGCTCCATGTCTAATTGGCAGCCAGTATCAAGTGGAGTGCCCCAAGGGTCGGTCCTAGGGCCAGTTTTGTTCAACATCTTCATTAATGATCTGGAGGATGGTGTGGACTGCACCCTCAGCAAGTTTGCAGATGACACTAAACTCGGAGGAGTGGTAGATACCCTGGAGGGTAGGGATAGGATATAGAGGGACCTAGACAAATTAGAGGTTTGGGCCAAAAGAAATCTGATGAGGTTCAACAAAAACAAGTGCAGAGTCCTGCACTTAGGACAGAAGAATCCCATGAACTGCTATAAACTAGGGACCAAATGGCGAGGTGGCAGTTCTGCAGAGAAGGACCTAGGGGTTACAGTGGAGGAGAAGCTGGATATGAGTTGACAGTGTGCCCTTGTTGCAAAGGTGGCTAACGGCATTTTGGGATGTATAAGTAGGGGTATTGCCAGCAGAGCAAAGGACGTGATCATTCCCCTCTATTCGACATTGGTGAGGCATCATCTGGAGTACTGTGTCCAGTTTTGAGCCCACACTACAAGGAGGATTGGGAAAAATTGGAAAGAGTCCGGCGGAGGGCAACAAAAATGTTAGGGGGCTGCAGCACATGACTTATGAGAAGAGGCTGAGAGAACTGGGATTGTTCAGTCTGCAGAAGAGAAGAATGGGGGGGGAGGGGATTTGATAGCTACTTTCAACTACCTGAAAGGGGATTCCAAAGAGGATGGATCTAGACTGCTCTCAGTGGTAGCAGATGACAGAACAAGGAGTAATGGTCTCAAGTTGCAGTGGGGGAGATTTAGGTTGGATATTAGGAAAAACTTTTTCACTAGGAGGGTGGTGAAGCACTGGAATGGGTTACCTAGGGAGGTGGTGGAATCTCCTTCCTTAGAGGTTTTGAAGGTCAGACTTCACAAAGCCTTGGCTGGGATGATTTAGTGGGGGATTGGTCCTGTTTTGAGCAGGGGATTGGACTAGATGACCTCCTGAGGTCCCTTCCAAACCTGAACCCTAAGAATTACACACATTATAGTATCTTTGTTACTATTTCTCTCCCAGCCCGCTGCCCCAGGCCCACTTATGTGTCTCATCCACCTATTACAACTTGTCTTTTAGATTGTATAAGAGGTTAATAGACCCCAACAAATTGGTGCCAAGTAGATAAATCCCCATTAGTGTGAAATGGAATGCAAGGGACTGCAGTTCCACTGTTTAAAAGGACATACCTGGTTATATTTGGTTCAAACAGGAGAATGTGTATATCAAGCTATTGTGCCAAAAACCTCGTGACCCTATTAAGTATTTTTACTTCCTTTTGTATTCCTCATCCTTAACTTAAAGGCTGTGCCTATATTTCACCTCATCGCTAGTTGTTCCTTGATTCCTCCCCGCATTCTGCATGCTATGCCATTTCAGCTCTCCATGACGCTTTCTATCTTTAACCACATATGGTCCTACAACTTTTTCGTCATAGTGCTGATTTTGCCAGGATTGCCCTCTCTAATCCGCCGCACAAAGTACCCTTTCCCCTCTCATTTAAACTCTTCTTTTGGTTCTTCTTCCAATGCTGACTCTCGAACTAGCCTTTATTTCACTATAATAAAGAGTTAATGAGGAACAAAGATCTATCTGTAACCATAAGCATTTTCGTGATTGATCACTGTTGCTCTCTCATCATTTTGTGCCTTCTTCACCTTCCCTTTGTTTGCCATCATCCTTTACAGTGGTACAATATATCTAATTTAGTTCCTCAGTGTCTGTAAAGCAACATAATTCATACTTGTGGGGCTATATAAATAATAGCTTCAATTAATATTTGCACTGATGTATCTGCAGTGTATGGGAAACACTGTCCAATTTGGTCCCCTAAAGGTAGGCACCTAAAGCAAAGTGGACTTATTTTCTGATATGCAGAGCACCAACAATTCCCACTGTTTGAGAGCTGCACGTGCTCAGCACATGTGAAAATCAGGACACTTATTTAGGTGCCTGAATATGGATGTTGGAGCCTAACTGCAATTGGAAAATTTTGGCCTCAATGTTGACTTATTAAAAGTAAATACTGAAATGATATTTTAATTGAGAATCTACTTATTTTATAGAGTGGTTGCTTTGTGAACTACAGTAATGCTATAAAATTAATATCCTATCTAAGGGGCATAAAGCTCCAAGTATATAATTTTGCAGGATTTGAAACATTAGTGCTCTGCATCTCGATTAATGACAAAGGCTGTTTATATATATATATAGAACATGAATAGGCCCTTCAGGAATCAGGACAGACACACACACACAGGATCTGCGCCTCATTTACACTATGATCTGTTTATACCACTTCAGCTGCGTCAAAGGGCAAAGACATAGCACCACGTAAAGGTGCCTTAGGGCAAATGAACATCAGCTCCATATTCTAGAAGAATATTTCCCCCCATCCCATAGAAAGGGGTAAGAGCTCCAGGGGAAAATTCAGCCACTTTCTCCCTGCCAAACACTATCCCACGTCGGAACTGAGACAAATGACAAACGGAAGGATATCCCCAAAATCTTTGTAGCAAGAAGCTTTAAATGAAATTTAACTTATTTATTAAAGTTTTCTGTAATTTTGAATTAGACAGTTACTCTGCTAGTCAGGCACTGTTACAAAAAGGGAATAGCCACCCGATAAACAGGAATGGGAAGCAGAACAATGCTTTTGAAGTTTAGCAACAGAATGTACTATTTTAGAAGAGAGGTGGGTTGTACATTCTCAAGGCTTCCTTCTATTGGGATAGATTCAAACTAGCAAAGAGATGGGTTCACTTGGTTGGGAAAAAAGGTTCATTCATGGATTTGTTTTATGAATACTGAAATGCTTCAAATTACCTGTATGGCTGCAACACTATGAACTGAAATCAAGTTAAAATTAAAATTAGTGCAGGTCACAGAGAAACTCAGCAAAGGCTAGTTAATGTAATCATAAAAAATATTTGAAACCAGAACATACGTTATTGTACCCCTAGTCATCTCCATATTAAAATAAATGCATATTCAAATGTTCCCCAGTGATACCCTTCTGCTCTTTCAAATTCAAAGGAACTCCTTTCTAATCCAATACAATCTCTTTCACTCCACATTTCAGCAGCTGTCTTGCATGATTTCTAATCAAAGCTGATGATAACTGGTTTTGGCAACAGATTGTAGTATCCCAAATGAGTAATTAAACAAAGAAAATTTGCTCACTTCTTTCTTAGAAGCCTGGGTACATTTCATATTCCTAATATCTTCAGACTTAACTAAAAGGAATTGATGGGTTTTGTAATCTGGTCAACCCTTCTAATATATTTAATGAAGGAATGTCAGAGGTCTATGGTATTTGTATACTTCAAAATGTAGACAGCTACATGACAAAGATAAATGTCAGCCTAGAAAAACCATTTGACCATGACAATTTATAAGAACAGAAAATGAGAAACCTTTGGACAATAATTGATTTAGATTTGACTGAGAAACAATCACATGGAGAAAAAGTAAATTGATATATTATCAAAAATCTCCACTTGGGCTTACTCTAAAATACACTTGAAAGGGGGCAAGGGAGTACATCACAACATAAAATAACACTCATTGAAAAAGTATACTGATTTGGAAGGTAGAGCCACAGGTACGACAACCCAGAAAATCACTATACTCAACTACAAAGGAAATTCATCACGGCAAAAAGGAAGTAGGTGAACCCAACAAAGATCACGATAGGAACAGAAAAAACTCAGCAGTGCCTGATGTTATAGATTATTTTTAAAACCCTAGAACGATCCCCGAGCAATAAATAAAAACATGAGAAATCTAATGGACGGAGACAGTGATAAACTAATTAGGATGTGTATATTTCATTGCCAGGGCATTGGGATTTCTTTAAAATACACTATGTAACAGTGTGCTCTAAACAAGAGTTTTAAGTTAAAAGTGGTAAAAATCAGCACACTTGAAAACATAGTATGTAACCACTAAGAAGACTTTACACTCGCACACAGAACATATGCTAAAACCACAATTATAAATTCCTTTCCTAAAATGAAACAGGACAGCTCTGAACAAAGTCTGAGAGAAGTCAGTGAGTTGAAAAGTGAATAATTTCAAATAGCCCACGATACTAAAGACAAAATTAAATATTCCTCAAATTTGTGAGGCTTAAAAGAATTTTCTTCAGTATCTGTTCTTGAGCTGTAGTAGGAAGAGGGGGAGTAGAGAAGATGAAATGGCATCTGAGCAGGACATATTTTTGGTTGTAATAAAATGCAGAGCAGTAGTGGGATCCAGTTGACTCAATATGACACTAAACACTGCAGGTTAAGAACAGGTTAGACAAAAACCTGTCAGGGCTGGTCCAGGTATACTTGGTCCTACCTCAGCACAGAAGAATAGACTAGATGACCTCCTGAGGGCTCTACTAACATCACAGAAATGTAGGGCAGGAAGGGAGATGCAGAACATGGGCTCAATCTTGTATCACTCAAGTCAACAGGAATCTTGCCATTGATTTCAAAAGCAGGAGCATTAAGCTGTTGTACAGTATATAATAAATACTGTACGTAAAAACTGACACACAGATATGCATCTCACTTTGCAGATGAAGAAATTGAGCCACAGAGGGTGTGTTTATTTTGCAATGTAAATCTATGTTTCAGCCCCGGCTCAAGACTAACCCCCTTTGTGTCTACACTGCAACTACCCTAACCCAGGGCTTGGACCAGGGCCCCAGGACTCTGAAAGGCTGAAGGATCTGAGCTCAAGGTAAGCTAGGACCCAAGGTCCAGGCCCTATCGCTTTGCAATGTAGATGCAACCCCCTTTGACAAGGTTCCAGGAGTCAGCTGGAAGTATCCCACAATTCCATGGGACAGCTTTCTTAGTACACTCTATCCCAACAATCTGCAACCATTCTATTGAAAATGGAAGCCACTCCCCCATTTGTAAATGACAGCAACTCAGGTCAGCGTTAACCCATTCTCTTCTCATCACCATCTGCAAGCACACTACCACAGAGCCTCCTGAATTTGCACCGGAGAGTGAGCCAATCAAGGCTTTTGCAAAGCGAGCTGCTTCTTGGTAACATGCAGGGTGGGCAGTAAAGTTTTCCCACAGTGCACCACGGTCCTAAGGCTAGAGCAGCCACATTTTGGAAGGGGGGGAGCACTAGGAAGTCTGATATGGTTACTTTGACTTGGGTCTGCACACTGCAGAGCCCCAGGTTCAAGAACGATTTGAAAAAATCTTAACATAGGGTTCAAAAACAATGTAGACACTCAAGCCCAGGTTTCCCTAACATGGGTCAGCTGACTCAAGTCCCATTAACCTTGGGCTTACATTGCAGTGTAGATATACTCAGAGATGCATATCCTCCCTTCAGCTAAACCCATGAAACCTGCAGGCTTCACACTGGTGAATTAAGCTCTCTTTGCCTCCATTTCCCCTCTCTAAAAAAAGGGATAAAGACTTATCTAGCTCCCGAGTGCTGTAGTAACAATTATTTGTACAACGCTTTAGAAATGTAAAACACTTTATAAGTGCTAAGTATTATTATTTTAATTCATCTCACTTGTATTAGAGATTTGATGATGAAATACTCAGATTTAATATACCTATTACTTGTGTAAGTAGACCATAATTCAACTGAAGCTTGTAGCCTAGTAGCTGCCAAGCAGTCTAACTATTTATATGATTTTCTGATGAAAAGCACTCTGAAGGCTATTGGTGCAGTAATGAGGTGTTTCTTAAAGAACCCCAAGCAATACATTTCCTTTTTTAAAAAATTATCATAATTAGCTTAATACAATAGCTACAGCATTTACTTCTCAGAGATACAAAAACTAAGGCACTGCTGCAAACTCTGAAGCATGTGTATTACTTTTCTTATGCAGCAAGTGGTTCCTTGGAAATTATTGGGCTACTCATATGAGTCAAGTTACTCAGGTAAAAATCTAGGAGAAAATATGGATTACAATTCATATTAAATCTGCATTTCAGCAGAAAAATAGCTCTTTAGTGAAAATAAAAAAACCCTACCGCTTCCATCTTCATAAAAATTAACATATTTCTAATAATTTCATTCTTGTGCAAGATCACAAAGTGACATTTTTTCAGAGAATAGCTTTGGCTACATTTAGTCTCTGGACTGAGGCATTTTGTAAAAAAATAATAATAAAACCCCCTCAAAACCCAGATTTATTATTTTGATTTGCTAGGCTCAGACATATGGAAATAATATCAAGGGAAAGAATCTCTTACAAGAGATACAGAAATAAACAAAGAAAATATAGGCCAGAGAGAGAGACTTACAGACCCACAAAATGACTAAGTTTTATTTACAAGATAGATGCAGAACCACTGTAACAAAACAAAAACAAACACACACAAACACCACTCTAAAAAGCAGTAGCTAAATGTACTAGCACAACATGAGTAAACATTTTACCAGATCAAAAATCCAATAAACAATCACCAAAACCTAAAGGGTTGGTGAAAAAAAAAGACCTAACTTTATGCAAAAGAAAAAGGCAACACAGAATAGTTCAAATGGAAACTTTCCATCCAAAAATGGCCCAATCGTAGATGTCAATGAAAAGAATCCCTTTGACCTCACTGGGCTCTGGATCAAGCCCACAGTGGAGTAGACTTCACTGACAGAGGAGCAGGACATCAGCTTCATGGATCTTGTAGTCAGACACTAAAAATTATTAGCATTTAAAAGGAGATGTGTATCATAAAAATCATTATGAACCAATTCTCCAATAGCAATTAAGGTTAAAGAAGTCAGGCAAAAATCCATTTGCAGTTCTGTCATGTTAATTCTTGTGTCACGCTAGTGTTACTAACAATATAAAATATTTAAAATGTGTTACTTCCAGAGCCAATTATATTTTTCTAGTGAGAAAATTACGTTACAAATGCAAAATAGTCCTTTACTTCTTTTTAAGGGCTCAGATGCATTATGCAATTAATTCTATAGCAATATTATAATTGCTCAGATATTGGAACTCATGCTGGTTCAAAATGTTCTTTGAATAATGTCTCCCCCAGTCTACCACATACCGTACTGTCCAGATAAAATAAGAATTTCTATTTATATAGCATCTTACATGGTCTCAAAATAGTTTATAAAATTAGGCCCTGGTCCAGCAAGGGGTTCAGAATCTTGCAAGAGTGGGGAATTCTATAAGTTGATGATACCTGCCCATCATTGACAGGCAGGCATTTAATGGTACACCACAATCCACATAATTTTGTATTTGGTGCAGGATTTGATCGTATGAGGTAAATAAGGCCAGGAGCCACATTGAATGATGAGGATAAAAAGGAAATATTGAACATTGTCCAAACTGTGTACAGAATGACAAAGAGATCCTAGGAAAAAATAGCATATCATGCAATAGTGACCATAGTCCACAGGTGCAAAGGGGCTGAATTAAGATTGCACAGGGAGAGGGGCTGGGGCAGTTTGGCAAGGAAATGCACTGGGAGCCAGGTGGAGAGAGGGAAGGTGGGTCTGGCTGAGCAAGGAGACTAGGAGCTGGGGGGAGAGACTGGAACTGGTTAGGCACAGAATTGGGAGCCAGGGCAGACTGACTAGTAGCTGAGGAGGGAACTGGTGGTGGTGGTGGTGGTGGGAGACAGATTAGGAAGTTGGCTAGGGAAACAGTGAGTTCAGATAAGGAGCTGAGTGGATGTGGGAAGATGGGGACTGGCTGGACAAGCAAATTTGGATTAGGAATCAGTGTGAGGGGAGTAGAGGAGGGAAAATAGATCTGACAAGAAGCTGCGAGGCAGGGGAGGAACTGGGACTGCCTGGGAAAAGAGAATGAATGAGACAAGAAGTTAGGGAGGAGTCAACAGGGGAAAGGATCTGAGGAGGGATTGGCAGAGGAAACAGATTGGATGAGGACCCCACGGAGGGAGACTAGGACTGGAAGCAAGTAGGGGTGGGGCAGAAGCAGATCGAAGGCAGAAGTTGGGAGGGCAAGACTGGTGACATGGAGTTGGAATAGTTGGGGGCACTGAGGACTGGCTAGGCAAGGAGAGTAGGACTGGAATGAGAAGCCTGAGGAACGGTGACTGGGACTGGATAGACAAGGTGAATGGGTTTAGGGCAAGGAGCCAGGGCAGTGAAAAAAGATAGAACTCAGACAGGAACAGGTCAGAGACAATGAGCCATGTCAATATGATGCAATTTCAGGGGTTTTTTAAGTTTTCTTTTTTTAAGAACCTAGCAATTATACCCCAAAAGCTATCTTAAAAACATTTGGGTTGCAAAGTCAAGCACTCAAAATACTTATGAATGCATGAGATAGAACACTAGTCATCATGTGTCTAGGCATCATCGTATTGTGTGTCCACTGAGAGACAGAGACAAACATACCTTCCCCCTCCAAACCATGGGAAAGATTGCCTAGTGGCTATGGTGCTAACCTGGGACTCGGAAGACCGGAGTTCACTTCGCAGCTCCACCACACACTTCCTGTGTGACCTTGAGCAAATCACTTAGTCTCTGTGACTAAGCTCTCTATCTTTAAAATGGGGATAGCAGCAACGTCACATGGTGCTGTGAGGAGCAATACATTAAAGATTGTGTGACACGCAGAATTACAGTTATGGGGGGCTATAAAAATACGTAAGTGAAAAACAGATAGATAAATAACTTGGATTGTCCCCCTGAAATCCACATATGGTGAGAACTCTACATGACCAGACTTCCCTCCAGTCCCTCCACAAAAAAGAGGTCCAGTCACCTCCATGACTCCAATCTCCACTCCAGAGTCCTGGTTCAATGACAAAGTAAGCTGGGAAATGAGGTGCAGGTGGGCTAGATATGGGGTCTGAGGTAACATATCATCCCCTTGGTATCTAAAGGCTTGTGTTATTCTTGCTTAGAGCCTAGCACACCTCTACACTGCAATAAAAATCCCGCGACACCGACTCTCAGAGACAGGGTCAATTGACTTGTGCTTGTAGGGCTTGGGCTGAAGGGCTACAGATTGCAGTGTAGACATTCAGGCTTGGGTTGGAGCCCGGGCTCTGAGACCCATGTACCATGTTGGCTTTCAAAGCCCAGGCTCCAGCCAGAGCCCGAACAATCTACACTCTGATTTTTAACCCCGCAAGCCTGAGTCAACTGAGTCAGGCCAGCTGCAGCCATGCCATGGTGTTTATTACAGTGTAGATGTACTCTCAGGGGCCCGGAGGCAGCCATGGCAGCATGGCTCCAATGGCATCATGCTGCCAATGAGCTGGGGGACAGAAATAAGAGTTTCTTAATCCATCCTCCAGGAATATGGTTTAGAATTTACCAGGGTAAATTTTGGGGCCTAAACAAGTTGATAGTGTCCATTTACATTCTCACCATTGTAAGTACCTCCCCCTCTCTCTGCAGTGCACTGAATTTTATACTTTCACATGCAGATCTATAAACCATCACTATATTCTGCTAAACATTATTAACAGACTAAGTCTAGTACCAAAGTTCAGCTCACTGAACCATCAGGCAATAGCCACACTGGGGCATTTTCTTCCCTTGATGAGCACACGTAAGGCCTAGTTACGTTAATCATCACACGCATATAGTGAGGCAAATATACCCAATTGTACGTTCAGCTTGTCAAAATGTATCAATTATTCAGCTGGAAAGTTCTGGCTGCATGAATCATTTCAGTATTCATTCAGCACTAAGTAGGTTTGGAAAAAAGTGTTGATGGAAATATCTTAAATGAATAGAAGTTGTTCTTTAAAATCTTAGATGAAATGTAAGTATAATGATGTAGCATGAGTAAGAATTATGATTACTAAAGAAAGAACTTTTTCTTCTGAGTCTGTGTGTCAAACTTTTTTTGTTTGTTTGTTTGACTCTAGATAATACTTGCATTGTTGTAAGTGGTACATGATCCCTTAGGAAACTAGCTAATTCCCAGGTGGATGTTACTTGGAGTCATCAAAAGCAACCATATGAGGATCTTACTGTTGTAACCTTTGTCCTCCCCCTTTCTCTTCCACCCTCCTTACATTGTCTTGTGTCTTAACTTTGACTCTATGACCTTTGAGGCAAGGACTGTATCTTATTAATCTATAAAAACTGCCATACCATACTCTTAGGGTACTATATAAGTAAAAATATATCACTACCCAAGGACTTGCTAATTTCCTAAGAAACTGAAAGTCGCCATGGAGCAGTGTGCTAGGGAAAAAAACTAAGGGCTTGCCTAGACAAAAACTAGGTGTGCAGGAACCTGGGGTGTAAATCTACAGCGCACAAGTGTGCCACACACTACCTGTCCATGTGGCCCTGTTACCGTGTACTAGAAGTTCCCTACTGCACTATGATTTACTTTGCTAAACAGGAGTAGGTCAGTGCGCACTAGGGACCTTTTAGTACTCTGTAGCAGGGTGCACATGGACAGGTAGCGTGCAGCATGCTTGTGCCCTGTAGATTTATACCCCAGCAGGCTGCACAACAACTATTTGTCTAGGCAAACCCTAGGTTTCTGGCCACTAGAAGGGAGTACAGGTTACGACTCTTGCCTAGAATGAAACAGACTTTCTCTGCCATGTTCCTTAATGGGAACCCCTGTCTCCTCTCCTTGACTATGCTCCCAATGCCATCTCCCTCCTCACCCTACCTGTTTCTGACACCTTCATACAGCTGGGAAAGAAAGAGGGCTGAACTGGTTTCAGTGGGGAAATAAGGCAGGGACAAAGAACAACTTGGTAGGGAGTCAACAGAGCTAATGAACTGATAACCTAGGTAGTTGCATTTAGGTGAGTGGAAAGTATATGCTTCTCAGTCTACAGGTGGTTGGATGCCTGGGGTGTCCTGGGACTTGTTTAAAATGGGATGATAGAACAGGACTAGAGGGCTGGGAGGAGGGGATTTTTGGTCAGGAGAAGTGATGGAAGAGGCCTCTCTTTTCTCAAGGGATGTGGAGGGAGAGAGACCAAAAATAAATTTATTCTTGCTTAGTGCTTTCAGGTTGAAAGTTAAGCATCATAATGTCCCTTCAATCATGGTATTTTGTTGGCATAAACAGCTGCAATGGGACTCTGATTCTGGTTAAAGCTCTTTCATTTCTACTCCAGCTCAGTTCTGATGTTCTTCAGTGTCCAATGACTTTGCAGTGAGATATTTTTATGCTGTTTTCCTTTTCCTTCAGATTTCTAAACAAATTTAATACAGTGTAAACTGACAGATTTACAGCCCTGGAGATGGAAACTAGTCACAGAAAGAGCACAGCACACAAAGGATCAGAACAAGTTTCCTCAAACTGTACCACTAATGCCTCAACCTTGACCAGAAGGGACTATGGGCTAGCATTTAGTCTTTTTATTTGCCAGTCTTTGCATCTCTGCTACTAAATAGGGGTACAAGACAAATACGAACAGATGGAATCACTGCTTCACTGTTCATGCATATATTTGCAATCCTGTTCACAACCTGCCTCCTGTAGTTCCCTTTCCACAGCACTGCCATTTCACTTAAGCAGTTCAGTCCTGAAGGACCAACTTAGACAATTAGACAAGGGATCTAGGCTCTGAGGGATAACTGAATGACTTTTATGCAGTAAACTTCCTCCATGCTCCCTTTACTTTTTTCCTTTGTTCTCCTCTCTCTCGTTTTTGTTTCTCATCATTAATTTTTTTAATCAAGTCTGCAGCACCCTTGCAGACACAATGAGATGGTAATGTGACTGAGCTGCAAGAACCTGAACACATACATTGCCTCTCCTGCTGTTTCATGCCCATTCACGTTGTTCTGATCTGATAGAGATATGGAGAAAGGATGAATTTAGATAATGGGATCCTGCAGCCAGGCCTTATTTCTGTTCCTGTAGCGTTGCTGATGTTGCAGGGAGGGAATGAACATCGTTTGGGTGTCACGGACAAGGTAAATCTTAGGTGAATTCTGGAGAAAAGACTCATAAAAGAAAAAATATTTTAACGGCAACATTTAATTGTTTTATTGTAGTGTATAATGTGTGAATTAGTATAGTCATGTAGCTTAATGACACAGATTAGGGGCTGTTTCCTTTCCCCTGCACTCTCCAGCTTCACTCTTCATCCTTCTCAGGCTCCAGTCTCCCAGTTGCCTTTTCCCTTGGACACACAGCCTCTTTCTCTCTCTTCACTCGCTACCACTCTTCTACCAAGTCTCATTTTTTCCCGCCATCTCTGTCTCTTCTCGTAACAACTTATCCTCTGAGATCATCTTTCCTAATTCCTGCCCTATATCTCGTCACCATCTAAAATGATCCCCTCCCCTCTACTCCGACCATGCTCAAAATTCTGTGATTTTCATTTTCTCTTTGCTTCTCTTCATTCTTGTTCTTGTTGCTCCTAGCACATTTGTAAATCGGGGTGTAGGAGTGGGTGATGAATTCTGGAATGGTATGCGAATTTCAAAACACCTCTGCTTTATGAACCTACCATCTTTTAATCATTTTAAAACAAGCCCCTCCAAAACTGAAAATGGCAAAGAAGTATTATGCTGCACATGTTATTAACAAGAAAGAAAAACTTCGTAACAGAAAACAAACCACCACATCCGATAACTGTTGTAAGGGTGGCTGTGTGACCCAGTGGTGAGCATCCTCTCTGTGCCTGATCTGCAGAGGATCTGAGTTTATTACCATCCCAATTAAACAGCCCCAGCTAATGCAGCTCATACTTTTAGCTTTGGAGGTCCTCAATTCAATCCCTAGTGCATCAGCTAAGATGGCAATCATGACAGCTGCACTTCAGAGGTGCTCACCTACCAGCAACAGGCACAACATGAAATCAAAATAGTGTAAAACTGAATATTTGTTATTTTTGTGAAGTAGTTTTCATTAGTTCCATTGAGATGAAAGGTGTTATATAAAAACAAGATTGGAGGGTTTTTTCCCTTCTGATACTGAGATAGATATGAAATCAAGGGTTATCCTTCTGCAAATGCAGTTATTGTGCGACTTCAGACTACAGAAATGTCATGAGGCAGAAGAACTGAAAAACTAGCTTTCAGAATTCTTATATAACTGGGCAGTTCCAAAATGGGCAGTGCCTGAAACCCCAGTCTTCACTGTCCTCCCCAGTAAAGAGGGGTCTTGAATAATTATAGATAGCACAAAAGAGATGATGTAATTGCTCAATCACCTTAAACTGCATTCCTGCTGTATTCTACATGAATAGGATACAGACTGATTAAGGGTCTAATGGGACTGACATGAATTAAGTTTACAAGAGAGAGACCTGATACCTATCTACAAGGATACGAAGGGTATAGACGCTAAGGAGAAAATGATTCTGGATCTGGTAGTGAGAAATACCCTTCAGGGATTGCTGGGAAATCCTGGTGTTCAGCATCTCTCCAGACCCGAGCATAGTACCTTTAGGAATAAGTGGATGATGTTAAAAAAGGAAAATTTAGGTTAAATTTCAAGAAATAATCTTCCTAGCTGTGATGTATAAAGATGAAGAATAGTGTCTGAACATAAAGTAGTGAAAAAAACCCATCACAAAAGAGATTTGAAACTAAACTGGACACAGTGGTAGAATATATACTGTAAGATGCAATTCTGTGTAAGCAGAAGGCTGGACCAGATGACCAATAGCATCTTTTCTATCTCTAATTAATGTGCTTTTCTAGAATTCAACACACTAATATGACCTGGCATTTTTCGTACATGTACTGGTGTTAACCTTGGTGCCATGGCCAAATTCCAGCTCAGGTAAATTATCTTTGCCTACCTAATTCCCCTTGAAGATTCAACTGACTTCAATAATCTTCACTTCCTGTCACAGCTGTTATATTTCACTCCAGAGGCAGTTGCATTTCAGTAGAGAGATCTTTACACTTTAGGTGAAGGGTTCGGTGGTGGGGTGAATGGATCTTTATACTGAATATGTGCATTAGTTAAATTTATAAAGTTCTTTGGGATCATTGATGGGGGTTCCAATATATTGTGTAAATGAAAGACAACCCTCTCTAAATCATAGATCAACTTGTGGCTCATTACACAGAACATGTAACCTTTTCATCACCAGTGCATGCTGGGAGGGGGATGGATGCATAGCAGAGTTCAGCAGTAAGCTTTCTCTCCCAGATCATTGTCCTGTAGAGCTCTTGATCTCTACAGAAGAGATGCTCCATTTCCTTCCTATCACCTTCTCCTGTGGAGCCCTTACCCTCTTCTCCGTCAAAGCCACAGCACTCACTATCTGTGATTTTTAGCTCACAAAACAGAGTAGGTGAGCAGTTTTCGTAGTCTGGATGGAAGCTTTCATTACAGTCCCTTGATAATGCAATACCAAAATCTCTGTGGGCCATGATTTTTTTATACTAAATTCCAGCAAAGGACTGTGTACAGAAGAGCTACAGAATCCGAAAATATTAAAATAAGAATGCTAAAAGCCCTCTGTAAGTGTAACAGAAACAGTCCTCAGCTGGTATACATTTTTGCAGCACAGAAATTGTACAGCTGTATTCTTAAAGTTCTCTTATTAACACCATAAAGGTTACTTTTATGAGTATTTATAAGTGTATGTTCTGAAAAAAGAAAAAGTAGCTTCATATACTTCCTGAATGACAAAGAAAATTGAGGGTTATGGTTTACCCTTTCATACTATATGGAAGAGACAACGAATTAAAATAATTCAGACAAAACAAGCCACATGGCTAAGTGTAACTATGAAATATGTATGAACAAAATATTTATTTTATGGAAATGCAATACAAGTAAGAACTACGAACATCAGCAAATATGTCAAGAAATGTTGCATGTAAATAGTGAATTATAATTTTGCAAGGTGGCCCTTATCCTGTGTTATTTACACAATCCTTCAAATCCTGTATAATCTTGATTCTTAAATTTCTTGTTTCTGATGTTATAGAGTGATATATTAAACAGATGTACATATTTATGTTTCTATCTCAATACACACACACACTGTATATACATTACATGCACACACAATATATTTCAGACACGATGGAGGCAGCAGTGAGTATGGTAAGGAGTATTAAAAAATGTAAATCTGAGGCCCAATGAAGCAAGATTATTTCTAATGTTGAATGCTGTCTAGGTTCTACTTATTGTCCTAGTCAATTCTGATGTCCTAAGCTGCAGCAATTTTTCCCAGCATCAAAAATGGTACAACTCATGAAAGCTAATGAAATTCAGTCTACCCAAATTATTCAATGTGGCTTTAGAAAACAGGCTACAATTTAGCTCTGACCATCTAAGACCTAGCGAACATTTTTTGAAATTCAATTTAAACTAGATTGAGGTAAACCATCATGCATATTAAAAGAAACACATGATCCTGCTCTAAATCATGTTCATGCCTGGTACGGACATCAACTGCGTTCACTAAGTGTAGTCTTTTTATGAGTGAGAGATGAGTAAACTGTCAAAATACGATGAATCTGGCTCCTCTAGATCCACCACCACCAAAACCAGTAAAAGTCCCAGTCTGCCTGGTAGTTTTATCTTTCCTGTCCCACTGAATTCTGTTGTTGGCACGTAAAGAGTGATTGGTAGGGTTAAAACCTGCATTTAAGGCTTCTTGTAGTTTGATATGTAGTAAGATTTTCCATCAGGAAGAAAGCAGTGTAACTCCATTGAAAACAGCAGCACTAACGCATTTTCTAAACTAGAAGTTACTTGTGTTCAGAGTACGGCCATGTAGGTGCCAATCCCACAACCCTTACTCACGTGAATAGTCCTGCTGAAGTCTATTCTATACAGTATAGATTTTTATATTCTGCTCCTCATGTTAGTATCTGAGCACCTTTCAGTAGAGAATTAAGCAACGTGATCTATCATGTGTTGTTTGTTCTCTTAACCCCTCCCCAGAGGGAGAAGCACGCGAAGTGGAGTGTCTTGTTTTGGTAGGGTGCTGGTGTTGTGGGGTTTTTTTTGTTTGTTTAATATACCTATTGGTATCTATGTCTTTATGCTAGAGAAAGCAGGTCAAATACACACTCATTGCACTTGGAGTGGAAAGTGGTGAGTTTTGGGATAGTCCTTCATTTCTGGAGAAGTTCATTCCACAGTCTCCTCACCCCCAGAGAATGTTCTGTCTCTTGCAGAGATGAGCTAGATTCTTATTTTTGAGAGTTCCATTGTGCCAGACGAATGGAACTAGCTCATGGTTCACTGACTAGGGCTTCTTCCATTGAAATGCCCTTTCTATTCTGGTGCTCCAAGTTACTACCCCCTCTCATCATTCAAATTCCTTGAGACTCACTTCTGATGTGGGGCTTATGAAAAGTGATTCTAGTAATTTTTTAAAAATTCCAAATTGAACCATAAATATCTACAGATGCCTAACTCAGTAACTCTGTGATCTTTTTGCTTTAAAGACTACTCCTAATCTCACCCCCATGACCTCCCTAAAGTTTGTTACCCTCACCCACTGCATCGCACCCAAACTGAATTGTAAACTCATCAGGGCTGAAGTCATTTCTTTCTATTGGTACTCAAGCACCTTGCACACATCTGAGTGCTGTAGTAGTGGTAATAATAGATGATTGTAGAACAAATATGTTTCTGAGTCAATGTTCTGGCATTATCTTCAGTCTATAGCCCAAGAATGTTTCCAAATTACAGAGGAATCTGATTCACTATTACTAGGGCATAAAAAAAGGAAATGTCCTTAATTTTCAGTACATATGTAAGAAAATGTTCACATTATCAGATGCATAGAATGAAAGAAAATGTATTAAAAGCAAATGCATGAAAAATTGCTTTTACAGCAAAGATCTTAGCTTTAAGTACAGTTTAAAAAAAGTTAGATCAATTAGCAATCTGTGAATGTTAGAAACATCTTAACAGTGTCTCAGAGATGAAAGAGTATATCACAGAATGAGAAAGGGGGAAAATTAAATTATGTCTGCAGTCATAATGAATCAAAGCCCAGAAGGTGGTCTCCGAATCAGCAGGTTTTGATGAAATATTAAGGAAAATGATTGTTGAGGGAAAATGAATAAGCCTTTTTGATTTCTGCAACCTTTAAATCACACCTAGCTAATTAAATCAGACCAGATGCATTCCTTCCTTCCCTGAGGGGTATTTAGCTATCCTTGGGAATGGGTGGGTTCATGTGACTACATTTTAGGAACTGTGCATGTAGTTGCTCTCAGGCAAATGGACAAAGTGCAACAAGAGGATACATAAAACAACACAGAGGAAACCCTTTTACTACTTTTATACTAGATTTATTATGCCAGTGATAAAGAAAATCAGACAGTTTTGTAGAGTTTTCTTTATGGCACATAATACCCAATGCCACATACTACAACTATTAGGTTACATGGGAGGCATGAGCTGGAAGTACGAATAAACCATGTCTCACTGCTATAGGCCAGAAATTGAGACCGGTATCTTCCATCTCCTCTGCTTGTTAGGTAAGGGTGCTGGATAGGAGGATTAGTCTCAGGTGCCCAATAATAGGACTTTTTCTATTGGCACCATGTTCTTCTGCACTAATGGTTCAGTGTTTGGACACAGGGGACTTTTCATTAAATAATGTATTATACAAGTGCTATATATTATTACAAAATCTATTAATATTAATTAGATGGTTTATAAAAATCAAAATGATGCAAAACCTGTTCTTTTCATGTTTCTTTCAAATTAATTAATAATGTAACATGACATAAAACTGCATAAAATGATCGCCTACTGTACTCAATTGCTTATCAGTTACAAATATCTGCTCTAACTGTAAAAATGTTTCATATGTCCATAATCTAAGAAAGATCTGCATGCATGAGTCAAATACATCAGATTGAAAACCTATTTAAATGTTATTGGTATTTTAAGGGATGGAAAATAATTCTGTAGAGAGTAAGTACAACTGATGTTACAAGAACATTTTTCAGAAAATCATAATAATATAAAATAGATCATGTGAAAAACCTTTTAATTTCTAAATATCTCAATGTCTGAGCCATAAGAAATAAGATTTCAGTGTTCTTATATATAATCTTTTAGTTCTTAGAAAATTATGCCATCATTCACACAGTACCAATACAATACACTACTGGTTATACAGTTTGAGAAGGGGAAGAGTGGGAAGCATTACATCTTTCCAGACAAGAAAAAGTTAAACTAGGTCTTTAAGAAACTACTCAACATCCAGGGCCGTCAATCTGGAACCTTTCACAAGCATTAAATCAGTTTACAAGATGTTAAAGGGCATTAAAAAAACCCACACAGTGATGTCATTTCCTTCCTAAAGGTTCCTGTACAGGACTCTTTTCCCCCTGACAAGACTGCACCACTTCCATCAATCATGAAATACATGGATCGGAAGCAGGATATGCTTTAGGTCACATAAACAAACAAGCCAGGCTATAAGAATAAACAGTGTGGATAAATATAGTTTGTTTTATATGTAAATAAGACTAATAATAAAATAACAGTGGGTCAAATTGAGTTTTCTAATTATAGGAACATTATAGACGTTTATTATACTACCTTTCACCTATTCTCATCATCATATGTTACCTGTTAAGAAGTACCAGTGACTGTACAAGATACACAAGGAGACACAGGCCCTGCTGTAAGTTACTTATAGTTTAAGGCCTCTGGATCCTACAAATATTAACTATTGAGGGTAGATTATACTTTTCTGAGTGGTCCTGGTGAACCAAATTGGGCTACTTATGGGGCCCTCAATAGTGGGACTATAGGGAATGCTAACATATCCTTTACAAGAGATATCCACATACTAAATCAGAGCCAGTCTTTGGATGTAAGTATGAAGCAGTCACACACATGGTTACTCCTCCAAGGTAATTCATTTCATTTCTTTTTTTAAAATAGTACTCTCACCTAGTACTCTCTCCTTCCTAAGAGCCTCACTGAAGGGTATGAATTAAACAGTAGTTCCATCCTCCTCCTCAAGGCAATTCTTGTACTTCCTCAAACACTGTTCTAAAACTACTACTTGTTTATTGCAGTAGTGTACGCCCATTGTACTCAGAAGGGGTGTAATACATGGGACAAAAGTGTACAGTACTGTGTACATAGCGCAGGATGGTGAGAGAAAAAACACTGTTGGATTTAGAGATTATCTAAAATTGTATCTTTGCTTCCTCTGCATATTTAAAAGGGATATTTATAAAAGTTGATGAATCCAAAATTTGATCTGTTTTATAAATTATGTGTAAAACTCAAATCAGCCTTAACTACAGAGGTACAAGTGGCACCTCTATAATACCCATTTTCCCAACTGTCATCTTTAGCCAGGAAACTATAAACGTTCTAACATGAGTGCTGCAACAGAACTAAAATTCCATTTTCCTCTAGTGAGCAGATAACTACCTTTCTTCATATGTAGAGAGTGCACTCCCCTAGCTCTGCCCATCTATTTCATTCTTATGATCAGGCAGCACACTGAAATATACAAAATCCTGCTTTTTAATGTGCTCAGAGTGCAAGGGTCTTGAGTACTTCACAAGAACAGAGTAGCCAGGCAGACTGGAGGGACAGCCAAAAGTATAACAGGAAACAAATTTGCTTTTTATTTGCTGAGGCTCATACTCAGCACAAAGAGAGGCATTTGGTAGTATTTTGTAAGTTTTTGGTTTTATTTGAAGGTTTACATGGCTTGTGAAAAGTTAGAGTGTAGGAAATTATATTCTTCAAGCACTTCCATTTCAAATACTTAACAACTTTCTCCTCCCACCTTTGGAGCACTAATAACGCCCAAGAAAATCCAGGAAACATCTATTATGCCCTTTAGAGAGTTTTTAAATCTGTGTATGCCCACTGTGAGTGCTTAGTACAAATGGAGTGCCCTATGCTATAACTATGTTGCACAACATCAGGCCCCAACTGCACATTTAGGTCAATAGGACTAGAAGGGAACAGATGTTAATAGCATCTAATGGGAAGAACATAACACTTCCTTTAAGAACTGAAAGGGCTATTGCTTTTCAAAAGCATTTTCAGGCTTTCAAAAAGCATTTACTATATATTTTTCAACAAGAAAACCAGAAAGCTTCTACAGCACAAGTATGCTGGGTAGTAGAAAACTGTGTGCACTCACTCTGTTGCTAGATAGTTCACTTGGTGGAATATATTTTATGATAATTGCTATACAGCTGAAACAGCAGGTTTTTTTCTCCTTTATATCAAGTTTTGCTTCACTCTAAAGAAAAACATTGTGCAAGTTTATTTTTATTAAACTGTGTCTTCTACAGCATGAAAAAAACAAAAGCTGCTTTCTTCTTTCATATCTTGGCAACAGGATGTTGTCTTATTCCACTTTTGCATCTTGATTGTACACTTATACTGATGAAGAGTGACAAGTTTTGAATCTCTGCTTTGCTAAATTCTCCTTCTTATAACTATCTTTGCTCACCATAGAAAATAGTTGCACTTAAATAAATCATTTACAGAACTGAACAGAGTTATTGCTTACTTCTAGAAAACTATAACAACCTTTAGGTATAGTAGCAACAAGGTGTACTTTTGGGTGGAACCCAGTTCACTTCCTGCTTTGTAACCTTCCATAGGAAGTTCATTTCTTTCTTATCTTGCCATACATTTTCCCACTGAAAACATTTCTAGAAGTACTAACTCATTCTGTTTTTGGAAAAACAACAAATAGCTGTCACTCTTTAGATTACAAATCAAGCCTGTTTGGAGAGGGAAGAAGCAAACATTCCAGGGTTTCAGTGAGGCTGTGGTAAATGTATAATTAAGTGGTTCTCACAACAGTGTCAGCACTTGGGATCTAGTCAGAGAGTATATAGAACATCTGAGTAATTAAAATGAATGTTTTGAATAGAGCTCACTGTAAATCTTCACCTCCCTCTCCCCTCCCAAATCATTACCCGAACACTGGATAGTGTCACAGCAAATACTCCTCACTATAGGGGCTCTACATAAATTCACATGAATTTATATTAAAAAATTTTTTATAGTCCGTCAAGATTCAAGGAGGAAAAAGGAAAGTAACCTAAGTCCTCGGAATACCAGTGCTATTAGTTTCTAATGGTCCCTAGATCCACAGGTCTATAAGACAGAAAACTATTTTTAGGCAGTCTAGGGGGTCAAGGTTGTTGGTTTATGGTGTTGGCAGAGGAAGAACAGGAATGCACTGATCTTCATGTAAAGTACTAGTGTAAGTGCTAAAATCAAGTGGAATAGTAGTAGGAACAAAGGATCCCAGTGAGTCTCAAACCCCATTCACTAGCTGTTCGCAGTTCACCACAGTCACAAGAAGAATATGCCACAAGGAAGAGAAAGACGAGCCAAACATGCATGCCCCTCTTTTTTAAGGTATTATTTTTTGTTGGTGCATTGGACAGGTCTGACTGTTAGCTGTTCCCCACAATGTTGTCATTGAATTACCCAGGATAGGATGCATGCCATTCTTAAAGGCCCTTCTTAATAGGAAATCAGAGTCTCATTTACATTAAGCCTCTTTTCACCACTCTGCCAGTGTAAAGGGGCCTTACAATGGGCATAAACGTAAGGCTCCTTTACTTTGCCAAAGTGGTGAAAAGAGCTTGCTGTAAATAAGAATAGGGCCCTGTGTTTTTGAGGTAACACTAATGAAAATATATAGATTTTAAAAAAATATTTATACACTACCACAAATGAATTATGGAGCCTTATGTATAAATAAAACGGACAGGTCCCTGCTCTGAGAAGCTTACAATATAAAGGCCCGATTCTGTCACCCTCATTCACATGAAGGAGTACTTTTATTCTGCAAGTAGCACCATTAAAACTCATCTCAGCGCAGCTACTTCTGGAGTAAGGTAGTACTGAACAAGAATAATGGTGGAGAATCAAGCTATAAGACAGACCGTCCATAGGAAGGATGGCAATAAACAAAGGTTGGGTGGGGTAAGCGCTACTCATAGCCTTATTCAACCCAGGTAGTTAACAGTTTAAAATGTCAGTGGTTAGGTGGTTTATATTACCTTAGTCTTTTATTTCATTGTAATGCTCCTATACTAGCACCTCAGAGCAAATGAAAGAACTGTCATAACTCTTTTTGTGTAAGAGAAAATCTTGGCACTTACAGAATGTGTCATCCTGTGTAATAACTCATATCTTCATCTGTTATGGGTATGGCAGTAAGCTTAGATTTATATGTGTGAATGATACCTCAGACTTTAAAGAAAATTCCTATGACTGACATTACTAATAAAGGAGAAGTTTAATATAACAGTATGGGTGTCTTGGTTTTTTTAACAAATATTTATCCTGGCATTACTATATAATATCTCATAGCTTTTGTGACCTACTGGGCTATTACAGAGAATTATTTCACATAGGCCAGAAAGAATGAGTATGTTTATTCTACTCTTTTTGATATATTTTGAAATTATATTAGAATGTGTCTTGCTACTCTGAAGAATTCATTATTCTCACATCAAGTTAAGCAGAACACTACTGAACAAATACCTAACATCTAAATAAAACGTTCCCTCTCTTCTGTTAGAGCAGCAAATAAAAATCTGTAATGTGACCTTAAATTTTTAAAACAGCAGTTGCCTTTTGGCACATCTAAACAGATGACAGCTGAGGCAACTGTTGGGTTTTTTTTTTTTCCAGTCCCCAAATATTTCTTTGACATAACTTGATTCCAGTTTTGATGGAAAAGAAACCAGTTCATAGAGGTCTCTTCTTCTAAAATGGGCATTTTTCTTTTTAATGGTCAAATGCATGCAAAAAGCATATGATTATGGTATTTATGTTTCCATTAAAGTGTCCTCACTGAGTTGGGGGAGTCCAGCCTACTATTTTCAAGCTATTTAGATTTGCGGCAGCACAGTGCCTATTTTATTTCAATTATATTTGAGGACAATGCACTCTTGGTGGGAAATGATTACATGGCGATAGCCAGTAAATGCCCATTAGGAGCTGTCTTTCTACTATGGACTCTCCAACTATGGATGTTAGGTGGTAGCAATAAAAACTCGATTGTATAGCATCGTCATCTACATGAAAAAAAATACTGATCAGCAGTCCATGTTTTCTTCTGCATGATGTAAAACATACTAACACACATTTCTCAGCTAAACTAAAAGCCATATCTATAGGAATGCAATTCCCAAGACACCCTTTTGGTCCAGTCATGTAAAATAAACATGCCTCACGAACTCCATCACATTTTTTTCTTTTTAATGTCTAAAGTGAAGAGATGATACATTTAAACAAAATCTTAGCAGCACAAACTGTCTGTGCAAATCATTAGAACACAGAATGGAACTAATATAGCTAAGACAACTAATACGCTTGGAGCTGAACTGATAACCAAGCCCTCAAACTGCCTGGTTTTTGTTACAGTTTCAATAGTCTTCATTCTCAGAACATATAAGTTCCTCCTCTGTTAAGAAAAGCCACCTACTCTAGTTCCTAGAGATTGATTTGGAAAACATGTTCAGTGCAACAGAAGACAATCTGATATGACTAGAATTATTAAGATTTAAAATAGGTTCTGAAAATCACTGAGGCTTGTTATTCAGGGCTTGGAAGATGGTAACTAGAAGCTAGCAGGTTGATACAGTGCTGAGGCACATGTCAAGGTAACACACAACCTGAAGGTCAAATAATGTCTTTTATAAATAGCTGGCCAGGAGACACTGCCCTTTTTTGGATAATGACCTAAGCGTGAATTAGAATTTCAATATTCCCAGGCCAGACTACTGTAACATGACCTGTCTGGAGATACCATAAAGGCCATCAAGAAGACAAAGATGGTGAAGCAGGCAGTGACCCACATGCTAAAGAAGATATGCACACAAAATGCATAATTATGAACATACCACACCCATCTCCAGACTACAACTAGCCGAAGACTCTAGTTCCTGGCAAGAGCTTTCTCTGAGCCTCTGTGGGAAAATAAACACAGTTAAGATGAATGTCTTGTATAGACTTTTGTACATTTTGAGAAGACTATCCGTCGTCATCTCACCATCTTATTTTAAAGGATTTAGTAAGATTATCAAGATCTTCATATGGGGCCCAGAACAATGCCCCATACTATCTTGGTGGATGCCTCAACTCCCCTTTGATAGAAGCAGGAGATCCAAGAGTCTGAAGCAGCTCTATCACGTCTCAGGCCTCCAGTGGTTCCAACACAACTGAATATTAAATCAATTCAAGATCCTGATCTTCATTCACAAAGTCCTATGCAGACTGGGACCCACCCCAGTCATCTCAAAGACTAGCTCTCACCTCTGTGCCCAAGAGCGGCAGCTGCATTCAAACAGGGTTTTCATCTGTCAGAGACGAAGTTCTTGCAAGGGTCAGATGCCAAGCTTTCTCAGCTAGGACCCATAGCCACAGATTAAGCTTTTGATAGGAGATTAAGCTGAACATGAGCCTCTCAGACTTGCTGCAATACCCGTATTTTAATGAAGGTACTTTCCAGCTCCATTTGGAGTTGGATTTCTGTTAAGAAGTGGGAGGACAGAGGGAAGAGCTAGGGTCCTGATGGAGAGTATTCCATGTGCTAGACAAGTTTGTATCATAGAGCCCAGATACTAACTACTGTGATGGGCACTTTACAAATATGATTCCCTTTTCATTTCAACTGTTCAATTTTTCCCACATTTCATTCTTGCTAGGTTTCCTGTCTTCCTTGTCTTTAGTGAATCCTGCTTCCTCACTGCCCTGTTTTCATGAAGTCATTTGTCCAGACGGCTGTTTCTGCTCCAACGAGCTTTTCAGTTGCTTTTTCTCCATTTTGATGGGTGTATTGGGTTTTTCCTTTTCTCGTGGCATGATCCAATAGTCCTTAATGAAGTCCTCTCTACTTTCTGGACTTGAATAACTAACTGCTTGAAGGTGCAAACAAGAGACCAGTGTGCTCTTCAATGCTGCCTTCTTGATTATTATCACAGTCCAACAATATCCCAGTCATAACTTCACTTTTGCTCTCTCTCACTGTCCTTGATCTTTCATCAGTGATCCCACATAGTTAGCTAGGTCAGGCAGGTCTTACTTTTCTCCCTGCCAGGTTCATCAAAGATAACTCTTTTTCTTCATATGACATTGATGCTATTCAACTCAGGCATGAAACAGTGCCTTTGGTCTAACAAAGACAGTTGCAAAAGTCAGTGTGGCAACCATACTATCCAACTAGACTATCTTGATTTTCAAGGTCACTAAAAGTGATGTGATTTCTGGCATCTAATTATATTGCCATCGGTCAATACAGGGATAAGTAAAAAGGAAGAAGGTATGTAAAACTCCAAGCCTAATGGTGAAACAGTCTTTGTTTGGATCCATAAGTTTTCCAAATTAAAAAAAAAGTTGTATATTCAGACTGTATTTATTATAAACAATTTTATTTTATGCACAAAAAAAGGCCCTACTCCATGCATATTTGCTAAGTGATCAAAGTGATCACCAGAGTGATCAAAAAAGGAAAGGCGGACATATGTTACTGAATGTTAGTAAAAATGTTTGGCAAAGTCCACCTGAAATTTCATTGGTTCTCAATATCTTATGGTGTATTTTTCTGTTATAATGTACATATTTCTGCCATGATGAAGGCCCCTTTTAAAAAATATTTCCCACTCGGTCCAGCTGAGAGTTACCCATAACAGTTTCCATCCCTCTATTCAAAATAGCTCTAAACAATCTGCTAAACTATAGGTGATAGCTACATCCCCTTGAGGTCAAATGCTACATCATCACTGGCACCATGGGAATTTAATGTCTGTTGGTTTTAAGTGAAATATGCAAATTTAAAGTCCTATTCTGATGTAAATTACAGACCTCAAATACATGCAACCAGGAGAAATGGTTTCATTTGGGTTATTGTAAATGCGGCAGCATTGATCTTTTGTGAGGAATGGTGGCGGAGGGGCTCTATGAGCTAAAATGTATCTGTGATTAATCTATATATTCTATTGAATTACCAATGTTTTCTGTACTAGGAATTTAAAATTATTTTTTGCAAAGTTTAGAAAATGCAAAGCTACCAAGCCAGGAATATGAACAAGAGAGGTGTTCCTTAGTTATTTAATAATCAGAGCTGTGTGAACTTTGCCACATTTGGTCTACAGAAGTTTAGACAATTTTTGACTGTTCTTGATTGTGGAATTTGGTGTCCCAATTTTTGCTGCAAATTTTCAGGTGAATTCAAGTCTCAGCCAAAACAGAGTAGAGTTGTACCTGGTTTTGGAATGAAGCAATGCAAAACTGACAAATATAGCTTAGTTTGGCCACCAAAACAAACAAACAGCTCCCCCCATGACCACTAAACAGCCAAACACAAATTTCTCCCCACCAGAGTCCATGGTAAGGAAGTTGGCCCAAAGCTAGCCCTAGTTCACTTACTTGGTCTAGGTTTTCTCAAAAAGTTCACACAGCTGGGCGGAGGTTCAGATTTGCAACAAAATCAGAATCCAGGTAAGCTTTGCCAGGCTTTTGGTCTCATTACAAGAGTTTTGCACATCTCAAATAATTGCTCCAAACAGAATTCAGAACTGTCATTGTCCTCCAATCACATTAGCAAGACCTCTGATAATTAAACCAGAGGCTGTTACAAGTTTGACTGTAATTTGAATTATATTAAATAGTGAATCTTGGGTTCAAAACCATTTAAAGAATGAGATGAAATGTTAGAATCATTACAAAAGCTTGTGCTCCTTATTCCATTATGACTTGATTTGTGTTAATTCAATATTTTTCTACATAAAGGCTTTTTAAAAGCCATTAATAAAATGCAGCTCTGGCTTTAAAATTGATGAACAATACTTCAATGGCAAAAACACCATGAAGCTGAATTTTGAAATATAGTATTGACTGATGTCTGGTGCCTACCTGTCTACAGGTGAAGACTTTGAATTTCTTGGTTTCTTCACTTGGGCATATAATGCTTCAACTGTCTGTCCTTCCCTGGGGCTCTGTGGCCTGCTGTTCAAAGTCATGGCGCCACTATTTGTGGATGAGTCATATGAAGCCATTCCAGCATACACTGGGTCAGCCTCACATCCAAATGTCCGGTTAAAATCTTGGATCTCGGCATAGTCACGTTCGCGAGCTTGTTTCTCTCGAAATTCCCGAGTTTTAGCTTGAATTCTGCAAAATAAAAACAAGGCTGAAACTGAATTTTTAAAAAATAACATGTGAAAATACTTTTATTCACAATAATATATTTCTTTCAACACAACGTTTTTTCCCTCACTAACTAGGAGGGACTTTAGGGCAATATTACAGACACATCCTGTACATTCAAGTGTTTTCAATTTCAGTCTATGGGCTGGTCTACATGGGGACAACTCAGGCTATGTCTATATGGCCCCGCAGTTCCGACTACAGGGGTGTGAATTGAAGTGGGTGCTAATGTGCTGCGCTGTAACTCCCCTGTGTGGATGCTGTGGGTGTGAACTAAAAGACATCTAAGTTCATGTTAATGTAGCTCTGTTTAAACAGGAATATATTAACCCAAACTAGCTACCTTCTAGTTTGCATTTGTAGAGTCCATATGGGGGAGTTACAGTGCAGCATGCTAGTGCATGTTGCAGTTCAGTTCCCCTGCAGTCCGAACTGGGGGGGTCATGTAGACAAGCCCTCAGAAAAGTTCATCTGAATTAACTAAATGTGGGAATTATATATGCCAAGGGTGGGGAGGGGCAGGTTTCATTCCTCTAACTCCATAGATGTTTGGTGAAAGCACTGATTCCTCAGGCAAAATAACTGCCTGTCCATACCTCTCTTCCCAGCTGGTGCTATCCACTCTTTTAGGTAGGAGTCATCTGCTTACAATCCACTCACCTATCCTAACATTGTCATGGAACGTTTGTGCAGGCTCAGTCTGTTCTTTCAAGTGGTCTTTCCAGTACTAGATATTGCAATAAGACTCTACACTCAAATTCACTTTGGAGTGAATCTGGACTCCAATAGATTTCATGGCATACAAATAAAAAGCAATAGGTTGTGACTTTCACTTAAGAAAAAACAAAAAATACACACAAGCGCAATATGATCAAGTGAACATTACCACAGCAAGTTAACTTTTGTAATTCATTCATTTTTTGAAAGTTTTACTTTGAAATGTAATGTTTGTATTAATATTAGGGGGTTTTTTTCCATTTGATTTTAAGGAAAACAGAAAATCTAGAAGCAATCAGCTTCCAATACATCTCTCAAAGGACACGCAGAGAGTGAAGGGCACTTTTTACTGAAATGATTCAATCTCCTCTTTTCAAATGCTCCTAATTTTTCTCAGATTAAACATATTTTTCAAATAAGCAAAGGAACTAGTTCTCCATGAGAATTATGTCCAAAACAAGTTTCAAACTTCCACAGTTTTTGCTGTATGCCTGTTAAAAAATAGTGTGATTACAACTTGTTACACAGTGGGGAAAAGACATTTTTCACTGTCCCATAATTCAAAGAATAGGTGGTTGTGATTCAAATTGTTTGCAACCTTAACTATACTGGGTTCTATCTAAAACATACATAGTATAAACACAAGGGACCAAAGCCTGAAAAAGACCTGCTTTAGCTGAAGATTTCATTTCTATTTTGAAGTTCTATGTTAATTCTATTTTGGGGACTTCTGAAACATCTGTTGATATTACTGCTATCTGAACAGAAAAATAAGTAAGTGAGGTCAGGTACTGGTAGGTTCTGGCATTTTATCTGCAGTTTCAAGAGCCATCGCTTCATCACATCCTAGAAGCTTTAGTTGATATTGCCTTGACTGAACAAATATTTCGAATATTGCAGGCAGCCAACCTTTTAGTGCATGAAAATTGACAATTTAACTATAATGAACTAAAATGTGTATTGGTCAGTCCAAACTATGCCTGATATGATTTTTATATGTGATGATTATGAATCATTCCTACCCAACTGGTGAGATCATCCCTAATGTTACAATGAATATCACATTGCCATTCTGGTGAATTTAGCCATGGTTTGCCCATGAATATCACATGGCCATCTACATCCTGGCAAGATGTACTTTGTAAAGTTTCATCTATTCTTAATGATAGTCTGCCATTCATCTATTCAGTCTGCCATTCATACGGTCATGGGCCATTCATGTTTTTGCAGCAATGAAGAAGCATAGTTCACATAACCACATATGGTTCAGCAGTGTTTATCCCTTTTCCTGTGGCTTAGGATTGATAAAGTAAGGTGTTATGCCAATAATTATGGTAGTATCCAGACTAGTTTGTAGAATAGTAACTATCATTAATTAGTAATGCATATCCTATTATTCATATATAGAATTATAGGATTAGTAGGGTCCGCAAGGTCCTACATTTAATCTAAATATGCTATGCTGTAGCTTGAACCCACTGCCTCTTGTCCTGCCCTCTGTGGCAAAAGAGAACAACCTTTATCTATCTTTTAATACACAAAGTTAAAAATTAGATTCAAGCCTGAACACCATATAAATTGAAGCAGCAGTTTTACTGTGAATTGTACCCCAAGTATTCAATTGCCATTTACAATTAGTAATGTTAACACACAGCATAATTCTAAGGTTAAAGTTTTGGGAGGCTCCTTTCTATTGACCCACAAAATGTTTTTTAAATTACTTTTCTGTGCTTTAAGATTGAATAAAAAGAAAAACAGGCCTACTATACACACTGCTATCACTTGCAGATGTTAAAAATGTATCCAGTCTTGTTTAAATAACACATTTTTAAAATAATGTTTAAAATACTGTTTTGGCTTACAGTCTTCTTTGGGACACGGTATGTTTTAACATTATTTTGTGTCTGCAAATCTAAAGGAATCCTATGACAAGAACGAAATATTTAAACACATTTTCACAAAGAATGCTGGCTATTGCCCCAAAGGACGCTTTGTGCTACAATGTCTATGATTTAAACCACTCTGAACTCTGAAATGTCTTTATGCACGTGGAGCTAAACCACCAGCTCTAGACGTTAATGCTTCAACAGGCTTTTTAAATTTTTTAAAAACTTTTTGCTTTCTTGCTTCATATATGAGCTCTCCACTCACCTGATTTCTATGCATTTCATTAAATAAATATACATATGGCAAATTTAGAGTTTACAGCATTTTGGAAGGGATTCAAATATGTATGTGCATGTATACATTAATGAAAACATACAGTGCAGCAGGGGCTAGAGCCGAGCAGTCGCTAACATTGTTTCATCCCCACCAATGTTTCTCACTCTTGCTATTTAAATCCTGCCTTAGGAGAAGAGACGGACCGTCACGCAGCAGTTGTGTGATGTGGATATATGTCCAAAAGACAGTAGACTGACAACCGCTGAATGTAATTTACTTATGCCATAGGACAATAAAAATGCCTGTGTCTGGCATTTCTGAGGATTTAGGGCCTGCCTACAGATTTCTAATGGATTTAACAATAATAATAAAAATAATGCTTAGCATTTATATAATCCTTTTCATCTTCAAGGCATTTTGCAAACACTGAATATTTTTTCCGTGTTAAAAAGAATCTGAACTTTTATATTTAAAAACCACAAAAAGTTTCTAAGCCCATTTGGTTGTAAAGATGGGCTTGAAAATGTCAACTGATCCACTACTGTATTTCTGAGGTGGCAGACAATCAAACCACGGCATGGGGAAAGGTGTGAACTCTTTCAATGTACATCTATGGGGCATTAACTTCAAAGGCTAATGATGACCACTTAAAATGACAACACTATTAGCCACAGAACTTCATATAACTGTACGAAGAACTTTCCACTAACAAGCTGATCCATTGACACCAGACGATCTATCGTCTCTTGATTTTATGTTCATTTGAAATGATATTTCACAGAAATAAAGGCCCCTAATCCTGCTACCAAGCCACCACAGCACATGGTTAATAAGTGGATAACCACCAATGAATCCTAGGTTTGCACAACTCTTGCTAGAGGCCTACTCTGGCACACTCACGGCTTCCTGCAAGTCATTGGGCAAATGGTTATTTTGTTGTGTAGATGTGCACCTCTCACTATACCACTGTAACTGGTACATCTAGTTCTCCTCCTCTCCATAACTAGTATGGATACATATTCTGTAAGTACCACTGTTTATGACTCCTGGGACTCTATTTATTTCCTGTACTTAAGTCAGAAATCTTACCCTGACTATGTCATCTGGAAGCTGAAAGTAGGTTTACAACTACACTATTGTCCAGATAGCTCTGACTTGGCCATTAGCCCCCATCTCTAGTATTGAGGAATAGACAACACACTTTGCCCAAAAGGAATTATCAAGATCTTGCTTTCTAGAGTGAGGAGACCATTCCAGCCAATTTGAAATCTGCCAAATGAAGCCAAAGGGAGTATCAGCACATCTCTGATCACATTGCTGAGAATGAGATCCAGCAGACTAGATGATCCTTGTGGTCTCTTCTAACCCTATGGTTCTATGATTCTATGATCGTACGGCAGCGCCGAAGAAAAAATGCATGAAGGTGTAGTACAATTAAGTGAAGGATTTGAATAACATCTCCCGCAACCGCAGACAATCTGTTCCCTTTTCAAGAGACTGGAATGAGTGCTTCCCATGTCAGGAAATTGAATTTGTGGACAGTGGAAAACTCAAACCTGAGATACCAGCAGATGAGAGTCAAGGTCGATAAGCTGGTCAGGCCATTGGAGGAGGAAAAGCCTAACTCAAGTATTGGCTAGGAGTAAATTTTCCAAGAGTACCTAAAGCAGCCTAAATCCTATTTGTGGGACTTTTTTAATTAGTGATTTAGGCATTCTGGAAACTCTACCCTGTGTCTTTATTAATGGGCAGTGTGGGAGTAGAGTTTGTGGTAAGCAAACAGCAGGCTGGGAGGCAGACTGTAATGAACCACAGCACCCAGGGCATAAGCACTAGATCTGTTGTTGTGAAGGCACAACTGTCCTCCCATAAAAGCAGCAATGGGATCGGCTGCTGCTTGAGGTCTGCAACGTGCCTCGCCAATTTAATTTGTTGCTCCTGCTGTTGCCAAGATTCAGCCATTGCCCAAGTGATAATCAGTATCCTAGCCTCTTCCACAAAGGCTCACTGAATTACAAAAATCTGCATTGAACAATCTCAATTCCAAGTCAGTGATGACTGAAGCAGTGTTTATTAAGGATAGAAGTAGCATTACTAAGGGCAGAAGCTAAATGGCAAGCTGCTCGATACTGCCAGTTCACTGGACCAGCTTCCCCCCTGCTTCTGCGTAATAGATTCAAAACAGGAAAAAACAATGGCTGTGACAGAAAGTCTGTCAACATATGTGTGCCATTCAAATGGGATGCCAGCATTCAGGCCATTTTTTTGCCAGAGTGTCCCTCCAGTAAAGAGGTCATTAGGTGGGTTGGTCTGTAGCCATTTCTTGCCAGGGATCCCCCTTTGCAGATGGAAAATGCCTTATGGGCTTGGCATACCAGCAAGTACAGCTCATGCAGTCCATACCACCCTCTACTGCTTTCAGGGTGATGGAAGCCTTTTTTCTAGTTTCAGCAATCTAGTCAGTGTACGAAATTACCCTCTTCTGTATCTTTCTTTGATCTTTATCTGAGCCTCATAACCACTTCTACTTACGATGGGTCCCACCCATCCATCCAAAGATCTCAGACCTGCTTCCAATGGTACCTTGAGGACACAGGTGAGAATTATTACCAGTTGAGATCAATGGCTGAAAACTAGAATCTCACTTACACTCCCATACATCACTTTGACAATTTTGCACAGTCTGCAGAACTTGCACAATTTTTTAGGATTTTATTCACTTTTTTAAGCCAACATTCATCTTTGCAGAACCTACAGAGGGAACATTTTAATCAAAATCAGTTCATTATGGACAGCACTGATGGACAGACATACATTAGTATATTAAACACAAGCAAAAAAGAGAAAAAGGTCAAGTAGGAAAACCCTGTAGAAGTGGGAGCACGGAGCGCTCATTCCTTTTCACCCTCCATTTGCTTCAAGCATCAAAGTGAAAGGATTAATGGTACAGAGCATTCCTTTTCCTGCTCACCTGCACAGCACAGCCAGGAATAGCCAGCACAGAGTTTAGAAACCAGCTTTAGCATCCCATGACATGCTCTTCTTTGTGTTCACAGACGTTCTGAAGCAAACACCAAGTAGTCATGACTGTATATGTGCAATTTCTCTTCAGCGTTAGCCCTCCGGTCTCCCAAAATACACGAAGCACCACTCGACACAACTGAGCCAACATGTCCTCATCCTTATAATCTGGGCATGGAGTCAAAAGCCAAGAAGTGCAGTTGGCAGAGAATCCTAGCTGGTAACCCTGTTGAGGGGAAGGGATACTAATGTTGCAGTCTGTCTCTTAGGAATTCTTTTATGTTCTGGCATCTTGAAATTTGCCACACCAAATGATATCTACCTCCCTGGAAGTGGCTCCTGTGATCCAGCACAGAGTAGCAAAACTTTCAATGCTTTGGCCTGACTGAAAGAGCAAAGAAGTGGAAAACGAGACCCATCAGTAATCCAAGCATGACTTGGGAAGCTCCAGCAGTGTTGTTCAACCCCTCCCCCGCTTACATCAGGCGCTCCACTTTTATCAATCAGTACACTTGCTTTGTTGGACCATTTCTTCAACTGTGATCTTCTCCAAGACACAGAGCTCTGCCAGGGAACAACATTTGGTGTTTGTGGTCAGTCTCCAGAGGGCCATGACAACTCTGTCATGCAGAGGGACAGCAGCTCGCATACTCACACATTTCTGTTGTTAGGCCATTCACCAGCCAGACACACAGAATGTCAGAAATGTGCTTGGTCATTTGCAGCTGTCTTATCTGCTAACTGATGGTTCAGGCACTTAGACCATCAGCCTGCCAACAGGCTGAGCTCAGCCTAGCCCACAGTGTCCTCCTCAATCTTCAGTTTGGTAATGTAAGTGGACAACAAATTCTGCATGCACCTTTGCCTCCTCTTCAGACACCTATTCAGAGCATCCTGGGTGCTGTTATCTCTTCTATGCTGGTGTGCTTCCACAGCACTGGGTGACAAGTAGCATAATCCTGAAGATGGAAGATGAAGCAATCTGCAGTGACAAAAAAGTCTCCATGATGGAAAAAGCCAGCATGACCTGTGAGGAGGGGGATTACAGGTTTTACGTAAGAAATCCCATAAATCCTAAGGGAAAAAACCAAAAATATCCACAGCTTTGGTGTGTGCAACTGTTGCTGGGGCTCCAGGGAATAGCAACATTTCCCAGAATGCTTCCCTAAGTTGCTTCCCTGGTTGGGCACTTTTAGCTGTGAACATGAAAACACAGTTCTGAGGGCAGAAAAGCTGCGGCATTGTCAACCTGAACCATGTCACATGACTGCGCCCTTAACTTATTACAAAACAAAGATTCCAGCTGCACTGTGGATGGAGCCAACGCTGCTGCATGTTGTGAATATGCTATCAGGTATCCTTTTGATTATTCAGATAATTGCTACTGTCCTTAAGAATTAGAGTAAACATACTGTTTAAGTGCTGCTAGCCACAAAGTGTTAGATTCCTGTAGTGCAGCCTAGAGGATTTCATGGGTTTTCAGTGCTGTTCAGTTCAAGAGCAATAAACAGTTTAGTTTAACAAGTTAATAGACATAATGGAATGACTCTTCTTGTTTTTTTAAATAGCTATTTTGTATTAAAATGTAAGTGTGTGGACATGTTGGATTAAAAAATAAAAGCAAATCCATTCTCCCTGCAATAATTCATCAGATTCGAGGAGAAACACTTTCCCCTAAAATTCCTTGCAGATTTCTATTTCTCTTTAGAATGCATTCTTGATTTGAACCCAAGTTTCCAACAGAGATGGGTGAGTGCACAAAGTCATTGTACTGCCTAGACTACAGATACAGTAGACCTTTAATATACGATCTAGTACTCTGTGCACTATGAAAGGTACTTATAGAAAATAAAAGGTGTTCTGTTAAAAAACTGACTGTTTTAGCAATTGTCAGTCCACCAATGGCCAAATTTAAGTATCAACTGAAGTCAATGGCAATAGTTTCATAGAGTTCAGTGGGAAAAGAAATGAGCCCAAAGAATTAGCCAAAGCTCAGTATTATGCTTCACTTCTGTGTTCTCTTTTGCAAAAACTATGACCCCACTGAGTTACTTTATACACTGCACCCATTTTATAACATTATGCCCATGGGCATTATGTAAAAATACAATCAACAATACTAAAATGCTCTTCACTAAACCTAGGGGGAAAAGAACAAACATCACTTACATCTATACTCCTTCCCAAAGATCACCAAGGAGAAATTCATATTTTGATTTTTTTCTTATACTCACTAATGAATTTTATGCAAAATGTTGTCCAGGATGTCAGAAAAGGTTTGCCATGGCTCACACTTCTATGGAAAACAATGGAACAATGAATATCTATTGTACATATGGATGTAGAGGGGATGATCACTGCTGAGAAGCATTAGGCAGCATTGGGATAAACCAAATCAAAAGCAGACTTTACAACTGAATGTGGTATGGTTCTATTTTAAAGATATATGTGAACACTTAGTAGGTTATGTAACAAAACCAAGCAGAAATTCTCTCTATATTACAGTATATAGAATTATTTTTTTTCTTTATGTAGGATGAAACAGTTTTATGAAAATATTTGGCTGGTGGGGGTGGACGTTGGTGTTTCCCAATAAAAATATTATGGTCTCTCTGGGAAATTTGGAAGGATACCAGGAGAGTGTCCTGCTGTTCAACCCTTACTCCATCTGATACTTTAATAGTTCCAGATGGCCTTTACTGGAAGATAACGCTCCCTTTATTCTTTTATTATGACCTTTCAGGTCACAAATTATCTGTAGGATGCTGTTGCCATCCTTTCTTCTCAAAAGTAAGGTAGATGCTTAACATTAAATGTCAACTCTTATTAGTCCAAATTTCCAATGATGCAAAGAGAGTCAGTGTATTCCAATCACCATCACCATTGGCGGAGGGGGAAGAATGTGTTTAGTTTTTGCTATGCTGATATTTTTCCTCTGTTCTATAGGGAAGTAATATTTTGTTAGATGCACTTTTTCCACCAGATAGCTCTTGTTAACACATGTGGCCAACTAAAAACAGACCATATGGTATATGACCATCATTTAGAATATGTAAGAAGCTGTTATAAAGAGAAACAATGAAGTTTTGGTGCATGCCTTTTGATTTTTTGTTTGTTTGTTTTTGTTTTTAGTTTTCAAAGGGTTTGTTGTGCAACTTTCATTGCTAAACAATAATGAACATTCACAGAGATTTTATCATTTGTCCTTTTCCATAATCATAAATAAAGTACATTGACCTTACATAGGAAAAATATTAAATAATCTAATATACTAAATAAAGTAATAAGGTTAATTTCTTTCCTGCTGTCACTAAATTCATGTTAGCAGTCTCTCTTCAGCTTGACATCAATTAATGATTTTAATTCCAGACTCTTGTCACAGTGCTCACCACCCTTTTGTCTAATTAAAATGGATGATGCATGATGAAGGGAAAACACAAGACTTCTGTTCTTGTTGTAACATTTCTATTCATTAGTATACTTTTACAACAAAAGGCTTGCAGCTTTAATGGCATTAGAGAAAGATGAAGAGAAGTTTATTACATCTAGGAGGTATAGGCTCTCATACCCTCAGGAAATATACAATACAGGAAACTGCCTTTATGGAATGACCAAATCCTCTGGGACAAAATATCAATGGGCTATTTTAATTACTCATATGCATATGAAGTGTTGCATTCAAAATCTGGGAAACAAAAAGAGACACTAAAAATACAGTCTTATGTTCAATATTTTAAAAAAATCTGAATTCATATAAAATATTTCCATAGGAATACTGAGTAATCTAACAAAAGAAATTAAAAATCTGCTCCAGAATGACTCTCTTAAAATATATGGCATAACACTCTTCCTGTATCTCTATAAGACAGAAGTTCACTCGTTATTCTTCCATTACTTGTCGTTTTCTATCCAAGTAGATAAAGCAGTGACAATGGTTGTTGCAGGAGATTGTTCAATCTGCTGTAGTTAAGAGCTCTGTCAGCATGTCTAATCTAAATTTAGTTTTTCGCATGTTTATAATATAGCATTAAAATTTACTCTGGGATGAAGTTCAACATAACATCATAAGTAGCCATTTATAACATCAATTTTCAGTTGTCGTCAGGTAGCTCTGGGGCACTACAGTACATAGAATTTCTGAAAAGAACATTCCCTTTTGCTTAGTTATTCTCAGAATCCTTGTTTTTATGTAAGTATATTGAGTACTAATAATGTCTTCATTTTGGGAAAGTTGGGCAAGTCCCCCATAAACTTACAAAGACAGACTGGGATTTCATAGATTCAAAGATGTAAAGGGTCTAGTTCAACCTCCTGCACAGCACATTATTTGTTACCACATCACTTACAGCAGCAATACCGAAAATCTTACGAGCTGGCAGAGGATACTCTCCCTACTCAAATATCTACCCTCCATGTTCTTTGGCTGCGATATTAAAAACATGCACTATTCTCTATTTAGTCAAGAAACACAAAAAAACAACGTTGGGAGCTCCCCCTTCTGGCTCTACAGCTGCAGTTGACAGACACTATTCCCAGAGCAGTACTGATGCCATTGGTGGTGACATTTGCACAGAAAAGTATACAAACAGAAGAATTATGTAAATTTAATCCCCTTTACAAATGAAAGGACGAAAATGTCAATGCTTCCAAAAATAAAAAAAGATAAAATTATATTATACTTATATATAGAGCGAGAGCAAGCACATATCACTCTTAATCCACACAAGTACAAAAATAATTGCAGTATAATTGAACAACATCTTTAGAACACAGAAGACGACAAGACCCAGCCAGCCTGGGCCCCAACCTGTCAAGCACTTATTCTCACTACTCTCTCATCTGCCAAAGACTCTCTCCTAACATCTCATAACAAGTATCCAAACCTCTTTTACAGCCCTTTCTCCCTCTCCGAGTGAGTTTCTCATCACTTCCACCACAAACACTTCATATACTTCTCTTCCAGGTTCAGAACGTTCTTTCTCTTCCCAATGCCTGCCCCCGTCCCAGACAAATGCTCAGAATGCATCTTCTTTCCAAACAGTAGTGTTCAAAGAGTTATACAGTTATAACTGGTTATGCGATTATATAACTTTACAACTTCTGTTTTAAAATTGAATTTGGCAAGTGAATTGTGTGTAAAGATTGTCTAGACAGTTTGGGGTTTATGAATGGGGAAGGAATAAAATATTAAAATTTTCTAATGGTTAAAAATATAGTAACCTAGAGATATTTAGCAACTGAACTTAGTATCGAAGTGCAATAGCCAGAATGATAAAATGTTCCATTAGATCAATTATCTTTCAAGACGAGATAGATAATGGACCCAAGGCTGGATTAAGACACAGGCACTACAGGCCCATGCTTACAGGGCCATTCATATTCTGAAACATAAGATTACATCAGAATTTCAGCTTTTATTAAAAACAAGTATCTAGCTGTGATGAACATTGAAAATAACTCCGTATCATATAACTATTATAGATACCTCAGTCTATATTTCTCTCACGTCTGCTATATGGATAAAAAGAGTTAATTTAGTTCTAAGGGTGGAGGGAGCTGCTACTCTGCAAGGTGGCAAGCTCTGGGTGTATTTAACCAAACAATACAGACATCAAGAAGATGATGTTACCTACCTTGTACAGGAATGAGTTTTTCAAGACATGTCCCCCTGTGGCTGCTCCACATCAGGATAAACATGCATGACCACGTGCTCTTAATTGGAGGGGTTTTTTTTCAGCTGTGTCTGTGGGTTCACACCTGTGCCCCAGTCACCATCATGCCCCAACAGGAGGGTACATAGGGAAGGGTGAACCTGCTGCCACTCCAGTTTCTTCTCAACCACAACAGTCCAAAGAGAGAGACTCCAAGGCAGAGCAGAAAAAGGGTGGGTAGTGGGACACACATAGGTACACGCCTCTCAAAGAACTCCAGTTACTATACAAGATAAATGATCTCTCTTCCGTCAAGTAGCGTCCCTGTGGGTGCTTCACCTAAGGAGACTCCTGAACAGTATCCCCATCATGGAGAAGGTTGCTGAGGAGGAGGATTCAGTATAGATCATGGAACAGCTTCACTGAAAGCTGTGTCAGCTCTGAGATCAGTCACGAGAGCGTAGTGCTGGAAAAATGTGGGTATTGAGGACCAGGTGGCTGGTCTGCAGATGTATGGAATAGGTATGTTTTTTGGGCTAATGAGGTAGATTGATCCCTGATGGAATGAGCAATGACTCTCGGAGGAGGCCCAACCCCTGAGGTTTTGTAACAGTTTAAGATGCAGCCATCTTGGATAGTGATTTGGGTGGAAATCAACTGTTTTTTCATACATTCTGCAACTGAGATGAAAAGTCTGGGTTTAATCCTGACAGGCCCGGTCACATCTACGTAAAAAGCTGGGAGCTCTTCTTATGTCCAGTGTATGAAAGCCCATTTCTTCTATGGAAGAGTGAGGCCTGGACTAGAACACCGGCACGTGAATCTCTTGCTTGATGTGAAATTTTGAGGAAACCATGGGAAAGAAGAGATAGTGAAAATGAAGTATCATCTTGCCACAGTGAAAAGCTCTATATACTGGGTGCAGCCATCAAGGCTCCAAGCTCTCCTATCCTCCTAGCCAAAGTGATGGCTATGAAGAATGTCATGTCAAGGGACAAATGAAGGAGGGAACAGTTCGTCATAGGTTCCATGATCATGGAGGTTTCCTCAGTGCTCCGAGGACTAAGCTGAGGCCCCAAGGCGGAAAGAGGTTGAACAGGCCTTTCATAAACTCTGTTGTGGTTGGATGCGTGAAAACTGAAAACCCCTCAATAGGGGCTGTGTGTGAAAGGCTCTGACAGTGGCTAGGTGAACTTTAATGGAATTCAACGATAATCCTGAGGTTTTTAATTTGAACAGGTAATCGAGAACATATGTAAGGCAAGACTCAAGAGGAGGCTTAGATCGGCATAGATTCTGCAATTAAGTTTGCCTTGTCGAAAGTCTGCTATGAAGCAGAACTGTTAATACACCTAGGTAGCAGTCTTGTTCTATACAAGAGAGCTATCTAGTAGCCAGGACTTGAGGTGAAGTGCCACAAGAGTCGGGTGAGTGATGGATCTTGACTCTTTGGTGAGAAGATTCACTGACAGGGAAAGATGGAGAGGCGGAAGCAGAGACATGTGAACTAGCTTTGTCTGAGTCAACACTGTGCTATGATGATGGCTAGTAATCTTTCTTGTTTCAAATTGTTCAGGAACATAAGCAGTAGGGGAGTGGGGGGACAAGCATAAAGCAGTACATAAGGCTAAGGAATAACTAGGGCATTCCCCATTGAGTTGCAGCTATTTTCTCCCCTCAGGCAGAGTCGTTTACACTTCTTATTGGATGGAGTTGTGAAGAAATCTATTTGTGGATTGCTCCAGGTAAGACACCTCTTTTGGAAAACCTCTTTGTTCACAGCTCCTATTCATGGTTGATGCTGAAATGTCTGCTGAGAGAATCCGCCACTCTGTTCTGTAGTCCTGGTAGATATTGAAATCTGTATGCATTGTATATTTACGAGTTTTATGGCTTCTGCACATAATGAGTGGGATCTTTCTCCGCCTTGACAGTTGATATAATACACTGCTCATCTGTTGTTCAGCATTATTCTGGTCGGGTGGCCCCTGATGTGGAGAAGGAAGTGCTAGCAAGTATGATGAACTGCTCTAATATGTTGATATTGAGGATAGCCTCCAAAGGTGTCTATCTTTTCTGAGCTATGAGGTTTTGGGAGTGTGCGCCCCAACCTAGCAGATAAGTGTCTATGGTGATGACTCACAGGGGAGAGGCACTGCAGGAATGGAACTCCCATATTTAGTGGGTCTTTCCACCAAATTAGAAGACGAGGCCCCTGCAAGGTATGGGCACCCATTTGCAGAGAATGTACTTGTTGAGTGAATGGACAGTTCTCAGCCAGGCTTGAAGACACTGAGAGATTAGTCTTGCTAAATGTGCAGAATACCACATGGCCCAGAAGTTGTAGGCAAGCCTGTGCTGTGGTTTGCTGTCTTTGTTTTATCTTTGAAACAAGGTTGGACATTGTGGCAAATCTGTCTTTCAGCAAGTAGGGTCTAGCGGTGGTGGAGATGAAGTGGCCTCAGCGAAGTTTATGCATTGAATGAGTGAAAGCACAGATTTCTTGTGTGTTGAGGTAAAGGTCTACCAAGTGGAACAGAGATTGGGTTTTGTGGTTGCTGACTATATCTCTAGAAGCAGGTGACCTTTAGGAGCTAATCACCCAGGTAGGGAAAGAATTATTCACATCTGAAGAAGGTGGGATGCAGTGACTGGTAAAGACTCTTGAGATGATGGAAAGGCCAAAGGGTAGGATGAGATATTGATAGCGGTGCCTGCCTACCACAAAACGTAGAAATGGTCAGTGTGAGGTATGCATGGCACTATGGAAATAGGCATTTTGAAGGTCGAGGTAAACAAACTAATCTTCCGGATACAGAGAGGAAATCATCATTGCTAGGGTTACCATTCTGAGCTGTTGAGCGTGGATGGACATGTTCAAAGTTCTGAGGTCCAGAATTGGTCTCCTCCTCCCATCTCTCTTTGGGACCAGGAAGTGCTGAGAATAGAACACTTTCCTAAAGTCCAGTGGAATGGGGTAGATCATCAACCCTGCCACCTGTTCCCCAGTGTTAGCAGGGATTGTACTTCCTACCTGAGAAAGTCCTCATGAGAAGGGTCCCTGAAAAGGGACAAGGAGTGGGTTGGGGTGGGGGAGTAGAGAGCTGAACTGGATGGAATAACCGGAGAAATTATTCCAAGATCCACATGTCAAAGGTGATAAGTTCCAAAGAAAATAGAAAATGGGAAAGCCAATCCCCATAATGGTCGTGAAGTGCAGGATCTAGAGTGGGAGATGGTTTGTGACTCTTGATCAGTAGGTCAAAGTGGACATTTTGAGGATGTCACTGATTGAGAGAATACCCTTTTTTAGATCTGGGTTCTTCCTGGGGGGTTCAGTTGGCCTCATGGGCTGGGGTAGACTGAACAAGGTTATGGAGCCGTCTGTGACCTGCTGTATTTCTTTGTCACAGGTGTGTAATTCGTCAGAGACCATAGCATCACTCATGAGTTCTTGAGAGAGCAAAGGGACCCATCTGTGGTGTTGCTAAACAATTCATTCCCCTCAAAGAGAAGGTCCTTAACAGCATTGTGTACCTCCCAGGAAAGGTCAGAGTACTGCTGTCAGGAAGCTTGGTGCATACAGCACATAAAAAATGGTTACTCACATTTTTGTAATTGTTGTTCTTTGAGATATGTTGCTCATGTCCTTTCCACTGTGGCTGTGCACACACCCATGTGCGTAGCCATCAGAGACTTTTGCCTCAGCGGTACCTGTAGGGCTGGCTGTGGCACCCTCTGGAGTGCCGCGCTCATGGCACAGTATATCAGGCACAGCCAGCCCTGTGCTCTCTCGGTTCCTTCTTGCCCACAACTCTGACAGAGGGGCTGGAGGGCTGGTAATGGAATGGACATGAGCAATACACCTCAAAGAACAACAGTTACAAAAAGGTGAGTAACTGTTTTTTCTTCTTCGAGTGCTTCTCATGTCAATTCCATTGTAGGTGATTCGCAAGCTGAATCCCAGGAGGTGGGCTCAGTCTTGGAACCAAGAGGGCATACAGCTGCTGGCACCTGATATATTGCGCCACAAGCATGGCACTTCAGAGGGCGCCACAGCGGCCCATGGGTACTGCTAAGCCAAAAGTCTCCGACAGCCGCGCATGTGGGCGCGTGCATACCGACAATGGAAATCGACATGAGCAAGCAATCTAAGAACTACTGCCATAGCCATGGGGCATTTGGCTGTGTTGACTGCAACAAGTGAGGCTTGGAGAGATGCTTTGGCAACTGTCTAACCTTACGTAATGAGGGCCTGAAATTGTTCCCTGTGATCCTGAGGCACGAGTACAATAAAAGATACAAATTTGGAATAATATGTGAAGTCATACCTTGCTATCAGGATTTGTAATTGGCTTTTCTGAACTGTAGAGAGGCTAAGCAGTAGCTCTTATGAACCAGACGTTTTAGCTTTATTTGGTGGGGCTGAACGGAATCAATGTTGTCTGTCTGATTCGTTAACTGCCTCAACTACCAGCGTGTTACTTATAGGAAAAAAAAATACTCCAAGCCTATGGGCCGGACATAGTACTTCTTGTCAACCCGTTTGCATGTCAGTGGTACAGTGGCTGGGATTTGCCACACCATGGAGGCTGGGGCTAGGTAGTGCAATCTTTCCCTGAGATGTATGATAGATGTTCAACAGGAAACACTGGAATCTCTAATGTATCTACTACACATTTCATAAGGTCTTGGAAGGCCTTGAAATCATCAGGGTAAGATTGATGGAAGAGGCAAGATTGCCTCATCTGGTGAGAAAGAGGACTTGTGTGAATGTGTTGTTTCTTCCTCCTCAGCTGGTTCATGATCTGCTTGGGATATTCCTGTTGAGCAAGACTAAAGGGTGCTGGTTGTTGCTCCTGACATGTCCTCTTATGAGGTGGGACCCTGTAGAAATGGTCACCATAGGAGGCCCAAAGGTTCCAGTATGCCCACTGAGGTGGAGCATAAGAGTACGGGTGAGGCCCCATGGATGTCCCTGCCAGGGTCTCTGACGTGTTTCCTGCTAGGAGTTTCCTCCTGAGAGTGAACCTCAAGAGAGTGAGGCTTGAAGGCAGAGAAGCCACATATAGATATCTCCAAGTCCTATGTGGGCTCTATCAGAGGTGTGCAAGTGGCGCAGTGGAGACTGTAATGGTACTGGAGGACAAGCCACAATTGACAATGGCATGGATGGAGGGTAAGTAGACTCCAAGAAATGAGTCGGTACCAGTGGGGAATCCTCCTAGTATCTGTCAACAATGGTGATTAAAGCTCTTCCATGAGTTGAAGATCTTCATGAGAGCAGCCTAGATTGTACTGGAGACTCTGGTATGGACCTTCAGGAGTCAATATGTATCACAGTACTGGGGATTGTACTGAGGTTGGGTCAGTATGTGAGAGCAGCCTTTGCTGGGTTCTAGAGCTTCTGTCTGCAGGAGTGAATTTTCCCTTCTCTTGTCCCGTTCTCAGGAGTAGGTCTTCTTTGGTGGTACCCTAGGGCCCCTGGAGTGTTTGCTACCAAAGAACTGGAGGCAGGTGGCTGCTCCAATGTACAAGGGTGACTCAGACCCTAAACGTCTCAGAAAATAGGAGTTTAAGTCTGATCTCTCTGAATTTCTTGTACTATTAGTTCCTAAATTTGAGTAGATCTTGCATATGGGGGGAATGTGTTTTTTCCCAAAGCAACTGAAGCAGCTTGAATGCCCGTTGCTGCAGGGAAAAGACTTGTAGCAGGTGTGACAGAGTTTGAAGCCTGGGGTCTTGGGCATAACCTATACTCAGCCATACTCAAGGCTGCAGCTTGAGGCCCAGAACAGGAAAAGGAAAAAACAGGAAGGAGAATCCTCCCCATTTCCAAAAGGCACAAAGTACTATATAAGGGAAAAATAAAAAAAAAAAGAAATACTTGTAAAATTAAGAAAAAAAAAAGCAAGAGGTGTAACAAGTCACATGGCTTAGCTAATGGACACGGCAATGCACCGTCTCAAGCTGAAAACAGTTAAGAAGGAAGTAGAGAGCTATGCCATATGCCCTTGGATTGTGGCATGAGGACGTGTAGGGTGCAGATGCAGACCCGCACACACATATCCTGATGTGGAGCACCCAGAGGGACACTACTTGAAGACATGTCTAAAACCAAGCAGTCCACAACCTAGCCAAACACTTTGGACTTGCTGGAGAACGGAAAACCCCTGGGGAAGGACAGGAAAAAGCAAAGGTGTTAGAATAAGCATTAAAAGGAAGTCTCCCTCCAGCAAGGGGAACAGACCAGAACCAGATAGCAGAAGAGGAGGGTGCAGAAGAAGTCTGAACTCCTTGGAAGACACTCAGACCCAAAAGACACTCAGGAGTGAAGTTATTTTTCCATAGATTTATGTATCTCAAGTACTTCATCTATGAGCTAACGTGCATGTAAAATTTAGAAGTGCCTTTGGAAAGCCTATGTGCTACTTACTGTAATTGTCATGAAGGTCACAAAAGCATGACACAGTAATCCACAGTACACATGTGAGTGCAACTCTGGGGAGGGAGTAGGAAGGCTCTGAAGAAACTTGTCGGAGCAGTTGGGGTATAGGATCCAACTTCCCCATGAGGCACTAGACTTAGAGTCTGTCCACGAGGAGTGGGCCTGAAAGGCCAGATATAGAGACTTTATCTTACCCTTCAAAGCCTGTGGGAGCCAAAGGTTTGGGTACAACAGTCAGATGAGCATCCACAAAGGGGAGCGCAACCAGGGCAGTCACGCTAGCGCTTTTAGTTGCCCAGAAAAGTTTGAAAACGTGACCTGAGTGTAACCAATACAGCAGTGTCTGCTTAAGTCTGCAGACAACCTGAAACCCCTGAGGTGTCAACCCCATATGTCTCTAAGGGATGTTAAATGCAAGATCAACTACTCTGAAGGGACGGCACCAACACCCCCCATCAGGGGATTCTATGCAGGGCAGGAGCAGAAGAATCGAGCAGATGCATCTCACCAATCCAAGCAGATACACTTGGGGGCCACCCTTCCTCTTGAGGAAGGAGACGAAAGATCCTGATACTCCTTAGGAAAAAGGGGGCCCATGCTACTGACCCTGCCTCTCTGGGAGGACCCACTGACACCACCACTCCAAGTATTGCACATGGAGGGGTAGGATTTGAGCATGGATGTCAGGCACAAAGGATCCTCCATGATGTGGTGTGCCCAGAGCCCAAGATTGCCTTCATCTGGCCCTGAATGATCCAGTTCTGATCTCTGTTCCAGCGCTGTAAATCCAAGGTAACTCCTTTGTGCTCAGACTTCAACAACAATGCCACCTGGGGCTGTAAGATTGTCAGAGCTCATAACCTAAGCAGTTTGGGTTGGAAGGTCAGTGCTTGGAGATATTCAAAGATAATTCACTAGCCTCCCTTCTTGGAGTAAACCAGTGCCCCCAGAATGGAGATACACAGTACTGTGTTGTCAGGTGAAGTGTCAACCTGAGATCCTGACAATTTACCATCAATTAAGTATCCTCTGACAATTTTTATAAGAATGGTGGGTGCTTATTCCAGGTTCCTGACACAATTCTAATGGAGGTATTTGCTTAACACAACTGTCTATGCCCCTGTATTTTCAACTGGACAATTTACATCATGTGCTAAACTGCTTTGTTACTGCTGCTGGAACACATGCACCAGAGCTGCTAAAATGACACACACTTTTTAAAAGGAATTATTGTTAGTATTAGTATTGTATTCATAAATTTTTTTACCCATTTCAATCAGTGATAAATTGAAGTACATTAATTTGCTTATTTGTCTTCTAATCAATATGAACAAAATACTTTAAGGAGTTTAAGCAAAATACTATTGTAAGCACATTACTATTAAAATTGCAAAGTCAGAGTATAATAATTTTATAAAATTGTGGGCATGATTGATTTTTTAATGGACCATTCACTTGTTCTCTGACCCCTAAGGATTTTTTGTTCCAAGCCTCTTACACATAGTAAATTCATTAAATTCAGCCTAGTTCCCAAAAGTATTGCATCATTAAAGGTATAGAGCTGCAAACACCAAACAAAACAGAGTAAGTGAACTGTGCCACTAAAACATAATGAAAGTGAATAAAGGAGCCATTATGAACCAGCATCATTTTACTGTCTCCCCCAGTAATTATTTCTAGACTTTTGGTTAATTTGCATGGGCAGTAATTTATTATGTATCTAATATAGTTACATTAGAAAATAGAAAGGAAGAACTGCAATCTGACTGTGACAATTCAAAACCACCATGGACTGAGTCATAATCTGGTACTTTTGGAAACTTAAGGAAGCACCCAGCACATTTTTGTTGCTATGTTATTATGGTTTATTAGTAGTACAGGTCCCCACAACAAAAAAATTACATAATAATCGTACACATGACACAACAAGAATGAAACCAACAATTGGGGTGGGGATCTGAGGAGAGAGGAAAGATCTGGGTCACAATAATAAGATCATGCTGTTACCAAGTTCTGCCATATGCACATATTAACGATTTGAGTGGATATATAAATTCTTTTTTGACACAGCAGGAGTGAGGTATTAAGGAGAGATTTCAAGGAGGTGAGAGTAGTTTGGTGAATGGGGATTGGGAAGTTGTTCCATACATAGGAGGCTATATAATTATACGGTAGTACTCAGACTGACTATTACAATCTGTCTTACAACATGCATATTCTACACTCTCACCAATATTATTGAGAGAGTGCGCATAACAGAAAATTTCCCTACCATGAAAAATAATTTTGCGCATCATGCAGATTCTAACATTCAGCTTTGATGATGATATAAACACACACACACACACACACACACACACACACACACACCTTGTTACATATTTCCTCCAGCTTCAAAACTTTCCTTTACAGTTTTATTTGAGAAAGCAACTACTTCAAAAGAATGTCTCAACAAAACAGGAAGACATTTAGTGCTCCTATTTTTGTTTTATCAATAAAAGGAAAATTAAGACATAAGTAAAGATGAAAAGCCATGGTTCGGCCTCTATGCTAGCAGAGGGAAACTCAGAGATTTACAATTAAACTCTGTTAACAGATTAATCCATATCTTTTTGGGAGCCAAACATCAAATATAGAGTTCACAGATTCATATATATTAAGAACAGAAGGGATCATCATGATCAACTAGTTTAACCTCCTGCATTACACAAGTCAAAATTTCACCCAGTGATTTCTGCATCAAGCCTACAACTTCTGGTTGAGCTAGGGTATATCTTTTAGAAAAACATACAGTCTTCCACTCCATCCCTAAGTAAGTTGTTCCAATGGTTAATAACTCTCAGTGTTACAAATGTGCACCTTATTTCTAGTCTGAGTTTGTCTAATTTAAGTTTAGCTTGTTATGCCTTTGTTTCCTAGATTAAACAGCCACCTACTCTCAGAAATCTCCCCATGTAGGTGCTTTCAGACTGTGAACAAGTCACTTCCTAATCTTCTCTTGGATTTAGCCCTAAATGAAGTAAGAAGAGATAACAGAGCCTGGGCCCAGAATCCCTGGAGTCTGCAGGACACAGGGTGAAACTCAGATTGGAAATATTAGCTTGTTTAAAATAATGAGGAGCATATGACACAAACAATACACAGGTTTCAAATGTTAAGGGAAGGAGAACAAGGCAAAAATAGAGGTACTCACCACTTGGTTTTACAATTAACAGTTTAATGTACATATTATTCCATGACAACATAAACAGAACTGCAGTGACAAATTTATTTGCAATGATCAAATTTTAAATTCTATTTCAGAACAGCATAAAAACAACTAGTTATAAACTAGGTATGGAAGACTTTAAGGGAAAGTTACAAAATGTATTTCAATTTTATATAAATATTTGTAGTCTGTAAAATCGATTATCGAACCACTCTTCAGAAAAATCAGTCTTTCACGTGCCCCAATTAAGAAATAATTATACAGCTGCTACTGGTCACATAAAAGATACTGAATGCAGTCAAAAGAAACTGTCACTGTTTATGGCCCAAACAAATCCAGTTTCTCTCTGTTTCTTTCTGTTATATTAACTATATAAACACATCAGCATTTGGCTAATTTTATCAATGAAAACCAAACTTCAGTTGCATGTAAATTCTTGAGTTTAGAAACACCACAACCCCCCCCCCAAACAGAAAAACTCTCTCTACTAATGTTTAAGCAAATACTGAAGTCTACCTCTCCTGTTCTTGCTTCATTCGTATTCTCTCCTCTTCTGAAGTAAGGGCTTCCTGAACTTTAATTTTACCAGTTTTCTCAATCTTGTCATCTTTGCGATGTTTGCCAAACCTGTTAATAACAAAACATTCTAACTTGTCAAATGAACACAAATGTATTTCTCTTTTCCTAGGACAATGTTGTACTTATTATAGAAGCAGCTGCTTGAAAACCAGGAGAGGAGACTGCCAAGATTTCTGAACCTCCATTTTTAATACTTCTGTCTTTGTTTTCTTGAGAATTTATAAAGGTGAGGTTTTTTTGTTTGTTTTTTATTATAGCATTGTATGCTTTTTTCTGACAACATTTCCGGATCACTATTTTTAAATCCACTATTTTTAAAATTATTCAACACTGTAACTTCCAGAGAATGTAAATCAGAGTTTACATTAGTATAGGCCCTTCTTTTATGAACTGCAGGAGACAATCCAGAATCATCTGTATAATAATTGCTCAATAAGCAATATCAGCTCACTTCACCCTATAGCAGCAGTTGCATTGGCTATAGTGGATAGAATTCAAATTGCCAGTTTTCACCTTTAAAACCCCAAATGATTTGAGACCTGATTACCTGTAGGATTGTCTCCCTCCTTGTGACATGCTGCCGTGATTAAGATCAGTGGAGGTGCTTGAGCTGGACCCTCCTCCTCTACATACAGGGAGGGCACTCTGCCGGCAACTTCTTCATGAGGGCCCCTCACCTCTGGAACGCCTTTCCCCCACTTGGTTAGCCAGACCTCAGAACTTTTAAACTTCCAGGCATGCTGCACATCCCACTGTTTTCTCCCAAGTATTTGGGGAGGGGAATGTCTGAGGTTGGAAGTTTATTTATTGTTAGGAGCAATGAGAGTGTGTATGTGTGTGTGTGTGTTAATTTTTACCCATCATAGATGGAATTACATATTTTATACACTTAAATAAAGAAATACAATATTCCTCAAGTTTTAGGGAGTAAGAAAACGACAACTTTTGGGCATATTTAAAGCACAAGGATAACATCTACATATCTATTAAGCCCATTGTGTTTATCACTTCAAAAACCTTAAGAGTATTTTTTCCATCAAATGCTCTGCTGAAACTGATGAAAGTAGACAGCCACTTATGGCACTATTCACTCAGAAGTTTACATCAAAAGTCAAATGAAAGCACTAACAATGTGCAAAGTGGAGCCAGGTCAATCAAATTGCCATCCATTCAAAACGTTTACAAACAGAAGAATATAAACTTCTCTTAAACACTTACAAAAAATTAGTATTCATGGGTCAGAGGAAAACTTTGAAACTAGCAGGATTTTTTATAACAACATTTCCCCCCCCTTTCCCCTCCTTCCTAAAACAAAGCCATTGTGTGGGCCGAATACATACCATACAGTGACCCTAAAGAAAGATTAATCTCAGGTCACACCATCTAAAATTATACAAGGCAGCCAAGTTTATGGATCTTAGGGGTAGCTATAAAAAAATGAAGAAAATGGGAACTATGCAGACTTTGGAGTACATGGATGTTCTCTGTTTTTCCCAGGATGCTCATTTCTAAAGTAATCCAGGCCAATGAGGCATGAGGCTAAATTGATCATTAATAATTATTTGGAAAGGGAGAGGACATCACAGAGCTTGAGAACATGAAACTCTCAAAGGAGGTATAATATTCTGATAGCAATTAAAATCTTTGGTTATACATTGGGACAGTTGCTTTATGTATCACATGTATAATTAAAATTCAATCAGTGATTAGCAGTACCTGGATAAGATAGAAAGAATAGTAAAGGGTAAATATGGTGGCACTAGGAGCTTTTTAATGACCTGAAAATCAAAAAGAAATCTACAAAAAACGGAAAAATTGACAGATTGCTAAGGATGAATACACAAGAATAGCACAAGGCACGCAGGGACAAAATCAGAAAGGCTAAGGCACAAAATGAGTTACATTTAGCAAGGGATATAAAAACCAGAACGAAGAGGTTCTATGAATACAACAGGAACAAGAAACAAAGCATTGTTTCACCATTCGGTGGGGAAGAGTTAATAATGGATGGCATCACGAAGATGGAAGTATTTAATGCTTATTTTACTTAAGTTTTTACTAAAATTGTTAATTATGACCAAATGCATAACACAATTAATATTAACAAGGAGGAAGGAACACAAGCCAGAACAGGGAAAGAACAGATTAAAGAATGTTTAGATAAGTTAGATGTAATCAAGTTGGCGTGGCCTGATGAAATTCACCCGAGGGTACTTGAGGAACTAGCTGAAGCATTAGTGATTATCTTCTTTAAGAACTCTCGTGGATAGGAGAAGGAAAAAACATAGAACGTATCTTTAAAAAGGGTAACAAAGAAGAGCTAGGGGGATTATAGATCAGACAGCCTATCTTTGATATCTGAAAAGATACAAATTGATTTTTTAACAATTTGTTTCAGTAAGCACCTGAAAGAAAATAGGGTGATAAATTATAACCCACATAAATGTGTGATGCCACACCAATCTAATTTCCTTCTTTGACATGGTACTGGCTTACTGTGGTTTAGATGAAATTACTTGGCGGGGGAGGGGCGCAGACTGGTTAAAAACTGTACTCAATGAGTAGTTATCAATGGTTCACCGTCAAACTGGAAGGACATATCTAGTGGGATCTCTCTAGGTCCAGCACCATTAATAATTTCATTTATGACTTGGCTAGTGGAGTGGAGAATATGCTTATAAAATGTGCAGATGACACCAAGCTGGGAGAGGTTGCTAGCACTTTGGAGATCAGAATTCAAATTCAAAATGACCTTGACTAATTGGAGAACCAGTCTGAAACCAACTAGATGAAATTCAGTAAAGACAAGTGCAAAGTACTAAACTTTGCATGGGAAAATCAAATACAAAACTGCAAAATGGGGAATAAGTGGCTAGACAGTAGTTCTGCTGAAAAAGATCTCGGGGTTATAATGGATCACAAATTGAATATGAGCCAACAAACTGATGCAGATTGAAAAATGCTAATATCATTCTGAGGTGTATTAACAGGAGTGTCGTATGTAAGTCATGGGAGGTAGCTGTCCCACTTTATTTGGCACTGGTGAGGCCTCAGCTGGAGTACTGGGCCCAGTTTTGCATGCCGCACTGTAAGAAAGATGTGGACAAGCTGGAGAGAGTCCTGAGAAAAGCAACAAAAATGATAATAGGATTAGAAAACCTGACCTCTGAGGAAAGGTTAAAAACACCTGTGTATGTCTAGTCTTGAGAAAAGACGACTGCGGGGGGATCTGATAACAGTCTTCAAACAGGTTAAGGCCTGTTCTAAAGCAGATGGTGATCAACTGTTCTCCATGTTCACTGGAGGAAGGGCAAGAAGTAATGGGCTTAATCTGCAATAAGGGAGATTTAGATTAGATATTAGCAATAAATAAATAACAGCAACTTTCTAACTACAAGTATAGTTAAGAAATGTAATTGGCTTCCAAGCAAGGTTGTGGAATCCCCATCACTGGCAGCTTTTAAGTTAGACAACACCTATCAGGGATGATCTAGATCCTGCCTCAGCACAGTGGACTGTACTATATGACCTCTCAAGGCTCTTTTCAACCTTGCATTTCTATGATTCTATAATCTTCTAAAGAACTCTACCTGTGTATCAAATAATAGTTGCTCCCCTCAAGAAGACAAGAAAAATTATATATCTCAGGTAAAATTTTAATCCAGGTTTTGGATCCTATATGCTGGATGAAAGGGCCCAAGCAGTGTAAAGGAGCACTAAACCCCAGTATTTGGCTAGAGGATTCCCCCAGGGGCAGAACCGTGGAAGATAGCTGCAAGCCCTGGTATATGTGGTGTGCTTGAGGGGATTGGGAGTGGGGGAAGGGAGGGGAGAAAGAGGCTGGTGGTGAGAGAAGCATGTCAGGGGTCGAGTTGCAGCACATACTGCTGTGGAGATTCCAGGCAGCACTATGCTCCATAGGCAATCAGGGCCAGGCTGTTGTAACTCTGACAGGACTCCAGTGCTGTCTATGTTATGCCAGGAGCAGCCCAGCATTGGGAAGATACAAAGGTGACTTGAAGCCACCATGCCCCCTTTACGACTGCTCCTTTCGGAGGTACACCCTTAATGTACAATGAGAAATATAGACCAAACAAAAATGTAATACTCCCTCTTCACCCTAGGTAATACTAAAATAATTCTAAATGTAACTTTTTTCTATTTACAAACATAGTTTAATATTCTTCTAAGGATGGTTATAGCATGCATTATATTATTAAACAATATCCTCTTAATAATAACATAAGCAAGCAAGAACATATCTCACACATTAATCAGTTTATTTAGTGTTTCCTTAATCCAAGTTCTGCTTCTTAAAAGTGTAGTTTTAAAAAATGGTTTAATGGTACTCTAATTGGAACATATACAAATATTTCAAGATTTTTTCTGACAAATTGAAATAAGGGGTGTAAATTAAAAATATCCTATCTATCCAACAGTGTGAGAAGCTGATGATAGAGAGCAGCTGAAATCTTGTTCACTCTAATTGCCAACATACTCCAGGGCTCTATTAATTTTTAGCTTCTTCATTTTCTTTTTGCAGCGAGGGTCAAAGAACATTTCTATATGCATGTGAACTCTCAAAGTCAGCTTCACAGTGTTAAACCTCAACTCAGTCTATGACAACAATCATATAATATCAAGACAGTTAAAGATATAAAAGGATCAATTATTTTTCTTTTATGATGTTCTAGAACAGGGTGTCCTTTTCAGACAGGTCACCTTTCAAGTTACAGTATAGCAGAAGAAAGTGCTAACCTTAAAGCCATGGTGGCAGTTTGTTGCATTATTAACAAAGCAAAGAGGATCTGAGAACAGAGTCCTGTACTTCTGAATTGTTATCTCAGACTAGGATAACCTGTGTGTAGCCATCCAAGCAGAGTAAAGTATATAGCAAAAATCCTTTTGTTGGTCACCCAGCTGTACTAAACTGGCGTCCGCTTGCTTGAGTGAATTTTCCATCAGCCGATTTGGGGACTGATCCAAAGCCCATTAAACTCGACAGAAAGACTCTCAGTGACTTCAACGGACTTAGAATCAGGCCCTCAGAGTTGCTCAATAATATAAGGAAAGAGTGAAAAGAGGGGAGAAAAATTCCTTAGAATGTAATGATAAATACACAGGAGAGTTCATTTCATATATAAAAAAAACAGATCTGCTTTCAGATTGATGAAAAATGGTTATATGCGAGCAACGAGAATTCAGAAATATTATCTATTAAGAATAACGTCAGTTAGAAAGAACATATCAATATCTCTGATACAACAAAAATAATCTTCATGTAATCTGCTAAATGGATTTTACTCTGATGCGTTACTGATGAGATCATTGCCATCTGCCAAATCGTCCACATATTTCATTAGAATAAAGAGCTATGGAAGAAATATGCATTAGTTGATTAATAAAAAAAACACAAAAATTGATTGGGACAGAAAAAGTTCAGTAGCATTATGTTCTTTATTAGACAAAGGACCGTCATTAAAAATTAACAAATGGTAAGTGTCTCAAGCTATTCTATTGATGCTTTCTGATGTAAAGTAAGGCATGCTCTTTTCCCAGTGACAAAATTTCTCTCTCTCCCTCACACACACACACACACCCCACTACTCAGAAAGGGTATTAGCAATAACCTATGTAATGTTTTGACCCTGTTGTGTCAGTAAAATTGTAAGATTTATATTTGTAATAATTCTTCTAAATGACAACACAAACAGTACCTCTTTTTATAGATAAAATAAAAAGTATTTTTAATTAATGTCCAATGCGACACTTTAAACAAAAGGTTCCTGATTTATGGCAAACAGATGCTTAATAGTATCAGCTGCTTCCCTTAAAAATGATAGACTATTAAACCTGAAATATTAATGATCTTGAGAGTTTATAAGTTCTCCAGACTTTGGCAAAATTTTAAAATTAATATTTAATAAAATTCCCATTTAATGCAATGTGTGTATTATATATTCCCAACATATATACAGAACATCTGGTGGGACTAAATGATCATGTTCAGCACAATCATCATTACTAACCATGAAGTCTCAGAAAACCGAGGCAGATCACAGACTCTGCATGAACTGCCTCTGCAGCATCATTCTCCCCCAGGTGCCATGGAATCCCTGTTGAACCGAGTGATATGGTTGAGATACACATTCTCTCATTCCCCTTTCAAACCCACAAGGATTCCCTGCTTATGTTAAAAAAAAAATGGCAGACATATTCTTCCCTCTTATGAAGAACCCACCCGGGCTGGGTTTTTTGATGCAACATGCACCAGGGGAGGCCCTGGCAACATGGGCCATTGAGATCTCTCATTGCTGCAGAGGCATGTAAGGGGACCCTGCATGCTCTGTAGTGGCATAGATCTTCCATGCAAATGGAGAATACCTCCAGAGGAAAACCTGGGATTCACAGTTTATTCCATAAGAAAATCACTTGCAAAGTCTCCAAAGTCTCTACTGAAAAGGAATACCACCAGCACAGACCACTATTACACAAGCAACCAACACAGATAACTAGTATGGTCTTTGCATCTATCAGTCATCATCCTCAGAAGGCCCTCCAGGCCACAAAGAATGCGAGATGTATCATGACATTCACTAGGTCATGGACAGGCAACCTATGGTATGCGTGCTGAAGGCGGCACATGAGCTGATTTACAGTGGCATTCACACGGCCTGGGCCCTGGCCACTGGTCTGAGGGCTCTGCATTTTAATTTAATTTTAAATGAAGATTCTTAAACATTTTAAAAACCTTATTTACTTTACATACAACAATAGTTTAGTTATATATTATAGATTTATAGAAAAAGACCTTCTAAAATGTTAAAATGTATTACGTGAAACCTTAAATTAGAGTGAATAAATGGAGACTTGGCAAACCGCTTCTGAAAAGTTGCCGACCTCTGCACTAGGTGCTCCTTTCCCTATATGTATCCAAGCCATCATGTGCTCTCACAACCAAAATCTAGATCCACTATATTGGAGAGGAAAGACTGTCTTGTGAAATCAGGACGACTGGGCTCCAAGTCCCAGCTCTGTTACAGGCTTCCTCTGTGATTCTGGAAAATTATTTAATTTCTGTGTGACTCAATTTGCCCATCCATAAAATGATTAGTAAATCAAGGCATCTCACAGGGCTTAATTCAATAACTTCAGTAAAGTGCTTCAATTACTTGGAATGGAAGACACTATATATGGTTAAATGACTATTATTCTACACCAAGCCACTTGCTTCTTACAGTTTGTATATTTGCATATCAGGTATGTAACACTTTAGTAAATCTCTGTTAAGAGAGTCCATCTTTCTGTAAACTGTTAAACATACGGTTAAACTTCTTGCATTGTTTCCTACAATTATGACCTTTTCTACTTGCCACTGTCATTAAGAGTTGTGACAAACAACTAAAAAGATACCCTGTGGCAAGTCAGAAAAATGCAATATCTACAATACTGCACTTTCGAACCAAATCATGTACTGGCTGGGAAGGGCACAAGAGGCAGGGGTAATTTTCTAAGTGACAATATACAGAAGATATCAGCTAGTCAGCAAAAAGAGACCTAGAAATGTTATCCTTATTCAGCCTGCCCTTCCTGCCAACTCACTCAGTGATGACACAATCTACTGTGAGAGACACCATAAATTACTTACTTCATGGTGGTGAACTGTAATCTGTTAAACAATGAGTTGTGGCATCCCTGAATGAATCAAGAAGGAAAGCGACTGATTACGAAGAAAAAACTTCCATTTAGACACAACTATCTTGGTAATCAGCAATGATGAGAATAACCAAAGAAAAACTACATGACAGTTCGATGGAGATTTTGTAAAATGCAATGCATTTGGAAGTTCGCTCGAGAATAGCTAAAGCGCTTAAGAGGCATACACTCATGAACATGAGAAACATTATTTGGTTGTATATAGCTTTGATGGTCCTAGAAAGATCAGGTTTGATAAACTCAGTGTGTGTTGTTTGGCACAGAACAGAAATTCTTTTTAAAAAAATAACTCTTATGAGAGATCTGACCAAATTAAGGCAGGCTTTTAATCGGTCATGTGCTCTTAATGGACAACATATCCTTTCATTACTGTCATTTAATGCATTTACAAATGCTTTTTGTCCCTCTCTCTCAGTCAGTATTCACCAGTCAAGACTGCAATGCTTTATCAGGTAACTCAGCACTTAGGAGTTCTATAAAGATGTGAACAGTAGGATGTAAAAACAACTACTGGAAAATTTGAAATAGAAGATGGGGTGGGGAGGAGATCTACTGTGAGCCAATTTCCACTCACAAATTGAAAGGCAGTGTGATCCTCATTCTGAAGGAGTCATTGATTAAATGTCTCAGTGCCACACTACTAGTGAATTTACCTGTTCCACAGACTGTATGAATTTTTTCTTCTGTGAATTTTCTGTTTGTGAAAAATATTACTCTAGAAGATTTTATGTCAATGCATTTCAACATTATTTTGTTCAAATTTCACTACACAACTAAAAGGGATCTTATTACCCACATCACAGCTCCTAATGAAAGGCCTAGCATGTCAAAAACACAGCCCAACATGGCCATTTTCTTTTGTTGGATTTGTTCAATTATACATATGATGATTTAAAAAATTGTCGATGAATCTGGGTGCTAATAAAACTACATTATGTGACTTTAAAACACCAGTGTCCACTTACAGGACTTGAAGAGTGTATTTATGCTGTAGATACTCTTTAGTGTGTCCTCTTGACTACTATACTTCTAATTCCTGCTCTGTTCATTTCAATGCATTATTGTTTCAGAATACAATGCTCCAAATTGCAAATTACATCTGGCTCAAGGGCTGATCATGAGAAACACTTGCACTGCTGCCTCTGCCTGAATAACTCTGATAATAATGAGAGATTGATTGAGCTCCAAGCAACCTACATGATGAGAAGGGTCAATCTGAATATTTCTATTAGCTTCTTTTGTTAAACCTAACACTTTGCCAGGTCAGAGGCAAATAATCATACCACATCTGGTTAGCATGATTTTATCTTTCCTAAAGAAGCAGTACAATTTAGAAAATTGGTACTGGTCCAAAGGCATACCCCATAAGAAATGGTAATGAGATATGCATCATAAAACCCCATCCATTCATATCGACACTTAAGAGAAGGCAAAAATGAGAGTTGGAAGGGCAATTTTATCTGATTTTTTTTAATATTAAAAACAAAGGAAGTAGACCTTAGTATTATGAATAGTCTTTATAAATTCACTTTATAACTGAAACACTTGCATTTGAGGGTTATATACCCTCACTATAAATGCTTGATACAAAAACCCAGTCAACATGTGCTTGGTTGGCATCTTAGTAACGAAGAGAAAGCTTTTCAGATACAGTGAATGCTTAACATAAACACAGTTAGCATCAGAATATAAATGGTATACATTGATTTGATGGAATATTAAGAAGATGCATTTGTTAATTAGACCATGAGGACTCCTCAATAACATTCCTCCTACAAATAAGTCTTACAGCCATACACTCAAACTGAAGAAAAGTGGAAAGTTTACATGGCCACATAAAAGGTTAATCAAACTACCGATAGTTCATGTGGAACCTTCCAAAGATTAAAACCTCCCGACAGATCGCATTATCTGAAAAAATTAAAAAGTCAATCAGCATTTTTTTCTATCAATTACTGGAAAATCTTTATTGTTACATATTATCCAGATAATATTCTCTGTAGGTCAAATTAAGCATACATGTTATCACTTTGGACCTTCACTCTGATTCACAAATACACACTTAATATGAGATGAGGAAGGGAACAAATGCTTTCCAACAGAGGGTGACATAGACCATAGACAACTTGGCAGGAACCTGTGGGGCATGCTTAATTTTAATAAAGATCAGTAGCTGCCTTCATCTCCATCATGGAGGTGCATTCTCATGGAGACTGAAGGTCCCAGCATGCCGTTCTGCATCTTAAGCTGCATGACCTGAATAGAGGTGGGTCACATTTTAGAATGCCCCAAGGCTACACTTTGGGCACCCCCAATTTGACCGGTAAAGTTGAATGTGACTTGAACATGGCAGATACTTTTTAATCATGAAGACCACACTTAAAAATACATTTTTTAAAAAAACCCAAGGATTAATCCCAGTGGGCAGGACATCTTTACAAGGTGTCCTAAGGCAGATGTTCTCAACCCTTTTCTTTCTGAAGCCCGCCCAACATGCTATAAAAACTCCACGGCCCACTTGTGCCACAGTAATTGGTCTTCTGCATATAAAAGCCTGGGCCGACATTAGGGCGTAGCAAGCAGGGTATTTGCCTGGGATCCCATGCTACAGGGATCCCCACAGAGCTACGTTGTCCAACTGTCAGCTTCAGCCCTGGGTGGCAGGGCTCAGGGTCCAGCTTTCTGCCCTGGGCCCCAGCGAGTCTAATGCTGGCCTGCTTGGTGGCCCCCATGAAACTCGCTCGAGGCCGCTTAGGGGGTCAAGGACCCCTGGTTGACAATCAGTGCCCTAAGACACAAAAAATTAATTTATTACATATAAATGAAGTCCATGATCCCGTGCAAATCTCAAGTGGGGGTCAAAGAATAGTGGCTAAATTGTGTTTTAAAAAGTCTATAGAACAAAACATTTCAGACACATTTTTTTGGCTTGGAAATACAAGGCTAGATCCTCCACTGGCATAAACTGGCATATCTCTGTTGCCTTCTGGGCAGCTACATTAATTTACATTGGCTGAGGATCTAGAATGCAGTGTTGAATGTTACCTCATGTGGGAAATATCGTCTGTGTGAAAGATTAAGAGCTGGATTCTGTATTACAGGAATGTTTGTTTAGCACCACTGGTGCAAAGCATCTCAAAAGCTGACGAAGCCAGCGATGGAAGGATCATTTTATTGAGGAATCACTGGTGGGACAGAGCTGGCAGACAGGCTCCTGTGCCACCCCCACTACAGGTGCTGGAGGTTGGCCAGGGAGAAGGGGGAATTGGCTAGAGATTTTCTGAGCCCTAGAAATACCTGGCTGCCCTAACAGCCCCTTAGGCTGTTGGTAGTCAGAGCTAGGATTTGACTTCGTGGTAACTGGAAGTGCAATAACTAAATCAGTTGTAAATCATGCTTTATGTTATTTATGTGTACATACTTACTTCAGATGAGGAATGTTCTATTTTGATATAGTTTAACAGAGAAATAAGATATTAAAATAGAACATTCAATTCAAAATAAGAGTGTCCACACAAAGCCTCCACCAAAATAACCAGAGGTGTGAATTACAAGCAATTTAGTTATTTCAGTGCCAGTTACCATGGAGATGAGTACCTGGTTAAACCAGCCAACTGGCTGCTCTAATTTATACTTCCACCTTTTAACTCCTGTTCTCATGTGATCCACAGCCACAGCAGAGGAGCTAAGCCTACTGCTTTTTCTTAACGAATAGTCTAACAGCTCCAGGAACAACAATTTATTATTTAAATCAAAACAACCTCCTCCCTGGCCCAAAGGTTCTTCGGGTTCTGACATCTTCTTCTTCTTATTTGTATGCTACTGGTACTAGGCCTAGCAAGAGTGGGCTACTATTATGCTTGTTACAGTACATATTAGCAGAGCTACGACATCATGAAGGGTTTTAAAAAAAATCTCTATTTCAACTTCAAAACATACTTCCCATAGAAACATTTGCAGTCTAAAAATAAATCTCAAGAAAAGAAAAGCTGATGAAATTGGCACTAAGATTTGCAAAACTCTTCATATTACCAAAGCACTTTTCATACTTTTGTAGCCAAGAAAGAGAAATGAACCAGTAACCATTTTTTTGGACTGCTGATATCATCAGGATCTACTATCCAGATATCCTGCATTGGAGATTCCTGCATTTTACTGAAGATAATGCAGTGGGTATCATTAGTTGCACGGTATCATCAGAAAAAATAAAATATTTTAACTCATTAACTGCTTCTTTGTCTGGACCTCCTGCAGCTAAGCACTAATGTCTTTTCAGTACCAAGTTGTATTCTGAATGTAAGACTTTCAGCACTAGAGGTTAAAAAGAAAAAAAGCATTAACAACAGTTGGATATATTTTAAATTATTTATTAGTAAGGCTATGATTTAGTCACGGAGATGGTGGAAGTCACGGAATCCATGACTTCCAACGACCTCTGTGACTTCAGCCTGTGGTGGTCGGGAGCTGTAGGGTTCCTCTCCGCCAGTAGGGGCACAGAGCTGTGGGGTACCCCCGGAGCTTCTGGTGGCCCCCGGAGCTCCCGGCCGCTACAAGTGGTGGGAACCCCCAACTCCCACAGGTTGCAGGGGAACCCCCAAATAGTCACTGGCAGAGTACCGCCCAAGCTCCTGGCTGCCAGTGGCAGAATCCCCAAGCCCCTGCCAGCAGACAACTCCCAAGCCCCAGGCTCCAGTGGTAGAACCCCTGAGCCCCCAGCCACAGTGGGGGAACCCCCAAGTCCCCACTGGCGGAGGACCCCAGAGCCCTGGGTCACAGGCGGGGGGAGCCCTGAGCCCTGGTCCACCGGTGGCAGGAACCTGAGTCCCTGGCTGCCGGGAGGGTAATCCCTGAGCCCCTGCCAGCAGAGGACCGCTGAGCACCGGAAGCCCCAAGCCCCTGGCCACTGCGGGCAGCAGGGGAATCTCCGAGTCCCCAGTTGCCAGCGGTGGCAAAGAAACCCCCAAGCTCCCAGCCCCCATGGGCGGCAGAGGAACCCCCAAGCTCCTGGACACCATGGATGGCGGGGAGCCCTGCAGCTCACAGACACGGCAAGAGAATCCCACAGCTCCCAGCTACTGCCGATGGGATTACCCCACAGCTCCTGGCCCCCACGGGCAGCAGGGGGTCCCCAGAGCTGCAGGTGGCCCTCAGCTGCTGCAAGCAGCTCTTAGCCTCTGCTCAGTTGCCCCGCTTCAGGCGGTGGGGGGATCCGCAGAACCCCATTTTGTCAGGTATATTTTTAGTAAAAGTCAGGGACAGGTCATGGCTTCCTGTGAATTTTTCTTATTTGCCCATAACCTGTCTGTGACTTTTACTAGAAATATCCATGACAAAATCTTAGCTTTATTTATTAGATGTTCTTGTTGAGATGTTTAATAGCAATTCAACTTGCATTCTAAATACTGTTAGTATAGCTCCTGTCTAATGTGCTAGAGGCCCTTGATATTGGTCTAAGGTGTACTATATTCATGTTCTTTATTGCAGTGTTCATTAATACTGATGCAGCTTAGGGCTTACTAGTTTTTATATTAACCCTTTTATATGGAATGTATATAGCCGATCCATGAACTCTGGTTCCGATTTGAAGTTTTCTTACTGGGTGCTAGCTACCTAGCATAATTTTTTAAAAAAGCAAATATACAAATATTTCCAGACATTTAGGAATGAGGCAATCCACAAAACAAACAAAACTTAACACAAGTATTCAGTAGTTGTAAATACTGTATGTTATTAGCCTATTAATATTTTGCACTGCAAAAGTATCCTCCATCACAGGATCTGAAAGAACTATAAAATACAGTAATGGGATAGGGATTATCCCCATTTTACAGATGGGGAAGCTGAGGAACAAAGACCAAAGCCCAATTTTTTTTAAAATGTTAGGCATTGTGACATTTAACTCTCATTTTCAAAAACGATTTAGCACTTAGGACCCTATATCCTATCAACTATTAATGGGATTTTGGCACCACAGTGCCTAATTCTAACAGGGAATATCCCTATACATTTAGCATTGTGGAACTATAATGTATCTAAGTACTAACCATAAAGATGTATTCACAATAGAGCATGGAAAGACTCTACAGTAGCCACTATAATAGTATGACAGTATTATATGTTAAAAAAACACAAATCTCAGTAGATCTATGGATAGTGTTTCTGGGCCAAGTAGTACTGCTCTCCACTGCATGACTCAAAGGTGTATTTAACTTCCTAACATGAATTTATTAAAAAAAAGAAAAAATCTAACTAGCTCTGTAAATTAAGAGGCAACAAAGATGTTGAAAGTGTTGCTGGAATATATGGAATCTATAAGGATCTTTTCTGAGGAAGTGATCTTTCAAGAATCATTTCTAGTCACTCCATATCAGAAGCTAGCCCAAACATGCTTTGCAAGAACTGCTGATCAAGTGAGCACACTGCAGCAGGGTCTACTTTACAAACAACTGTTACATTTATTTGCAGTCCCATCTTTTGTAAATTTGCACATAAGCAGCAAAAGTTAATGTGCAACAGAATACCACATTAGCTGCTGAAACATTGTTGCACATTAAAAAGGTTTACTGCATCTTTTCAAACATGCTTACCTGAAAGCCATAAAAAGAGCTACACTAACATATAATGTCAGGTGTGTTGCAGTGCATTCCAATCAGTTCTTCACACTGGTGATGAGGGGCAAGCTCCTTGATGCAGGAGCCACTCTAAACAATCCTTGACAGAAATTTTAACATATGATATTCTACATAATCCATTACCATTTTGGAATGAAGCCATATTTAACAAGTTGTCCCTTCTGAGCTGACAGATGAATTAGTTGAGCTCCAGTGTACATGTTATAGAACCACTGCTCACAATTATATAAAATGTGAAGAGGGAATTTAAAACAACTTATTTTTAAAAAGGAATATAAAATCTCTCCTTTAGTGACTGACTGACCTCATTATGTTAAAGGTCCTGTTTAAGTCCTATGCTTTGAGATCAAAATGACGAATTTCAGAGTTAACATTGAAACATCATTTTTACTTTACTGATCACTAGCCAAACAACATTTCTGAGGTTAGAGGTACCTCAATGGGTTAGTCTACACTACGGGATTATTCCGATTTTGCATAAACCGGTTTTGTAAAACAGATTGTATAAAGTTGAGTGCACGTGGCCACACTAAGCACATGAATTCGGCAGTGTGTCCACGTACCGAGGCTAGCGGCAAGTTCCGGAGCATTGCACTGTGGGTAGCTATCCAATAGCTATCCCATAGTTCCCTCAGTCTCCCCCCGCCCATTGGAATTCTGGGTTGAGATCCCAATGCAAAAACAGTGTCGCGAGTGATTCTGGGTAAATGTCATCACTCAATCCTTCCTCCGTGAAAGCAATGGCAGACAGTCATTTCACGCCCTTTTTCCCTGGATTGCCCTGGCAGACGCCATAGCATGGCAACCATGGAGCCCGTTTTGCCTTTTGTCACTGTCACCGTATATGTACTGGATGCTGCTGACAAATGACGTACTGCAGTGTTACACAGCAACATTCATTTGCCTTTGCAAGGTAGAAGAGACGGTTACCATCCCTATTGCACCGTTTGCCATTGTAATTTGGTGATGAGATGATGGTTATCAGTTGTTCTGTACCATCTGCTGCTGTCATGCGTGCTCCTGGCTGGCCTCGCTGAGACTGGCCGGGGGTGCACGGACAAAAATGGGAATGACTCCCCGGGTCATTCCCTTCTTTATGTTTTGTCTAAAAATAGAGTCAGTCCTGCCTAGAATATGCGGCAAGTGTACTAGAGAACCAGAGAGCACAGCCACTCCGTGTCAGAACCCCAGAGATCCCACAGAAATGATGAGCTGCATGCCATTCTAGGGGGTGCCCCTGCAACAACTCCACCCGTTGCTTCCCTCCTCCCCCAACACTCCTGGGCTCCCATGGCAGTGTCCCCCCATTTGTGTGATGAAGTAATAAAGAATGCAGGAATAAGAAACACTGACTTTTTAGTGAGAGAAAATGAGGGGGAGGAAGCCTCCAGCTGCTATGATAGTCGAGGCAGGACATTAAAGGGTGGCGGGGGAGAGGAGCCCAGCCTCCCGCTGCTGTGATAGTCCAGGCAGTACAAAATCTTTTCTTTAGACATGAAAGGTGGGGGCGGGGGCTGATGGAGCTCAGCCTCCAGTTGCTATGATGAAGACGGTTACCAGCCGTTCTGTACCATCTGCCGGGAATGACTGGGAGTCATTCCCATTTTTACCCAGCCGCCCTCATTGAGGCCGGCCAGGAGCACTCACGGGCTGATGACGATGATGGATAGCAGTCATATTGTACCATCTGCCACTGGGAAGGGGATGCTGATGTTCACTGCTGCAGCACCCCGTCTACCAGCAGCATGCAGTAGACATAGGATGACATTGAAAAAAGGCGAGAAACATTTTTTCTCCCTTTTCTTTCGGGAGGGGGTGGGGGGTGGAGGGTGTAAATTGATGACATATACCCTGAAACACCCGGGAAAATGTTTTTGACCCTTCAGGCACTGGGAGCTCAGCCAAGAATGCAAATGCTTTTCGGAGACTGCTGGGGACTGTGGGATAGCTGGAGTCCTCAGTACCCCCTCCCTCCCTCCATGAGCGTCCATTTGATTCTTTGGCTTTCCGTTACGCTTGTCACATAGCACTGTGCTGTGGCCTCTATCATAGCCTGGAGATTTTTTCAAATGCTTTGTCATTTCGTCTTCTGTAACGGAGCTCTCATAGAACAGATTTGTCTCCCCATACAGCGATCAGATCCAGTACCTCCTGTACAGTCCATGCTGGAGCTCTTTTTGGATTTGGGACTGCATCGCCACCCGTGCTGATCAGAGCTCCACGCTGGGCAAACAGGAAATGAAATTCAAAAGTTTGCGTGGCTTTTCCTGTCTACCTGGCCAGTGCATCTGAGTTCAGATTGCTTTCCAGAGTGGTCACAATGGTGCACTGTGGGATACCGCCTGGAGGCCAATACCATCGATTTGCGGCCACACTAACCCTAATCCGACATGGCAATACCGATTTCAGCGCTACTCCTCTTGGAGAGGAGTACAGAAATTGGTTTAAAGAGTCCTTTATATTGATATAAAGGGCCTCATTGTGTGGATGGGAGCAGGGTTAAATCGGTTTAATGCTGCTAAATTCGGTTTAAAAGCGTAGTGTAGACCAGGCCAATGAAACTTGTGTGATGCAATAAGAATTTCCTTTTATCAGTTTTAAATTTGTTGCCTTTCAATTCCTTTAGACATCCCTGTGCTCTGTATTATGAGAAAGGATAATAAAAATGAAGTGTACTTTATGCTAAATCATTATTTTGTATACTTTTATCATTTTCCTCCTATTTGTTTGTTTTCCAAAAAGTCCCAATCATTTAAATATCTCTTCCAATGGAAGTCTTTCTATGCCTCTAGTCATTGTCTGCTATGTAATTTTTCAGGCTGGACAACCACAACTGAACACAGTATTCAAAGTGAGGGTATGTAAATACAATGGCATTAGAATATTTTCAGTATTATTGTCTGCCCCATTGTTTCTTCTTTTGAGTGCCACTGTGCAATTCCTAGAAGTTTAAATTAAGTTGTTCACAAAGACATCCAGGCCTTTTTCCTGAGTGGTGGTTGTTCAGTAATGTGTATGAGTATTTCAATCACTGGTCTTGGCTTGGCTCTTTGGGCCACTCTACAGTAACAACCTTTTACCCTTTTTAAAAATAGATCACTTACTCCTATTCTTCGTTTGTGTCTTTTAGTCAGTTTCTAATCCAAGAAAGTACTTTACCTTTCTTCCTGTGACTATTTATGATTACTTGGTTCCCTTAATAGCATCTTGGAGGGTCTTTATCAAAGGCTTTTTGAAAGTCCAAATAAATATCAATAAGTTCTTTTTTATCCACTGTTTTTGTGATCACACTCAGAATTAGGATTGGCTGGAGAGGAATAATTTTCCTTTACAGAAATCCTACTGGTTTATCCCTATCGTATCACGTTCATGGATGTGTTTTATAACTTTGTCTTTAATTATTTCAACCAATTAACCTGGTCCTGATGTATGGCTCATTGGTTTGTAACTCCCAGGATCATGACTCACACCTTTTTTGAAAGACAGGTTCAACATTTGCTACTCTCTAGTACAGCAGCTGATTTCTCTACACTTTCATCCATGTAGATTTCACCTAGGCTCGAGGGCTTCACAGATTGTGCTCTGTATTTATAGACACAGTCTTTTTAATTGTGCACTACTGATCTACAGGAATCATTTTGTTCATGACCCCAGGCTAATCCACATAGGTATTTCCTGTGCAAACAAGTGTTTACTACAAATGTAATGATTTTATTCTCTAACACAACACAAGGAAGTACTAACAGGAGGCATTAGCATTCCAACACACTATGAATACAGATCAATGCTCATAAGATGTGAAATGCAATATTAAGTTAAAACTCTATTCCTTAGAAATTGATCACTCAAGCAAATGTCAACCTACGTAGTTCAACAGTAATCTGACTCAGTCTACTCCATTTTTAAATACATTTTTACATTCATTTTCTTTTAACAAATACAAAACATTCTTAAAACTATTTTCAACCAGAATTTTAAAGAAAGACTACAGCTTTAAAAACAAAGTATAGAATCAAAGCATCTCTGAACTATTATGCTAATATTACAGATATCCAGCCACTATCAGTTGCAAACTAACTCTCAAAAGAAACGTTTCCAGCAAATATTGCAATGAATGTCATTAACAGATCCTTCACTACTGAAGACAGTATTTATTTACCATAATTTGTTAGGGACTAAATAGTCAATAGCCTTCAATTTTCACATCAATTGCAGAAAAAATTCCCATTTTCTATATAGACTAGAATCGAAAATGATTTAGAATATCTAAACTGTCAACAAATTATTTTACGAAAAGGTATGCTTTACAGAGATTATAAAGTAGGTGTCATCCTTGACACTTCCATTCTATATTCACACTGCAGATCTGGAAAAGAAATATTAAGGAATGTCAGAAAGGGTCTTAGAAGACTCAGCTGTCATGCTATGCGCCTCCTTTTGCTTGCTTTGCAGTCACACACTGTGTTGTAGATGTCAGAGGTTTTCTATTTAAACTCACTGACAAGCAAAGGAAGAATACTGGGAGAATATGTTATCAGCTACTATGGACTTGTCTTTGGTAACAGGTCAGACACCTATTTCTGTGTGTGTTAGAAACAGAAACCCTGATTCTACTCAAATTAAAAAAAATACACTGTACCCACATCAGATTTACAAGTTCAAGATTTACTTTGGAAAAATCAAGTGGTAAGAATCCATAGAGCAAAACCACTGTTTACTGTCAGAATGACAAACTAGAAAGCCACATAAGATTATGTTAATCTCTCATTTTATATCCATCTTTCACAATTACACACCAGCACGTTTTGTATGTCATTTAAAAAGGGATAGCATTTACTACTCACTTACTGTAACTGCATTCTTTAAATCACTGCCAGATTATGTGAGGTTGTTCAGTTAGCAAATGAGAAATTTGCTACATTAAACCACACACATATGCACCAATTACATCTCAGTCATAAATAACTGTAACGCCTGATATTTTCAGAAGCAAGCAATGAAACACCATTATGTTAATGTCTATTTTCCACAAAACAACCGATTATAATTGCCAAGAGGGAGTGGAGAGAAGGAAAAGAGATGAGACTATGAAAAGTGAGGGAAGAGGAGAGTTGGAGGGGGTATTGTTTTCTTTGTCTAATAAGAACAAATATTTTCATGCCAAGCTTTTTGTTAGCTTTATTAAACCTTCTCTCTTTATCTCCATATTTACTTTTAATTAGAAAGTAGGAATTGAAGAATAAGAAAATTCTCTAAATGAGAGTTATCAAAATAAAATTTCTGGGTAATCTATATCAGGGTAACATTTGCTCTATGGCTGATTTCTTTTGCAGACTGATGCTTGTGTGTGTTCTCAGTAGTTAACAGGAATCTGAACCAGGATCAGAGCAATCTGGACAAGACGGAATCTAGACAAGTTGGTGGGTCATGAATAGGATTCCCCCAGCATAACGGAAGAGGATTGTGCCTCCTCTATCATAAATGGGAGAAATATAGTGCAACCCTTTCCTTGTGTAAATTAGTTAGGGTTCTACTAGATTCCTGACTGGTTTTGGACATGCTGATGGCAGCAATGCCCCATAATACATTTTTCTATCTGTGGCTGACTAGATGTGGACATTGCTACAGCTATGCACAGTTTGCTACAACTAAGCTGGATTACGGTAATGAGCTAGATATAGAGCGGCCTTTGTCAAGCTTCTGAAAATTTCAAATGGTTCAGAACAGACCAGTCAAACGTTTTGGTGGGTTAGGTGCCTGCGCGCCATGCTCCCAACTGGATATTAATACCGCTTCAGGTGTAGTTCAAGGTACCAGTGATAACCTTCAAGGCCTGAAGTGTCCTGCTATGAGACATGAGCTCTCTGGCACTTGTGCTGGAAACACAGCCTTTAGAGAGCAGGGACAGAAAGTGTTCTTGGCTGACAAATTCCAACCACTGGAACTTTCTTCCCCTTAATTGTTTACCAGAGCCTTGGTTTGGCAAGCTTTATCTCTTGCTACAAGGCATTATTATTCAGTGAGCCTTATCGCCTCTTTTTTTAAGTTATTGGATGTTTTAGATCAGATCACTTTTTTTTTTTAATCTCTACGAAGGTTGGGGTGCTTTCCAGTTATTTTGATTTGTGCGTGTTTCAATACTATTGTAGAGCATTAGGCACTTCTGCCATATATGTTCACCTTTAAAGGTCTGGCGATGGTTGGTAAAGATTGAAAAAAGAAAGAAAATATTAAGTTTGAAAATATGGAGGTTAATTATTAAATATTTGAAATGACTGAAATTTTAACTGAAACACTTATATAAGGACTTATTTAACCCTACACCTTCAGAAAATGCTCATTTCAAACTGGTCTTCCAACCTTTTGCAAGAAAAAATACTTATGATTTGCTTTTCGTCTCTTCTCAAAAATACTTATGATTTGCTTTTCGTCTCTTCTCAGATACCATGACAAGGAAAACTAAATGAAAAACATGATGCAGGCAGCTCAACCAGGAAGCTATGCAACAGACAATAGTAATCTGTGTATGTTATTCTCCCAAAAGCCCAGTCAGAGGTCTCAGATGGCTAATGTGGTTGAAATGTGTAATTCAAAGCTACAAATAATATATTTATGAATCTGGACATGTTCAGTATACTCTGGAAACGGCTGTGTAAAAAAGACAACACTATATCTGATTTCAGGTAAACAAGGTTTCAAACTAAATTATCTATTTCCTTTTGCAGAATGGGATGAAACAACACTGTAAGGCTCCCAGTAATCATTTTAAATGTAATTGTAGGATTAGATTCTAATGGTAATATGGGAATATTACATTTGCATTGGCTTTCCAATGCGACAGTTTACCCATCTGTGCTCTACAATAGTCGAGAGATGAGATGAAGGCCTGGCATTGTATGGCATTGTATGGTCAGAGCTTTACTTACGCCCTTTAAATAGATGGTGCTCTCCCATTGACTTCAATGAACTAATCCATGTGCTTAAAGTTGTAAACGCGTATGCTCACTTGATTGGGGCCTTAGTTCGAACACAGGCAAGCATAATTAATCTATATCATAATATCCTTATCTACCCGTTTCATAGTTAAATAACATTCATTTCATGAACAGCTTCCAAAAAACAAATACTTTTTTGCATGTCACACACAGACGCCCACTTACCTTTTTTGGCCAGCTCCAAACCTGTTTTCATACCTATAAATGCTGATGACTATTTACATTCAGACCATTTCTCTTATCATGCAATTGATTCAGGCTCCCTCTCCCCTTAATTTATATTTGCAACCAGATGTGATTGGAAACCGCGGCTTCACTGCTTCAAGAGCTGCTGAAGGTTGGAAAAATCAGCTTCTGTGGCCTAATGTGGAATGCTTTTATTTCATTTTTGCTAAATTGGCCTAGGTATAAGAACATTTTCATCTGTTCTCTTTACCAGCATCATGAAACCTGAAGATCTGTTCTCCTTTCCTGAGACTGAACAGTTGTCCCTGTCCACTTGCTAGGCCCAATCCTGCTACCATGAAAACCAATGGGCGCTTGGCCATCAACTCCCTTGGGAAAAGATGAGGCCCACAAATCATATTAAAGAACTCACCATGGTTTAAAAGGGAGTTACCCAGTTTGAGTTTGTACTAAGCCACCTTTTAAACTGTGATGCCACTGTATTACAGAACCATGCTCAAGATCCTGCCCAGGGAATCACATTGAGCTGGATGTTAGTGTACCTGATCCTGACTAACACAGCTCACCACCTTTATGGAAACTACATTCAGTTTGATGCCCGTGGAGAAGCAGGGTCTTCTAAGTGGCTATATTTACTATGGCAAAAGTGCATGGGTGATACTATGGCCATAACTTGTAACACAGGAGCTAAGAACCATCTCAGTACTCACTGCTTTGCACTCCAAGGGTAGAGCAAACATAGCCTATCTCACTTGCACAAATAAAAGCACACTGGACATTAGGGAGAAAATCCATATGCAATTTTCCTTTTCCAGTCCTCTCCCCAGAAGTAATTGCACACAGCAGAAGCTAGTCACATTGCTAAATGTGTATTGGAGGTACTCAGATACCTCGGTGATGCACTTGTACAGAATAGAATAGTGCACAATCTTCTGGGCATTCCTAATAGTGAAACATAAATGCCAGCAAAACAACATCTGAATTTAGTAAAAACTATACTTCCAGCCTGTATACCAGGCCCCAGAAGCTGATTCTTCAATATTTTGCATAAGTTACCACAGCAACAGAGGCCTTTTCACTGAACACAGTTCCAAGTGTATATTAGTATCCTGTATTTAAATATGAGCTTTGGTGTACAGGAATAATTTTGAACTGAATCACCTTTTCAATTGAACAAGTTACTTACACTATTCTCTCCCCCCGCCCCCCCCCCAAATATGTATAACATAGAAATGCACACGTTAGAATGAGTGATCATTAGAATACCCAGATCTGATCCTTCAAGCTCTCTGTGAACAGAACTCCTTTGAAATCAATGGGAATTCTGCATATGAAGGGGTTATAGAATTGGACGCTTAATTTCTAATCCTGATAGAGTCATTCTGAGTTGTACCAAATTTCTATTTCATAAAAGTGGCAAAATAATGTAAGTGTTTAAAAGGTTTATTTATTACTTCAAACTTACAGTAAGGATATTAAGGGGAATTTTTGGAAATAATGATTCTGTGCTGAAAAGGGAGACATATAACCTATGGTCTCTAGTGGGAGTTTGCATCTTACACTACAATTTAACGAAGATCCCAGAACCAAATCCTGAGATTTTAATTGAGGGGAAGCAGACTTATTTTTGTGCATTATGTAGGCGCCAGTTTATGAGCTGTCAGTTTGCATATAGGCAATAAAAAGCCCCTTGGCTAAATACAGACACTGAAATAAAGTGTCAGTTACAGTAATTCCATCCCATAAGTGTTCTTGTCCATGCAATGTAATGAAGAAAGATTATCTTAAGATAAGTTAAGTGCATTGAAAAGAAGCAAAAGAGGAAGGGGAGGAAAGAGATGGAGAAATACTAAGAATTTTGTGAGGCACCAAAACACCTAACTATATTTTAATTATGGCTTAAATATTAAATGTTATTGGTATCATTTGTATCATTGTTATTGGTTTTCTATTTACCATATGTATGCTCTTTCACCAGTTACCAACTATCAACTGCATCAGAAGTATAGAAATACAACGCATGTAGCAGGCAGAAGTGGGGAGGGATAGCTCAGTGGTTTGAGCATTTGCCTGTTAAACCCAGGTTTGTGAGTTCAATCCTTGAGGAGGCCAGCTAGGGATCTGGGGCAAAATCAGTACTTGGTCCTGCTAGTGAAGGCAGGGGGCTGGACTCAATGACCTTGCAGGATCCCTTCCAGCTCTATGAGATAGGTATATGTCTCCATATATTAATAAAAAGTGGCAACTGTTACCTTACAAAATGCAACACATTTCATCACTCAGAAAATTATGGGAAATGAATTAACAAAGCAAATCTAAGCACTGCAAGAGTATGAGAGATAATTACTTAAATGAACACTAAAAGACAAGAGGATCATGATCCTTTTTCAAGAGCCAAATTACTGTTGTTTTCCAAATTAAAGATGTCCTGGTGAGATGCTTAATGTATATGACACAATCAAGTTGATTTTATATTTAGTTGTTGATGTCATATAAAAATTTCTATCAGAAAGTGTTCCCTCTTCTACAGCAATTTCCATTTGGAGACCTCCAAGTGAGGCAGAAACATAATATCTTTATGAATCTCTATATATTCTGCAAGTTACAACACATGAAAGGACCCCTGAGCTCACATGGAGCTCCACTACCTCGATGGTGTGCGCAGGTGGTCTATATGTTTTGCCTTGCAAGATTGAGCCACTAGCCTCAAAGAATCCCCATGAAGTGGATATTTGAACCATCATTTTACAGAGGAGTAAAACTCAAGAACTAAGCAAGAGGGTCTAAGTTGACCCATACCTTATAAAAATCCCTCATTTCAAGGGACATCAATCGTTTTACTCCCCAAATTATATACATTATACACAAGGCTGTTACTGAAAGTGATTTAACATCAGAAATGAAGAATTACAAAATTGTGGCTGTAGAAAGAGTTACTGACACTAAAGAAACAAAGTTTCCTGCATGAATAATTTGTGTGTACTCCTCATTCTGATCCTTTATCACATGCTGTATACCAAACTTGGGCATTGGCAGATTGGGAGATATGTGTTGTAGCACCGACTGATCTCAGCAGGAGTTGTGGATGCTTGGCACCTGAAAATCAGGACCAAGGTCATAGATGGAGTCTGGGGCAAAGTTGAGGACAGAACCCGGATTGCTTGATTTCCCACTTCTCATGCCTTAACTATAAAGCCTTACTTCCCTCTAAGATAAATACATGCAACTTCAAAACAACTTGATCTTATATTTAGCTTTCTGTAAAAAAATGACAAGCTAACTAATCCTGCAGTATAATTCAGAGACACAAAACAACTGTCAAGCTATAGAGAGAACCTACCTTTAATGAATTCCTCATAGAATCAGAAATTTTACAGGTACTAAATTTTCACTGAGCTTAATTGAAGCACTGTACCTTTTCATGGTGAATTATTATTAATGAACCATAAGAATGATGCCAGTAACTCAACTTCTAATTACATAATGAATAATTTTGTTTTAAATAATGAACTTTTGCACACCCACAAAAATGACAGGCACTACCTCTGTCATGGAACTTTATTTACCCTTGCTACCCTAGATGAAAGGTTTTGCTTACTTTTTCCCTCGACCACTTATGGGAACTAAACTTACTAAACCCATACTTAAATCTGTCTCTCAGACTGTGGTGAAATCTTCTTTGGACAACTGTCATATCTAGATGGAGACAGCAGGTGGGATCTTCACCTCTGCTCTGGCCCCTTTACAACAAGTGGAAGGACCAGAGTGGCTTAAAGCAGCTCTCAAAACCCGAATTCCAGTTGGGAGAGAATTCTCTCAACATACAAACTGAAGTGGATCACCACCCTTGCTTTCTTCCAAGGATCCATTTGCAAGCCCTGGCATAGGGAGTACCTTCATGCTGGAGGCAGCATGGGTGTGAAGTGCACAGCACTGTGGCCCACAGAGCAGCCTCAGACAGGCCCACAAGTTTCTCTCAAGTTATGACTGGGACCACTCCTGCTCCCAGAAAGGCCCTTGATGAGAAGGTCACAAAGGTGGCTTAATGATGCCTTAGCTGTCCCTCCCTCAGACTGAAAAATTCTTCACTGCCTCCTGAAGAAGCTTAGGCTCCATCCAGACTACCCACCGTATCGGTGGGTAGCGATCCATTTTTCGGGGATCGATATATCACGTCTCATCTAGACATGATATATTGATCCCCGAACGCACTCCCGTCGACTCCGGAACTCCACCGGAGTGAGCGGCAGTAGCGGAGTGGACATGGGGAACCGCAGACGTCGATCCCATGCCGTGACAACCCGAGGTAAATTGATCTAAGATACTTCAACTTCAGCTACGCTATTCACATAGCTGAAGTTGAGTATCTTAGATCGATATCCCCCACCAGTGTAGACCAGCCCTTGGCATACAACCACAGAAGTACACAACATGGTGTTTTAAAGGTATGTTCAAATTCTTGGTAGCTGGGAGCTTGTAGTGAAATATATATTTGCAGAACGGCTAGCACAAAGAGGCCTTGTTCCCAACTGGGGCCTTTGAGCATTAGTAGAATACAAAATATGAAGTTCCATTTTTTTTACATTCCCATAATCTTTGATTGCATAGCACCTACCTGAACATGTCTCCTAAGCCTTTGAGCATTCCTTTCTTTGCCTTAATTTTATCCTTTTCTTTATCACGGTCTTTCTTCTTGTCCTTTCCAGCCTTTTTTCTGTCACCTTTATCTTGGCTTCCATTTATCTGTCTCTCCAATGAGTGGGATGGCTGGTCACTTGCTGTGGACACAGATTCTCTGCCTGATCTTGAACTCTCCTCTGTGTCTTCCTCCACTGAAAGAGTAAGAAAAAATTATTGGCAGGACAGGAACAAATAAATAAAAGAGGTTTTTCAGCATATTGTGGAATATGTTTTGGAGCAAGACGTGCATAACAACTAAGTAACCATGTGACATTATGTTGTTAACCCTTGATTATTCATTCTGCAGGTTCCACATCTATGTTCTCCATGACTCTTTTTACCCTGTAATTTCTACAGGGAAGAGAATGAGTGTGTATATTCTGTGAGGCACATAGATCATTGTGGAATAACAGTACTGATCAATAAACAGGGTTAGCTAATAGTGCTGCTAACTGGCTACTTGTGTTTGTGCTTAGCTTCTATAGTGAGGAGAGCTTCCCCTGATCTGTGTAGCTCAAAAGCTTGTACCTTCCACCAACAGAAGCTGGCCCAATAAAAGAAATTATTTAATCTACCTTGTCCCTCTCATATCCTGGGACTAACACGACTACCACACTGCAAAAAAAGTCATTTAGGAGAGTTGACCTTTAATACAAGCCTTTAGCCTTTTTTTCTTCAGCAACAAAATATCACAGTGAATTTGATGAAATAACTCATCTCCTTTAGCAGTTTATTTTTTAAAAGTTACAGTTTTACTCCTCAAAGAAGTTCCATTGGTTGAGGTAAAGACTCTAGAGGGGCAGGTTACGTCATCTGGAACAAGACCTTCTAAGTGTACATTATGAACTGTTTCAACCTGGACCCACAGAGAGACTATATATAATTTGGAACACATATTCCAGAAAGCCTGAAGAGAAAAAAGTGACAAAAAAATATATAGCGGTAGCCATATTTCTAAATGATTCTCCACTCTAAAACTGGAAACGCTTCCAGCGGTTCAGTGAAAATGAAACTCACAAAGTTACAGACACATTTTTTGGCTCACCATCATCACCTGCTGAAGTATCTGAGACATGCCTGAGCAGTTTGTTATTCTTCTCTAGGACTAAAATCAACGGATTTAGCCATCTGACTCAGGCAATACTTGTCCAGTAAGCATTCTAGATCTCCTAGAATACCCCATCAATCCACCAGCCTTTGACAAATATATTCTGAAAGTAATATTTCAGGCCAGGCAAATGTGGGTATAGACATTTATTTCTAAACCATATTGATTATAATTTTGAATCCCAAGCAACTGAAAGGTGAAAGATCTAACTGCCTCATGCTGTTAGCTCTTCTATTGTGGATGCCTGGAGTAAAGCAGCTAATCTACACTACAGCAGCTACAGCAACACAGCTACAGCGCTGCAGCCTTGCCTCTCTAGTCCTGTGCTGTAGATGCATGTTAAATGGACAGAAGGGGGTTTCCATTGAGGTAGGTAATCAACCTCTCCGAGAGGCAGTAGCAAGGGTCAATGAAAGAATTCTTCTATCAACCTAGCTGCAACTACAGTGGGGATTAGGTTGAGTTCACTACTTTGCACTGGGTGCAAATTTTTTCACAGCCCTGAGCAACATAGCTAGGTTGACTTAAGTTTTAGGGGTTGGCCGGGCCTGACAAATTTTCCATTGTAGGTGCACTTCCAATATTCAGGCAATTGTAACTGAGAAGATAAGACTGAAACCTCTCAAATATGTCTACATTACTAGTATTAGTGCTTTTGAGGACACTGTGTTTACTGCTACAACTGGAACATGGAGATGTATTTAAAGATTATAAAAAGTTTACATTTGGACACAGAGGACCACATTTAAAAACAGTCTCCATTTTGTGCATGCCATTTAGCACCTAGAATCCATTGCTGGTGCAAACAACAACATGTAGACATTTAACTATCTGATTGTGCCTGTAAATGAATACAAGCAGTATAAAATAAATTTAAAATCTGGTACACCTCGCAGTCGTACATTTATTTACTTTACTTCGCTAGTATTTTAAAGATGAATGGATTTTGACCTATGGCTGTTCATATTCAAAATAATCACACACTAAATTAATCCTGAGACTGTATCAAGAGTACTGTATTATGTTGAGTTGCTAAACAACTTGTCACAACAATGAATCCCCCTTTACTATTTATTTTGCGTATTCTAGAGAGATAATATTGCTTCCTTTCCATTGCTGTTCTGCAATAAATATTTTTCTATCAAGCTTCCACAGTAGTTTGCCTGCAATTAACTTCTGAGTCTGCACCATAGCCTTTTCTACCTAATGAACTAGGATGCATTTTTCCCCTGTGACACACTAGAATAAGCAGATTTCCAGGTTTTTAAAAAGGCATGACATGAAGAAAGTTGTTTTCCTTTTGTGCAGCACAGTGATTTTACAATTACGATATACCTAATTACTAGTGTTTAGAACAGATGCAAATGTTGTCCAATTAAAATTCAAGTCCATGCTACAAATGAAATATCTAATTTTTGTTATGTTGCAGTAATGATGTTAGGTGGCTGGAAAATATACAAGAGATTTTTTTTCTCCCATTTAGGCCATTGAAGGCAAAAATTAACTTGGGATATCCTTTAAGCATCAATTCAGGCTGAAAACCAAAGTCATCCTTCACAAACCACACTGTATTAAAGAGAACTACAAAAAGGTATTGTGAAGCTATTCCCCTAATTAGGCCATAAAATTGAAAAGATGCATATGAGAAATTGAAGCTATTTAATGTGAAGCTGTTTCATAACTGAGCTCCTAGACTGCTTATTGTGATATTTAATATGACTGTAGGTTCTAGCAATTAAGACTCAACAAAGATTAGAAAGCTTTGCCAATTTCTCCAGATTCAAACGACTTGTTCTCAGACAACACACCAGAGATCAAAATTTTGCTTCTAGTCAGCTATTCCAAGTATTAAAAACGAAGTACAATGATTCTTATAATCTAAACACCCACAACATTCTGTTATTATTATCTCATTATAGCCATTACAATCCATAAGTATCCTCCTCAAAACTCTTAAAATGTTTTCACAGAATCGGACATTTCCAGATGGTATTCATACTGTTTTTAACAGTTTGAATAACATATTGTTTCAGGGAGAGCAATTATATTTAAAAGGCAGTTCGGTCCTTTATCACATACAGTATCTCCATATTTTTAGAGCTCTTTCATGAGATGAGCAAATGTTAAAGAGTCCTTCACAAATGCAATCCAGTGCTATTGTTTTGCCAACCCAAAGGACGGGAAGGAAGAAACATTCCTACTTCTAAAATATTTGGAAAAGAAACAGGAAAAATTTCAAGCAACGCAAATTAATACAACCTCAGGGGCAACAGCAAATTGACCACCAACATCTTGAATGGATTTTAGGAGATAAAGTAGCATTCTTAATTCTAAACAATTAGAAAATACTTAAATATGATTTAAAAACTAGTTATTTGAGTACCTGATTGCTAAATGGACCTATATCTATTCAGCACTGTCTAAACTTTGCCCAACTGAGGGCGTCATTTAGCAACTTCCATGGAACCTGAGGCCACAAACAATTTGCATAAAATGGAGCAGATTGCTGATGCTCTCTGCTTTAACATGTATGCACAGCCCTCAGAGACAAATGACCCAGTAAATGACATTGCTTCCACTCTATTCTAAGTGTAGTATGGCTGTCTAGGATTTGTAGATTTCACTGGCCACACCACCATCATGAATATAAGGGAAGCCACAGTATAACTCCATGGTTTGAACTCACTATACTGCCATGGTACTACCAGTTTCTGTATCACTTATGAATACACAATATTTGTAACATAGGTGAAGCTCTACCAATTTGATATATTTTGTATGTTTTACACGGCACTAAGAATCAAAAGAGGAACAGTATGCCCAGTCCTGTATAGATACACAAGGGGTAGAGGTGGCGTAAGGTGCCTTTTCTTATTGAATCATTGTGTATGGATTGGGCCCAATGCTACATGAACATGAGAACGCCCCATATCTATCAGTGCAAAGTCCTCAAATTGGTGGGAAGAGGTAGGAGACATAGCCTTGCTTCTTCTCCACATCAACCAGCAGGCCTGACCTTGTACAGAGTGAGTTTGTGGGAGGGAAGCATCCACTGCACCCTCCAAAAGGTGGCCATGCATCTTCATACCACCCTTAATGAGAGCAAGTGAACCCTCAAAAAGTTTTCTAGTAAACTGGCATGTTTACAGTCACTTGGGAAAGTATTCAGTGATAACCCTTTCGTTATGACCTTTTTTATAGATTCCTTTTTTGGTTAAATGAGGTTAAACCATTTGAAACTAATTCCCACTGAGCACGGGATATCTGATGTCTGACCACCGGAAATCACTGTCAGCTGGCTCACACAAAACAAAGTCTTTTAGAAAAAAACATGGTCTCATGTCCCAAAAGACCTTAGGCATGTACTTTGGAAGAATGATCAAGATCATTTTACACATTCCCTCATTTTTACTCACCTATTGGTTAACACTAGATTGACAGCTAGCAGCACAAGACTGGCATTTAGCCTTGCTGCTGCATGAAACTGCTAGACATGGTGGGGAAGGGATGCAGAATTAATTCTACCTGTAGCTGTTTTGGGAAATACTGACTCTGGCAAAATGACCTCAGTTTAAGTCATAGAATATTTTTAGGAACAGATTAAGGAAAATGAGTGATCTTGTACACGAGTATAACTGCAGGACCAAATTATTTAATTAAGTATAGACTTTCTCAAATTGAAAACAAATTAAAAAAAAATAAGAGCAGAAGGTGAAAGTTCACTTTCCAAACCCTTTTTGTTAATATCTGGCCTAACAATTTTATTATTTCATTCTTCCCGAAACCTTCTTCATTCATACTTCTTCTAAATAGAATCAGGTTGATTTAAAAAAAATCTTCTGAAGGGTGATAAGCAAAAATAGTACAACAAGAAGGTTAAAATTTCAATAATTTTAATGCAACCCCCATTAGAATAATTTACCATTCATACTATTTGGATTCAGCATGGACTGTCATTTTACCAGCCCATTCTTACATAGTTCAATAATGATAAGGTTAGCTTTGAAGTGGTTCTTTTATGTTAATGACACATTCTCCACATGTTGGGTCGTCACACTTGAGGTTAAAGAACTGGAAATGTAAATTAATGCCCATTAGGGTGGGCAATAGCTGATCATTAACTTTGGAATTTTATTAGATCTGCCAGCTTTACTCATTCTAATTAAAGAACAGTAGTAATTTTTTTTCCCCAACACATCATTAATGTATTCTTCCATACTGACATTTTTCAACTTGAATTCAACTTTTTTCTTTTTGGTTAAACTTTTTAATTTAACAAATTCAAATATAGTCTTATCGAAAATTTTCACACTAAACAATTAAAACAAACATGCTCATTTTAATCTCATTTTCTTGCTCGAGAAAGAAAAGTAACTTCAGAGTGTTACAATCTGTGAATACACATGCAGGACACAAGCACTTATAAAGCCTAATCTAACAATCTAGAGAAATCTAAATGATAATTTTAAGTCTTAAAATAAAATGTTTTGTTTTTTATTTGACCCCTTTTATAGTTATGAATCTGTTTTTAATCCTTCAAAGATAATTAAACAACAATAACATTCTTAACATACAGCAAAATAGGATACTTACAGGTCTCCATGCCTTCATCGTCATCATCTGCAACTGGTTTATCGTATGATTTGTCAATTGCAGCTCTGAAGCTCTCATTGCAACCTCGTCCTCGGATTATCCGTGGGCGCGGACGATGGAAGGGAATGTCACCATTCAAAGTCACCTCAGCAACAGCCGTCTGTAGACTTTCTAATGAGCTGGATTTCTTCAGACCTAATGAAGGACCCACATCTCTTGTTGGGGAACCTAATGGTTAAAAAAAAATGGTTAATCAGGATTAGTACAAAGGAATGCATGCTTGATCCTACACACTCATAGTGAAAGTCTGTGGGGATATACTTAACATTATTCCCATCATCTCTGTAATCTGTAGGGATTACATGTTGGTTTGAAGAATGAATGAGTATGTCATGTCTTAGTCAATGACATCTTACACGTTCAGCATAACATCTAGAGAAAATATCTTGCCTGCTAATTTCAAGTGGCTTTTTCAACTGAATTTTAAAGACTTGCATCAAAACATTACAGTACACTAATTTTATAATGAAATGCATCTGAATAATCTAAGTGGACCTGATGGGACAAATTCACATATTTGTTGAAAAGGTCCGAAGTAGGGATCCAGTTATTCAGGTAATACTCGACATCATCTGAAAAAAAACTTAAATTCTGGTACATAAATGTTTGAGGGTGGTGGTGGGATTCAGAACCATCTGAGACCATCTCCCATCAGTTAAACTTGAATCTTTTTAAAGGTGCAGATAAAAATGAATTATATGATAAAGGACTTTCTTTCCCACCTCTCTTCCCAGATTTCCTCCCCTGCTTGTGGTCCAGATGCCTGACCTTTTATAATGAGGCAACCACACCTATGATCCAAATCGTCTCACTTCTCACAAGGTGGCATCATAATGTTCAAAATAGCAGAGTCAGGTTGGAAGAGCTATCACTGAGACTTTTACCAAAGCAAACAGGGATAGGAAGAGGGATGAACAGGAACAAATTTTGTCAGAAGTTCCATCAGGAATATGTGGTAGTTTGGTCTACGTGGACAGAAGTGCAGGAGAACAGGGAGAAATAATGAAATAGAATGGGAAGTCATCTGTGGTTACGTAGGGTTTGTTGTTACGGGTAGTCTAATAAGTGAGATCTTGGGTCAGTCTCTAGTTTTATTATTTGAAGGTGGTGATGAAATAACAGTAAAAACCTCAAAAGGCTTGACTGATAGCTCATACATGGGGGTTCACAGAATCATCATATCTACAGATGGAAGGCATACTGTACATTTATTGGTGTTCTGGCCTGCATACTTTTGAAGGTGCCATGTGATCACACTTCCAGTGCTTTGTTTGGGAGACCACTACACAGGCTAATAGCTCTTATTATGAGGAAGATTTTCCTTAACTTTTCTTACTTCCTCATTCTAACTGCGAGGAAGTCCTCATTTTATGATATAAAAATTCCACTGCATCACTGGTGTTCACACTCTTCAAATTTTTTCAACTATTATCATATCCACATTTAGTTGTCGCTTTGCCAAGCTATATGTACGTAACTCTTTTCAACTGCATAAATAAAACAATGTAGTCCTCCACCTGCCAGCCCTTTTCACTGGTTTGCCCTTAACTTTCTCCCATTTTTGATTATCTTTCTGGTAATAAGATGCATGTAAATGAATATATTATTCTAACAATAATAATATAATACCTAACTTTTATACAGAGCTTTTTGTTAGCTGATCTCAAAGTGCTTTAACAAAGGAAATCAGTAACTCCATTTTACAGAACGAGATAATGAGACACAGAGGGACAAAGTGACTTGCGCTCTGTCACTCAACTGGTCAGTGAAGAGCCAGGAATAGAACATAACTCTCCTGAGTCCCAGTTCAGTGCTCTATCCACTAGGACACCTTGCCTCCCACAAGCATGTATTATTCATACCAGAGCCATGAAGAATGATACTGTCATAAAGTGTTTATATTAGAAAGGTGCCCAGTAGGCCCCAACCTGGATTTGGGCCTCACTGTGCTAGGTAGCATTCAAAGAAAAGTAGACAACAGTCTAACCCATCTTCCTAGGACTATTATATGAAAGTAAATGTCTTAAATTTGAACTAAATATATTTAAATCTAAAACAGAAATTGTAAAACCACTGACCCCAAGCATAAGCTAATGCAGCGTTTCCCAACCAGCCTACCCTGGGGGTGTGCAAACGAGTGAGCATGCAGAACAGTGGCAAGGCAAAATTCCCCCATACTACTCACTAATATGGCAGAGTTGAAGAGGCGTGGCAGTTGAGTTCATTTTCCTAACTGGAGACTTAGCTCTCAAAAGTCTGAGAAATAATGAGCTAAACTGAACAGCCTGAAACCAAGTGAACTCAAATAGCAGCTGCCAAAGTGTTTTTTCCACAGCTGTGCTCCTGATTGCATGAACTTGCTGAAAAATCGCTTCTTCCCCATGGCTGTGCAAACCCTGCAGAGCTTGATTCACACACAGGTCCACAAAAAAACACTGCAGTTTGGACCTCAGGCACTGGGAACAAACAAGCCCCTACAGATTCACTTGGAAGTTTAAATTTGTTGAACTCCCACCTCCAAGAAGTACCCTTCCTTTCACAGACAACTGATATCTTTGGAGGGTTGGGGTTATGGGGATAGTTGGGGGCATGGAACAGCTGTTGGGGTGAGCAAGGAAGGCCAGCTGGGAACAGGGAGTTTGATGTCTTCCCAGCTGTGCAAACAAACCTCACACCACATTCGCCAAACTTTTGTGAACATGGGCTGAAATTTGATAATATTCACACAGCTCTCACCTCTTTTCATCAGATAAATATTTCTGATCTAGTCATTATCCTAAAAAAACTTTTACACAGATTACTTTCTTGTATTATGTGTATGTGCACTTGTACACACCCACACCCTCTCTTCTACTGGTGCTTGCAGTATAACAAAAGTGATGAGCTGTTTACTTTTCAAGATTAAATTTTGTTAAAACCCATCCATGAGACAGAAAAATAAATGCCTGCAAAAATTCTGAAAGACAAGACAGCTATGAATAAACCTGCTGTTTGACAGATTCACTTTCATATATGAAGGGAGAAGGTTATCCCATTACCTAGCAACTTACTGGAAGTTTCCTTACTGCAAAATGAAATCTGAAATACCTTTCTAAATGAAATGCTCTTATATCTTTTCCTAATTACTGAATGGCTATATACTCTTTTTGTAAACAGTAATTATAAAGTAAGCATTATGTGCCCATTTACGCTCATAAAGGACATTTTAAAAAATCCCATTTCCTGCTGCCCAATAAAGATCATTGTGAGAACAATATTTATGTAAGTCATGCTTTCCCAAAGGGAAAGCTAGATGGGATATGACCTAATGTTCCCAGAGTACTGTAAAACTAATAATGGATTGTAGAAACGGGAGGAATATTTATTGAACTTGGGTGGCCATCAACATAAATGTGGACAGGTTGCAGAAGCTGAAAAAGTCAAGTATTGCCACAGAAGTAATGTAAGTACTGTGATCATAAAGTTATTTATATGTTAATACAACATTATAATCTGTGGCCATTTCATAGCAAGGCAACTGTTTTGAAAACATATGGTTAAGTCTTCCTTTAAACTGAGCGGAGAAGTTCAAGATCTGTGTGGACAGGATAATCATAAAGACAGTGGTTAGCCACAAGTCCTTGAGACACTTTGTAAACTTTTTTTTTAACAAGTTAATTTCAAAATCTATGAGACATCATAAATTTGCCTTTTTCCGCTACAGGGCTAATAGGAAAATATCAACTTTTTTCCATAGTTACAGTTTTGACAGTAATCACTAGAAATATTATATACTCAAAATCAATTTCTACTTCCTTTAAATTTAGTTTGAAGTCTTAATTTAAAGAAATACAGGATTTTCCCCCCCGGCCCCACATCGTGTGTGTGTGTTATTTTAAAGTTTTAAGTTATCAGCATTTTCCTCACCAATATTTTTTCCTGACAAATGACTGTTGATGAAGCCAGCCATCTGTAACCAAGCAACACTCCTAATGAACACCATGCTCTGTGCACCCAATCCCTTTGCACTGTATATAAATGTTCATTCATTCATCCAAGTGTCCCCCAAAATGCGCCCCCCCCGCACTTTCTCTGGCACATACATCATTGTTCCTTAAAAGGCACATATTTGCACCCTTATGGCACCTAGGTGACCACCCTCAGGAGTGCGGCATGCTTCTTCAGACTGCAAACACCCTTTCTCAGAGGGCTAGGCACCCTCATCCCCACGTAAACATATGCACGCCTTGTATAACCACTTATGCACATATGCGTGCAACCCATCTGCTCTTTGTCCCCCACTCTGACCACATATACACCACTCCTCCTCAGAGTGCACCAAAATAACCTTATGTGAGACATCCACACACATACCCCCATAGATCATTTTTCCTACCACACATCCTCACTTGGGATGTGCACCTTTACACACCCCTCTAGCCAGCATAAACATGCATCTCAGACCACACATACTTCTGACAGTGCACATCACATGACCCTCCGCCCTTTGCTGATCCTTCTATTGTCCCCACATCATAGTAGCAAAGCATTATCTCATAGAACATACTCCCAACACTACCTCATAGCACATGTGTACTCCTGGAGACATATGATACACATGGCTCATATATACCTACTTGCTGCTCCCTCCAAATGCCTTAGTTCTTCTTTTCTACTGTGCTGAACTCCCCTGCTCAAACAACAACATCATACTTTCTCCCCCTTTGATATTATATTAAGTATTTATATAGTGTCGTAACTTTGCCTGATGATTTCCAAAGATAAAAATCATATGCCATCCCTGACTCAAAGGATGTATGATGTTTCCTTTATCACTGATTATTTTAAAAAGTCTGTAAAATGAATTTTTAATTGAATTTTATCTTCTAAATAATTTAGTGCACTTATTTTCTTTCTTTTAGAAAGCTGTTCTTGATCCTGTGGATGTTTAAATCAAAACTGGAATTATTGCTTTAAAAAAAATAAAATAAAAAAATAGACAGTTGACTTCAGTTTCTATCCTCAATAAAACTATAAAAAATAAATTACCACTGGAGATTTAAAGTAATGCTAAATGGGGGGAGGGGGGAAAAAGAGTATGCTACACAGTGGCAGATATTGATGATATAAAAACCTGCCCTGCTTCTTAACTGTAAACTTGTGCAAGTCCACAAAGTTTATTTTATTTTATTTTATTGGTCACACAAGAGCAGCGAGTCAGTGAATTTGTTTCCTAACAACCACTCTATTAAGTTCTGATAAACTAAAAACAGATTTTTTTTCTATTTGTTTTTCCACACTAAAAGAGCAACATTTGGTTTAAAGAAAGAAATAACAAGCAATTATATCTACTACTGAAAATAAGGGGAAGTTTTTTGAAAGCTGATGATATTCACCATGAAAAAAACAAATACATGATTTAGATAAGCTCTGAAAGACATCTTTAGTATTACAACAAGGTGTATATAGAAATAAGAACCAACTACAGTTACTGTATGCTTAACGCTGGATAAATGAGCCATGCTCAATTGCCACTGAATATACTTCTAAGCCTTGGAATTAACTGTAAACACTGCAAGGATAAGACAGTTCAAGTGAACTGAAGAAAGAAAAATAATTAAAAATCTATTATAGTACCTAGTGCTGGTAAGAACTTTTACTTTCCATTTCGGTCAACACAATTAAACCCAATCTCACTTTTAACAGAGTTTGAGTTTATTTTTCTAAAGTAAATATGCTGAAGTTTTCCATTCTATATAGTTCATCAGAATGTAGCTCATTACATATATTAAACGTTTGTCTTTTAAAACCTCATATAAAATTTCTCACAAACTACTGTACGTTATTCATTTAATTACAGAATCTATCTTCAGCAATGGCGGAACACCATTGGTTATATACAGAATCTGGTTAACATCATGGAAAAAGAAAGGAATAAAATCAAAGCACAATAAATTGTGGTCTTCCTTTTTCGAGCCACTGAGGCTGTAAATAAAATATTTATCTTGCTTAGCCCAGGTGGCTTCGTGGTTAAGGTCATACCCTTTAACCCAAGTTGTACAACTTGGGTCTCCCTGGAACTTAACATAAGTTTTCTATGTGGAATGATTTGCGTCTTACAAATAAAACCTAAAACAGTGTGCACCCTTAAATACAAGAATTACATTTTTCTTATTGCACACGTCGGTCTTTAGGCAGTGTAGTCACTGCTCTATCCTAAAAACAAGCTAAAAAGGAAACTAATATTTATTTTTGATAAATTAGGAGCTGATCCCGTAGCTTTTAGTAGTGCTTAGTAATGCAAGTAGTCCCAGGAGCAGAGCTGTGCGAATAACTGGTTTTACAGTTTGCTGGACAAACAAAGGAAAAATCAAATAAAGAACTGAAAAAGTAAAATTGTAATAATAATTCATTTTGGATTAAACAAGACATTTCATTCATTAAACAAAGTTTATTTTTTGAGATTTTTAAAAATAAAAAGGTAAAATTCAAAACAAAAAGACAATAAAAATTGAAACAATTCATTTTGAAAATGCCGAAACAAAAAGTTTCAATGTTGTGTTTCTTTTTTCTGACTGAAACAATTTTGTAATTCAACATAAATTTGTTAAATATTTCAGTCAACCTGAATCTATTTTTCAGCAAAAAAAAGTTTTGGAAGAAAACTGTCACGCAGCTCTACCCAGGAGTAGGATTTACTCTCATCAATAAAAGTTACAGAATTGTTTCCTGTGTTCCAATCCTACAAAAATGTACATACATTTAACTTTATGCACCAAGCATCCCATTGAAGTTAACAGGATTATCTCAATTTGTAAAGTAAAAAAAAGCATTTTGGTCTTAGTCAGCAAGATTTTAAGAGTTACCCCTAATGTCTATAAAGGTTATTAGTTTATGAGATATGTTTTTTCAGTCTATTGTTTTCTCTCTAAAATGTGGTTTAAACAGAGAAGCAACTGTAAAACACTAATAACAAATGTGGGTGGGACATCCTACTCCCTGAGTCATGCTAAAAATAAGTAATACTTCAGGTTTAAAAGGTGAATTATTCCTAATTAGAACTAAGTAATGTTACTATGTCCTCTGGATCTAGCCTAATTAAAATAGCATTCCAAAGGTCAAAAGCTAACTTGCATTAATAAATCATAAAGGCTCATGATTGCAGCTGGCACAATATTTTAATTACTAATAAAAATTATGCTTTGAATGCTATTTTTCATAATCATCATATAGAATCTGTTAGGATGCTTAGTGTATGAAATATGATTCTCTGTTTTGAATTCTAAAGGAAATTCAGCATGTACTAAGAATTTACAACTCAGACCCACAGTATGAGTCTGATGGCCATCTTAATGCAAAGATAGAAACTTTAGAATTAAACTATTATTCGCAAGCATGATGTTAACACTGCAATAGCTAAACAATCTGCTCTCTCTGGTCATCCCACTTTAAGTTAGAATTCAAGGCCTAAAGAACAGATTTCAGGATTTCTGAAAAAGAAAATCAAAACTAAAGTGAAAATTTATGAATTTCAGGACTGTAGGAACTGGTATACCGTTATACTGAATGACCTGCTTTGAGTATACTACCCAGATATATTTAGCTCTACACAGTTTTTTCTCTGTTCTGTGCTACTTGATTATTCACAATAGAAAACAGCCATGCAAGTATTGGAATATTCATGTTTTCATGCACTGTGATTGACAGTTCTGTAATTGTGGTTTGCTGCTTTGACCAAGGTTTCTATAGCAACAGCCTTACTGTCAATTCTTACCTGTTTTCTGGTCATCCATTGTACTGAGCTTAGTCTCGTCAGCTACTGTTAAAAGGTAAATATATAAGGTTAGCCCAGTTAGTGCCCACAGCCCACATGCATACAACATTCCAATTTTCTAAGTTAGGAGGCATTGGTAACGTCACACTTCATGCAAATAATATGCAACACTGAGCAAATATTCTTGATAAAAACAGCAGCAAACTAGTAACCATCATGCAATTTGTCAGTCACTTACATATCACAGGCAGGTACAATATGTTATTTACATGTTAGCGCATCACAACTAGCCAAGGCAAGTCAACACCACCAATCTTACTTTAGAGAAGGTGGTGAAGTAAGGATTGTAGTTAAGATATCCACAAATATTATAAAGCAAAAAGTACTCCTTGCATTTTATTAATTTCAGCATTTAGAATTTTTATTGTACAAACAGTCAAAATCTGCTTATTAAGGTTACTAGATTTTGCACTTCAAAACCTGAATCCAATGACACATCTATGGATAGCTTAGTTAGAAATGTTTTATACCTGATTGTTTCATCGCTTAAGAGATTATGTCCGTAAATGAAATGTTTAATTCCCTGTTTTGGTTGCTGCTACAGTATACAGTTTCCACCATACATATTACTGTACGGCCTAAACCAGAAGTGGGACTGGGCCACATTCTCTAATATGCTGCTTCATTTGTATCCCCATTATTTTCAGTAAGACTTATTGTAGATTGCTAGGATATCAAATAGTCAAGGATAATTATGTTTTTTTAAGGTATAGCCTTAAATTGAGAATATGGATCTCTTCCCAATGTCAACTCAATAGAAGTAGTTACTTTTTAAAAAATAGTATTCAGTGGTTTATTTTTAAGTACACATTTTCACCTGCTACGAAATATCTGATAGAGACAAGGTGGATGCATTAATATCTTTTATTGGACCAACTTCTGTTGGCGAGAGAGAGAGAAGATTCGAGTCTGGAAGGAGAGCTCTGTGTAACCTTGAAAGCTTGTCTCTCACCCCAACAGAAGGTGGTCCACCTCACTCACCTTGCCTCTCTAATATTGTGGGACCACTACGGCTACAACAACACTGCATACAATAATGAAGCATCTTAGTGTATAAGTATATACCCAAGTATATTCATATACATTTGTATGTTTACAACAAGCAAATTTATAGATATTTACAAACTGTACAGGCTGCTTGGCCACTCATGTTTTTATACCACTCCATCACACATACATGTTTAGCTCTGTGTGTCAACCATATATTTGAAATGACAAAAATCGATATTCACAACATCAAAAATACATTCAGATAAAACATTCAAAGAAATATCACTCACTACCTAAATCCATGCTTTTGGATTTTCGCGTTTTAACAAACTCCAACTGACTGGCGTCTGAAAATTGCTTTGTGCGTTTTTCTGACATGCTCTGGCGTCCAAAACCCTCTCGCTGGAAGGCAAGCACTGGATCAGCATCTGGACTAAGAGTGCTGTGGGAAGGAAAAAAAATCATGCAGACATTTATCAAGATCATGCAACCCTCTCATATGCAAAGAAAAGTCTTTATTTGGCACACGATTTCTACCTTCTTTATCTATTGATAAGGCAGCCAATTTTAAATAAACCACCGATGTAAATGGAGTTGCATCAAAAATTAATCTGGTCTATTATGTCCACAGCAACAGTGATTTAACAAGTATCAATAATTAAAAACCTACTAAGTCTTTATGGAAAAAATGTGTATATAACGCCTATGCACACCAAAACATATGCAGTAAAAACACTCAGAGCTATTAGCATGACAGTGCAGTTTATTTTGACTTTCCATATATATAGGAATAATTTTTGAGTATTTCTCATTCTTAGTGACACACATGGTTTGTTTTCCAAGTAAGTTTATAGTATAGTAGTAAAGCACAAATGTGCTGGCCTATCTGAAGTCACATGAATTTCTCTCAAACACTACAGTTAAAGAATTGGGATGAACCCGTCTCACATGGTTTTGAGACTATGTTCTCAATTACTTCAATTAAACTTATGGGTGTTCAGCATCTCTCATAATCAGATCAGAAACATCTTTCCAAAGGTCACACAGGAGCTCACAATTAGTATTGGATGAGCTGGTATAATATTAAAGTGAGGAATTCCTTTAGCAACAGCTGTTAATGTGGCTTATGTAAGTTAGAAATGTTCAGTTTCCTCTTGCTGAAGAGAATACATCGTGTGCTTCTTTCTTTGAAAGGGTTAAATTTCTAACTCTCTTTGTTTTGGCAGCTTACTCCTTTTTTGGTTTGATCTTCTTCACATAATTACTTATTTATTCAAGATATATCACATTTCTTTTAAAGCTGAATATCATGTCCAGGTAAATTCAGGTTTGTGTATGTTTATTCATTTAAAGTCATATCCACATGCTAAAACTTGATTAAATAAAAATTTCAAAAGTAGATCAAGGAGTGTGGAGAGTGGTGTGTTCTGAACACAGGATGAGGAGCCAGGAATTCCTGAGTTCTGATCCTAGCTCTTAAACTGACTGAGGGTATGGCTACACTTGCAGCTGTACAGCGCTGCTGCGGGAGCGCTCCCACGGCAGCGCTTTGAAGTGCAAGTGTGGTCATGGCGCCAGCGCTGGGAGAGAGCTCTCCCAGCGCTGCAGGTACTCCACCTCCCTGTGAGGATTAGCTTACAAAGCTGGAAGCCGCGCTCCCAGCGCTGGGGCACTGTTTACACTGGCGCTTTACAGCGCTGTAACTTGCTGCGCTCAGGGGGGTGTTTTTTCACACCCCTGAGCGAGAAAGTTAAAGCGCTGTAAAGCGCCAGTGTAGCCAAGGCCAGACTCTGCTTCTGAGTCCTTGAGCAAATCAGTTTCTCTTCAGCTTCCCCATCTGCACCTATCATACTTATCTCCCCCTCTGAGCTATTATGAGGACCAATTACTTAATTATTTGCAAAACATGTTAAAAATTATAGGTGCTACATAAGTACAAAGAATTACTTTTTCTCTCATCTAGATGTAAAGTACCAAAAGTCTCAATTTAATTGAAATCTAGCCTGCTAGAAATATCAGAAAGCCACATTATGTTACCAGTTTTAATGTCCAAAATAATAAAGAATTTAAAATATATTATTAATGAAGCAATACCTATTTCAATAATTAACAAAGACCAACATCATAGCCATTTGAACAAATACACTTTCCAAATGTATCTCAAAAGCACATCTATATGGTAAATATCCATACGTTAAAAAGTCAACAAGCATAGTTGAGTAACTAACACTCCAAAATAGCTAATTTTAATATTTTTCAGCTATGTTAAAGTCATCTTCCTTTTCACATTACTGCAACTCCGTTAATACCCATCACAATTTACTATGTTCTAGCGTATTTAACAAATAAGATTTCTGGAACGACAGCTGATTCTTAAAAGAATGTAACCGTCTACTGACCCTCGGTATTATTAAAATTCCACTTATTAATCCTGTCTTATTGCCCTTTTGTTTTCATAACATTTTCATCAAGGATTAGGGAGATATTGTCAGGCTGGAAAAGCTTACATTTTCTGCTGTGATTCAGAACAGCTGCCATTCTTGTTTGGATAACCCTTCGTCCATATTCTTAACTTTACCCTTTGAGCCTTCCAGCAATATCATACAATGCACCTTCATTTTATAAATCTTCCCTCACCCATTAGCAGCAGGAAATTAATGCAAAAATCTACTTCTACTGCTATTTATTTCTTACAAATAAAAAGCATTATATATGAGTAAGGCCCTAAACTGATCTGCTCTTTTACCTGCAATTGTATCTAAAGATCTCAACAATTTCTCATAAAGGAAGAGATTTAAATGTTTTTGCACAAAATGAATTCCACAATATCTAATCTGTTTTCTTTGCGGTTATTTTCATTTAAGCTCAGAAAGGTATATGAATAGTAAGCTACACTGCCGCAGTAAATATAAAAAGCATCTGCAGATTTCAAATGGGCTTTTACTTTATAGTATAAATTCTCTCCACCACCACCCCCATTCAGCTGAAAATTTCACTCAGAGGTAAGTATTACATGACATCTTAAGTGCTGTTCAATTTAAAAATCTTAGATTTACAGCTCTAAAACCTTTAACAAAAGAGACACATGGATATTTCAATGGTCCAAATTACAGGTGAGACTTTTCTACACGAAAATATTAACAGAAGAGCAAAATGTAGATTGAAAAAAAGTTATTTTTACCACAATTATTACAACACTGTTTAGAATCAGCAAGAACAATCTCTAAGCATCAACTCAAATAAACATAATATCAAAACAGAAGTAGCTGACTGGTGCAAATCAGAACCAAAGGGCATTGCCACTGATATTTTATTAAGATATTGCTGACACATTCATAACAGACCCAGGAGATGGGGCTAGTAAGAACACTCTAATTCTTCACTCTGCTTCTGTTAATTATCATGACACCCTTAGGAGGTGGTTCCACAGAGACGGTCTTTTATTTTGCTCATTGCAGTACATTATTACTAGACTTGCAGATTAATGCACAGTTCTCTTAGATCTGTATTAACAGTATGCAATATTTCTTTTATTAAGAGCAATAAACAAGTTAATAATGGGACTAATACATTAGCCATTGGAGCTCAGATGTAAAAATCTACACATAAGATCACAGATTCAACCCAATTGGGAGGTTAAACATGAGGTAATTTGGTTTCAATATTTTAAATTATGGGAAATATTAGTATACTACTTCTGCAGTACTTATAAATCACACCTCTGAACATCATATTTATCCTAAATGTTCAGGAAATCTTAACTTGTAAAATGTTATGTGAGCATTAATATATAAATAGCAGGCCTAGATTAATTTCTAAATATATTATCTAAAACACATTCATTATCTAAAATACACTAAAAGCTGATGCATGTGTCATAAAAGTCTCCTAAATATATAGTGGTACACAAAATAAAATCTTGGTTTTATTTTGCAGAAATCTTATTTATCGAGAGAATTATAAATTAACATTTTCCATTGAATTTATCTTTAATGCTTTATAACCTTAAGCTTCTAACAAGGCCGCCCTACAAATACTGAGATTTTCTCATTAAATGTAAGCCTGGCTCATCTTATAATTTGACTATATAATATTAATTCTGTTAACACAGCTCTATATCAATTTGGTCCTAATAACAGTTGGTAACACTTTTCTAAATGTGTTTTGACACCGCATAAATCTATACAGCTAGAAAGTAAAAGTCCACCAAAATTATCTGCACGGACTCTCTTATTGAAATAATGGCAATGAAAGGTTTGAAAATGTTGTGGTCTGAATGTTGGCTGACCATATGTTCCAATTTTAGAGAGACAGTCCTGATATTCGGGGCTTTTGCTTATACAGGTGCCTATTACCCCTCACCCCTCTTCTGATTTTTCGCACTTGCTATCTAGTCACCTTATCTGAATGTTAAAAATAATAATAATATTCAGTGTAGCTAACCATTAAACTAAAGAAAAATAAATTATTACAATTGACTATCATTTTCATGCTCTGGACTATGGTCTTACCAGTCTGTAGATTCATTAATTGTGGCTTTAGCCCATGCGCCAACATCTGTGGTTCCAAAACCCATATCATCATGGGAGCTGGAAGATGATTGGTCAGAAAGATGTGGTGGAAGTACTGGCAGCCTATCATCTTCAATAATAACAGTGTCATCTTGCGGCATGTTCACTGTTGGAGACAGCTGGTATTTACCTGTTCAATATGGGGAGGAGAATGGAAGAAGAAACTGTAGATAAAGACCTGAATATTACATATCATATAATCTCCAAATGATAAAATGTCATGTCAAATCTGTCACATCATTGATAAGACTGATGTAGCACAGTTAGTAAAATTACATGTGACTTAAGAACATAAGAATGGCCATACTGGGTCAAAGCAAAGGTCCATCTAGCCCAATATCCTGTCTTCCAACAGTGGTCAATGCTTAGTGCCCCAGAGGGAGTGAACTTAACAGGTAATGATCAAGTGATCTCTCTCCTGCCGTCCATCTCCACCCTCTGACAAAAAGAGGCTAGGCTATAATAGCCATTAATGGATTTAACCTACATGAATTTATCCAGCTCTCTTTTAAACCCTGTTATAGTCCTAACCTTCACAACCTCCTCAAGCAAGGAGTTCTACAAGTTGACTGTGCACTGTGTGAAGAACTTCCTTTTATTTGTTTTAAACCTGCTGTCCACTAATTTCATTTGGTGGCCCCTAGTTCTTACATTATGGGAACAAGTAAATAACTTTTCCTTATTTACTTTCTCCACATCACTCATAATCTTATATACCTCTATCATATTCCACCTTACTCTCCTCTTTTCCAAGCTGAAATGGCCTAGCCTCTTTAATCTCTCCTCATATGGAACCTGTTCCAAACCCCTAATCATTTTAGTTGCCCTTCTCTGAACGTTTTCGAATGGCAGTACATCTTTTTTGAGATGAGGAGATCACACATGTACGCAGTATTCATGATTCTTAATATTTTCTATGGCATTTTGAGTAACACATTTTTCAACCTGTTTAACAAAAAGCAGATGTAACTTTTAAATTTATATAAAAGTCCTACATCATCAGAATAGACTAAACAGATAAAAATATGTCACAAAGGGGCTTTATTATGACAATGTTCAGTAATATCACTATACTTTTAGCCTGAGTCGTCATTTCCTGTTTTTCAATGCAAATGTGCTCAGGGTTAAAGAACAAGTGAAGATATTTAGTAGAACAGTAAAACAGATGCTACAGAAAATGATCAGCCTTAAAACGTTGTCAGTTTAGTCTTAAATATATATGATTACCTCAATATTTGTAATATTACTGAGATAAACTTACTTATACTTGCTATAAGGAATACCTATCAAACTGCAAATATAGAAATGAAGTTATTCAGTCATCTCAGGCAACTGGCAAGTTATTAAGAGTGACTCCAGTGTATTTGTTATTCAAATTCTTCCATGAGATATAAGCTTCTCTGTAACTCAACACTACCCCTCTAGACATTGCTGCCTGCTAAAAAATTGCCTGCTAAAAAGTTTGGTTGTTTCCTGGGCATAGGCTTAAATATTTCCAATAAATCACCATGAAACAAAATGGTAAATGTTGCAGGAAACTTTGGTTTGATATAAACTGTAATTAACAAAACTGTCACACTTATGAACAACAAAGAACAAGTTTTATGAAATTAAATGACTTATATGGTATGGTATATTATATATGTATATGTAATATAGAGACAGAACCCCATGGTGCTGTATAGTAATAACGTATTGTGTTATAAAAAGTACCATGAGTTGGAAATGTCTTGTTAAAATGAGCCACACATGTGGCCAGATATTAATATTTTGCTCATCACTTATAATACACATAAGTACAAGTGTAAAAACCTGTATGGAGTTATGCGATCTACAGCAATTCTTATTTTTTTCCCTTTTATATAATCATGCTGCTGTACTGGTACTTTAATTTAGCCAATAAATTGATACAAAAGAACATTAGCTAATCCAACAGGATATTGGCTAATTGAATGTATTTTATATGGTTATTTAAAGAAAATGTTGTGGCTGAATGAGATATTTTCTAAAATAGATGAAAATTATTGGAATACACTGGTACTAAATGGCAAACAACCCATCATTGTCAAACTGAAATGAATGTGTTCAGTTTGCATAACAGCTAATTCTTTGCACAGCAATCACTTCTTTGATGGACAGGCTAATGGCTAGCCCGGTAATGTACTCCTTTTCAAATATATTGCCTACAAGATTGTTAACTCTGCAGTTAATAATGTCTCCAAAGAGTTGATTGTGAGAAAGTAGAACCTTACTGCATTTTACAGATTGAACTTCTAGTTTGAGAGGCTAAAGGAATTCAGTAACATTTTTAACTTTTCCTCTACCATTCTTAATGTTTGAAAAGAGTGAAGAATTTTATTTTATTTTTTATTGTATTTTATTGATGTTTTGAAATTAAGAAGTAGTTAACTTGAAGCACCCAGGATTTTCACTGCAGACGAAACCAAGTGGGAGAAGGGCTTCACCTTCAGGACACAGTTGGACACACCTCACCAATGGAGAAAGTTAATCATGTCTCTTCCGTGGAGAGTTTTCAGCCAGCTGTAAACAGAACCCCCACTTGGAAAGGATGAATCCACTGCCTTGCAGTAAATGTTGCAAAAAAAGGATGATACTTCAAACTTAGCAATCAAACCTAACACTACTGGTTCAAGAATTTGCTCTTGAGATAGCCTGTTGGAATTCTACACAACCTCTCAAAGGTATAGACTCGGAGTCTAGAGAAGCTCTATATGTTTCAGAAGCTGAGCAGCTTCTAAAGACCTCTATCCTAAATCTTTTTGTAGTGCTGCTACCAGGGGTAGCTCTATATGTTTTTTGCCGCCCCAAGTATGGCAGTCAGGTAGCCGTCGGCGGCGTTTCTGCAGGAGGTCCACTGGTCCCGTGCCTTCGGCGTACCTGCCGCCGAATTGCCGCTGAAGCCGCGGGACCGGCGGACCTCCCGCAGAAATGCCGCTGAAGGCTCCCTGACTGCCACCCTCATGACGGTCTGCCCCCCCATGCCCCTTGGCTTGCCGCCGCAGGCACACGCTTGCTGCACTGGTGCCTGAAGCCGCCCCGGCTGCTACTGTATTCCAACACAAAGACAGCTCCACTTTTAGAGTGAGCAAAGCAATCCCTGTTGTGCGCATGTATAGTAGTTTATGAAGTACATTGGGACACTTAGGCCTTGGCTACACTTGCAAGTTAAAGCACATTAAATCAGCCCTGGGTGCCCTAACTCCCGAGGTGTCCACACTGGCAAAGCACGTAGAGCGCCTGGACTCTGCAGCTGGAGTGCTCCTGGCAATCCACCTCCAAGAGAAGCATAAAACTTGCCATGCCCTGGCTCAAATGCCCGGGTCTCAGTGTGGATGATGTGTTGCATTACTGTGCTGTGATTGGCAACCGGAAACATCCCATAATCCCTTGAAGTCAAGTGGCCACTCTTGTCATTGTTTTGAACTCGTCTGCAGGCATGCAGATATCCCTTTCAAAGTTCCGTTTCTGACAGCCCACATGTTTATCTGCTCTGGGACAAAGCAAACCATTACTGTGGAATGCTGCTGCTATGAGTGCGGGGGCGGGGGCAGAGGAGAAAGTAAGCCAGACCGGACCAGCTTCCTCAGGCTAGCGATTTAAATCGCTGCCCGAGCCCCGTTGCCAGAGCCCCCGGGGAGCGGTGGCAGGGCTCCGGCAGTGATTTAAAGGGCCAGGTGCCGCGACCACAGTGGAGCCCCATGCCCTTAAAATTTCTGCCAGAGCCCCAAACCGTAGGATAGCAGTGGCAGCTGGGAGCACTCAGAGCTCTTTCGGTGATTTAAAGGGCCTGGGGCTCTGCTGTGGTAGCTCCGGCGGTGATTTAAAAGGGCCCGGGGCTCCCAGCCACCGCTATCATAACCGGTAAGTCCTTTAAGTTACTTTCATCCCTGGAGACAGGGGGTCTGCTGCTGTCTGAACTTACAAGACAGCATGCTGACACACTCTCTGCCCCCCAAAACACACTGCCTCCGCCCAACACACTCCTTGTCACATACATACACACAACACACTCCCTGTCACACATACTTCCCCATTTGAAAAGCACGTTGCAGCCACTTGCACACTGGGATAGCTACCACAATGCACTGCTCTCTGTGGCAAAGCCACTGTGCTTGCGGCTGACAGTGTAAACGTATGGCAGTGTTTTCCCTGCTGCAGTCTCCAAAGGTTGATTTAACTCCTGGCCCCCTACATCTGCAAGTGTAGCCATGCCCTTAGACTGACACTGCATTTCATCCCAAAGTCTTTAGAGAGGCAAGGTTGGTGAGGTAATATTTATTGGACCAGCTTCTGCTGGTGAGAGCTTCACCCACCTTGCCTCTCTAATAACCTGGGACCAACACAGTTACAACTACACTGCATACAATCTAAGTCATTGTTATTCTAACCAAAACCTTGATAAATAACTTCTGATTAGTCACCTTTAGCATCAAACCTTGCTACGGTCATAAGAAATCAGCCAGCATTCAGGCTGCAACTAAAGCTAAGAGATGCAAGATGACTTTGTACTAAAACATTTCTTCAATACGAATAATGTACAGTGAATCAGCTCTACACTTGTGTGTGACAGAAATCATTTGCATAATGGACAATAAATAGCTACAGTACTTCAGAAAAAAGTTCTTCAACTTTTAAGCCTGGGCACAAGCAAGTTAGTACATGACCACATGATTTTGTTTTAAATTTCACTTTGGAGGAATTGCAAATGTGTTGCCTAGAAACACTTTTGAATCTAGACCAAAAAAAGACCAAAAACTAGAAACCCAGCAAAGACTACAGGCACAGATCCTCATTGTTAGGTCCAGATGAGAGGCAACTCATGCAGGTGAATCCAAGTTTTCACAGAGGCAGTATGGTAACAGCATGGATCATATACCTCAGTTATCAAGGAAGTAAAACATTCTAGGAAATCTCAAATTATAAATGCTAATAGAATTGCTAGGTCTAATGGATTATGTGTGTGCTTGTTACGTCGTTTATATTACTAACACTATGGTCCTTTTCCCTATGCCAAAACAAGCAGGTTTGTGGTTACTGACCACTTCTGTAACAGGCAATGCAAACACATTCATCTTGTGCTATTTAGTACACAATGACTCACACAACATGAAGCAGAAGATTGCAATAACTGGGATTTTATTTGATCAAAGAAGAAAAACTTATCAGAGGGGACTTGACTGAGGCATTCCAAACTGTTAAGATTATAGTCAATCCACACCGGCTTTCAAACCGGTTTTAAATGTGATGGGCTAATGGAGCTATGCTGATTTACACCAGCAGAGTCTGTCTCAGTTCCGGCAAAACCAGTTTCTAACCACAGTGGGCTAGATCACATTTATATACATTATTCAAACATGGTTTGACCTTCTCTATGGTGTCCAGCTGTGTAACCATGCAGTCCCATTAAGTATGAGGGCTGAGATAGACAGAATCAGTACTCATGTTTCAGAATGTAAGGGTATGTTTACACTGGAAATGCTATAGTAGCACTGCAGCTGTGCCACTGTAGCATTTTTAGTATAGACACTACAGTGACAGAAGGGGTTCTTCTGTCATCGCAGTAACTCCATCTCTCCTAGAGGAAACAGCTTGGTCGATGGAAAAACTCCATCTACACTGGGATTTAGGTTGGCTTAGTTACGTTGCACGGGGCATAACATTTTTCACAGCCTTCAGAGTTGTAGTTAAGCTAATCTAATTTCGTAGTACTAATCATTCCTAAAATGACCATTTGCAAGTGTCTGGATGGACTTTTATCCCCTATATGCACAGTACACACTGCAGAACTGGTCAGAGGCACAGTAGGTTTTAAGGGTTTTTGGAAAGGGTACAGTGTGTGTTTGTTTTTGATTGCTGAGACTTCAGTTACTGGTCACTGTGAAACAAAGAAACTGTACTTGATGGATGACTAATTTTATATAGCAGGGCAAATCCTGTATTTCTTTGATGTCAAATTATAGTGCATCCCTTGACATGCATACCAGATATCCTCTCCACGGCCTATTCACCTGTTGCTGCACAGGATGTTTACGTGGTAACTCATTAATGCACGTACAAATTTGACATGTAATTCCCCTGCACACTGAAAGAAAAAAGCAGTAGCTAAGTGCTGTACAAATATTTTATCTGGAAAACTGAGAGGGCAAAATTAGACTAGTGTCAGTTTTAAAACTACAGTGCTAACAATTTCAGCCAGATTTTCACTCCTTGAAACTTTTAATCAGATCTCAAAATAAAATGTGTTACTTTCTTTAGACGGCCGTGAATTTTTTGAGACAAAAGTTTCATGGATTTGTGATACTTGGTCACATTATCTTTCTTTTGGATTGCACAAATGCAATGCAATAGAGCTTAAGAGAACTTGTCAGTTTTAGTTTTGGCTTTGCTATGTGCATTCAGATTACAATATGACTGAACTGCTACAAAAATCACACAAACCAAAACTGTGGAGTTTCACAGAGGTCTAAGAAAGGGTGATTTTTCTACTTCAAAAAGAACAAGGAGAAATATTTACAAAGCAATAACTAGCATAAGGCCACAAATTGAGATTTTCACTTTCTGAAGCTGAATAGCTATCCTAGGGAACTGAAAACTACATTTACTCTTCCTTCATGTCAATTCTATAACAGGATCGCCAATTCTAATGCTGTACATATATGTCAAACATACTAAAAGGCAGTGGATTTAATGGCTATGTTGGAGTTCAGGACTTGCAATTCAAGCTAGCAATAGAAGTATTTTATGTCAGGTGCCATTTTAATCAAACATCTTCTTGCGTTTTAATTTTGAAAATCCTTACAAGTTAATCCCATGATTGAGCTACTCAGTAAGTCCAACCACTTCTGTGGCAAGACAAGTCTTTATGAACTAAATCTGTTAGTAGAAAGTTGAACTGCTGCAGAGCAAGTGCTAATAACCTCATTATCCAGCGGGGGCTATGCAGACAGTGTGGCACAGAATCCAAACAAAGGATGCATAAAATCACTTACAAGGTTTTAAAACTGGTGCCCTGCAAAGCACAAATTCAACTGAAATAAGGAAATATGTTATTACACATACTGGCTTCAGTTGACATTATTTTCTTTTTGAGTATGATTAAACTGAAGGTGAATCAGTGCTGAAACTTAACTATACATTCTTTACAGTAATAATCATGGACATTTTATTTGCATTAAACTTCACCACTCAGACCAAACAGACTAAAATGAAGTGTAGCTTCTTACCTCAGACACTGAAAAACATTTTAAAAGTTCCCATTATTTCTTCTGCCACCTGTTATGGGATCTGAAACTTACTTTCTCAATCAACTGATTGACTTCCCCTCTCACATTAAGCTAGCTAGAAGGCTTGTGATGAACAATTCTTTTAAAAAGGGATGCTTTAAACTGGTCATTGCCACTTTCACGTTCCATGCTTTGCACATAAATAATACATTAATCACCCTTCAATGAACCACAGAAAGGACAAAAACAAGATCTGATTAGCAGAGTCTACTTGACTCACCCATCATCCTACTTAGTGCCGCAGTCCTTGTGGGTGATTCACTGAGACCCTCAATTCCACTGTATAGCGAATGGGAAATTCTACGTTCTCTATCATCCAGTATAGTGTCTATAGGCAGCTCTGGCCCAGGAGGGCTTCCAGGTGACTCCAACTGCATAGAGAGAGGAAAATCAGCACTGAAGTCCATTTAACAGCATGGGGGAACCATAACAACTTGCCTAAGGCCTGGACTCGGCTGGGCACCAAATACGCTAGAACTTTTCATCCTGGACCCAAAATAATTTGCAATGACAGCTCTGCTTAATGACCAACTTTCCATGACACTTTACACTGCACCTCTCATAGTGCCTTGTCAGATTTCAATCCTTTCAGCAGAAAATATGTAGACAAAAAGCATTTTGGTCTACCTTTGCAGCATAATTTCTGAAATATACAGTTTGCGTGTTTCAATATTATCTGACAAACAACTTGGCCTCTTTCACACATTGATAGGCTGTCAGGACGACTCCTTGAAGCAGCAGAGAACAGGGAACCCCAGCCTGGCCCTTTTTGAAATGGTGAAATACGCTCTTGTACATAATTATCATGGGATCCCCCATGAAACTCCCTGTTGTACACATTAGAATTGACATACATGAACACATGCTGTTTATGATAAAATCTTTGCTCGCACTTTTCACCCTTAGGGTAAAGAGATTTCACATGCCCATCAAATCTGGGAATGTCCCATGTTTTCAGGGCCTTTCACAGCATCCCTGTAAGTTACAGAACAATCAGCATTTCCAAAACATGACAGGTCCCTTACACAGCCCAGAGTCCTCTGCCCAGCATGATTCCTCGAGACAGTACTCCCCCATCTGTGAAATACAAGATCCCCTATGGGGGCAGTAGGACGTTGCTTGGCCATGCAAATAAGGGGGGAAAAGAACAAACATCATTTCTCTCCCCCACTCCCAGCTGCCCTTCGTCAGAACTGTCTTATGTGTGTCTGGAGGGAGTCCCTATGTTTTCTCAGAAAGAATCTGGTCACCTCTCTTTTTACACACGCAGAACAGATTTTCAGAATGAAGAAAAAATAGGTTTTCTTCAATGTACTATAGAGAATCAGACTTCAGGGAAAGCAGAGCTCTTATATGGATGAAATAAATATAATCTGACATCATCTAAGGCAGCGACACTGAGGCTTCCAAGCTGCAAGTGGCTCTTCAAGGTGTCTTCTGCGGCTCTCTGCAGCACGTTATTAAAACACTGTGTGATTTAATTATTAACCAGCCTAGGTTATTAACCAATCAGGATGCTTTCACTATGTTAACCACCAATTGTAGTTGACAAAATAATAATACTTGGTCCGTCATTTTGCTGAGAGAATAATATGACCATATAGTACTATAGTCAATGACTTCACAATAATGTGGCTCTTTTGGGTAATGTTAATCACTGATTTGGCTCCTGAACCACTGAGGTCTGAGTATCACTGATCTAGGGGCAACAGCACCTCTAACTGTTAGCCGCTCTGCTGAGACTTCCAATAAGTGTCCCAGGAGTAATGTGAACACGTGTCCACAAGGGAACCAGCTGAGACTTCCAACTAGTTTCACTTAGGCCAATAACCATGGACATGAGACTTCATCTCCCATTATCCAGTTCCTGAACTGTCCAATATCTCTGCTTATTGAGCTTTGTTGAGGTGTCTGAATCACAGACATTTGGACCGTTGCTGTTACTAATAACTGAGTGATGATGGGCATTTTGGACAAATGGTCAACCCTCGGCTTAGCTATTAAATTAATTTCATTTGCGAACTGAATCCAGATCCCCGAGGAGAAATTCTGGTGAACTAATATAGCACAAATAATTGTGTTGTTTTGTAATCATTTAGGGCATCAAAGATCAGTATGTTTTGGCCATTTTATCTAAAGTTCTAAACTCAATGTACAATATTCTTATATGAATCCTTTAGCATATAAATATCTCATGATCTATCAAAATACACTAGTGCCCAGATCCTGCAACGTACTGAATTAGGGCTGTCAAGCAATTATAAAAAATTCTTGATTAATCGTGCAATTAAAAACATTAATCTCTATTAATCACACTGTTAAATGATAATAGAATACCATTTATTTACATTTTTTTGATATTTTCTATATTTTCAAATATATTGATTTCAATTATAACAGAACAAAAAGTGCATAGTCTTCACTCTGCATTTTGTTTACAAATACAAATATTTGCACTGCAAAAAGAAAAAGAAATAGTATTTTCAATTCACCCAATACAAGTACTGTAATGCAACCTCTTTATCATGAAAGTTGAACTTAAAAATGCAGAAATATGTTCAAAAAAACTGCTTAAAAAACCCCAATGCACTGTGTGATTTAATTAAAGCGTACAAGTCCACTCAGTCCTACTTCTTGTTCAGCCAAACAAGCGTGTTAACATTTGCAGATGATACTTGCTTCTTGTTTACAATGTCACCTGAAAGTGAGAACAGGCATTCACAGGGCACTGCTGTAGCCGGCGTCACAATATATTTACGTATAACGTATAACAGATGAGCTAAAGATTCATATGTCCCTTCATGCTTCAACCACTATTTCAGAGGACATGCATCCATACTGATGATGGGTTCTGCTTGATAATGATCCAAAGCAATGTGGACCAAAGCATGTTCATTTTAATCATTTGAGTCAGATGCTACCTGCAGAAGGTTGATTTTCTTTTTTGGTGGTTTGGGTTCTGTAGTTTCTGCATCAGAGTGTTGCTTGTTTAAGACTTTTGAACATATGTGTTGTATCAACCAGTCAAGGAACTAACAAACTTTATCAGGACTTTATTTTTAAAGTGGAAACCTCTTTACCAAGCTGCTGCTGCATGCTCTGTAACTCTCACTTTGCCTTCTCAACTCCTCCCCCCTCCTTCCTGTTTCCTGTCCTTTCAGACTCCCAACAGCCCGTGCTCCCAGTTCTAATAATTTCAAGCAACATCTAAACACCACATTCCCTCCTCTCTTAAGAAACTCTCCCAGTTAAAATAAACATTATTGTTCTAACCACAGGAACAAATAGGAAACAAGACACTATACTAATGGCAGAAATATTACACTGAAAACATTGTAGATACTACATAACACGGTCGCTAGTCCAGACAGGTGGTTGTCTGGGTCTGACAGGCCATCTCAATGTCTTGTTGTGTTGATACTTTGGTGAAGTCATCCAATGCAGACTTGGCATTGGCATGATCTCCTCTTGGTGCATAGGCAGGTGCAAGATAAGAAGCATTCCATACCCACTCATCAGAAAGTTGGTAAGTGTAAGGTCCCTTCTTCTCTATGATTTTAAGAGGAGCTGTGAATTTATGGTCCCCTTTGTGTAAAATTCCAGGTTTTCATATTCTAACGAAGGAACCACACTCAAACTTTGGTTCCTTAGCACCCCGCTGCTTGTCTGTGAAAGCCTTATATTTTGCTTGGTTCTGTTCAACTGTTTTTCTCACATCATCCTCAGTTGGGGCCTCAGGTCATGCCTTTAACAATCCAGCAATGTTCAGTTTAGTATTTGTTTGTTTCCCATGCAGTAACTCTGCAGGTGATCTTTGCGTTGTGGCATGTCGTGTAGCCTGGTATGCTTGCAAGAAATCAGTAGTGAAGGGTATCCACAATTGTCCTTCCAGTTTAGCCGTTTGCAAACTCTCTTTCAAACTTGTGTTAAACCGTTCGATTTCCCCACTGGCTTGAGGGTAATACAGGGATGACCTTCTGTGTAAAATGTTCCTCTCTGCTAGAAAAGTTTCAAACTCCAGGGAAATAAATTGACTACTATTATATGAAACCAGTTCTTTGGCGTTACGTTCCCTGCTAAAAACTGAAAAGAGGAACTTAATTACTGTAGCAGAAGAGATTTGCAATGTAAACACTATCTCAGGCCATTTACTGAAACAGTCTATTAAAGGGATGGCATAACAACAGTCAATTGGAGCAGTATCAAAGGGTCCTACAATGTCAATCACTACTTTTTCCCATGCAGATTCAGGAAGAGGAACAGGCTGTAATGGAGGGGTACATGTCACTGTTGTCTTATCATGCATTTGGCAAGTGACACAGGATTTTATGAGTGCTTCAGTTTGAGGGGTTGGCTACACTGGAGAGTTGCAGCGCTGGTGGTGGGTTTACAGTGCTGCAACTTACTCACCGTCCACACTTGCAAGGCACATACAGCGCTGCATCTCCCTGGCTGCAGCGCTGGCTGTACTCTTGCTCTGCCTGGGGTATAACGAATGCAGCGCTGGTGATGCAGCGCTGCTCCGCCACTGTGGCCACCAAAAGTGCTGTAATTGGCCTCCAGATGTATTCGGAGGTATCCAGAATGCCTGTTCAGCCACTCCCAACAGCGCTGCAAATGCTGCAAATGTGGCCACACTGCAGCGCTGGAAGCTGTCAGTGTGGCCACACTGCAGCGCTTTCCCTACACAGCTGTACGAAGGCAGCTGTAACTCCCAGCGCTGTACAGCTGCAAGTGTAGCCATACCCTGAGAGTCCATCCCTGGCCACCAATACAGATTCTGTAGTCGTCATTTGGTTCTGACAAATTCCTTGACGAGCATCATGTGCCAGGTGTATGAGTTTTGACTAATTCCTCTGGCACAAGTAGCTGGTGTGAACCTCGTAGCAAAGAAAGTTCATCACGAACTCTAAAATAAGGCAGCAAAACTGGGTCAAGGTTTTTAGGGTTACTGGGCCAGCTCTTTGTCAGAAATTCCCATAGTTTTTGTTGAATTGGACACGCTGAACAAGCAGCTTGAAATTGTTCTCTTATAACTGCAACAAGAGTGTTTGTAATAAGCACAACTACTACATCCTCATCCTCCGGTGGACCATCGGGTGAAGGCAAAGGCTGGCGAGAAAGGCAATCAGCTACCACATTGTTGTTTCCAGGCTTATATTCCAGTTCATAACTGAAAGAGAGTAGTCTTGCAGAACATCTAGCAATAAGATATCCTGCTCCTTCCAGTCCTTTCGTGGTGAGCAACGTCGTGAAAGGGCTGCGGTCAGTGCACAACTTGAACATGCGGCCCCACAGGTAAGTTCTCCATTTTTTCAGTAGTCCAGACACAGGCAAGTGCTTCTTTTTTGACTGTAGAATATTTTCTCTCAGCATTACTTAATGTCCTTGAAGCAAATGCAACAGTCCTCTCTGTTGTCCTCATGAAGTTATGTGAGGACTGCCCCAAGTCTATACTCAAAAGCATCAGGAGTTACAACTGTGAACAATGTGGGACTGAATAGTGCAAGTACTGGACTATGTACAATCAAGTCTTTCACCGTTTCGAAACTAGCTTGTGCATCCGTTGTCCACATTAAGGTTGAACTTCTCCGTAGTAATTCTCATAATGGTTCAATGACAGAAGCATAATTGGGAATGAGTTTTGCATACGAGGAGGTAAGACCCAAGAAGGAACGTAAGGTTTGCAAATCTGTTGGAGGAGCAGCATTTGAAATTGCTGGGATATGATCTGGATCTGGTTTTAGTCCAGCCTATGAAATTGTATGCCCCAGAAAGGAGAGTTCAGTTTGTCTAAATTTGCATTTGGACCTATTGAGTTTGAGGCCTGCTTTGCTGATGAAGTATAGTACAGACTGCAGGGTATTAGCATGCTCCTCGGTAGTATTTCCAAACACGATAATAGCATCCAAATAGCACTGAACTCCATGTTGATTCTTCAGAATCAAATGACATTATTTTTTGGAAAGCATTTGGGACCGATGCAAGACAGTATGGAACACGTTTAAAACTAAATAGTCCCTCATGTGTAATAAATGCTGTGAGGTCTCTGCTATCTTCATGCAACATAACCTGGTGGTATGCACTCTGCAGATCAAGAGTAGAAAACATGGTGTTCTGCAAATACTTCTTCTATGTGACGAAGAGGATGGCTGTCAATCACGACAGCTTTATTTGGCTCCCTTAAGTCCATACAAAGGTGAATGCCTCCACCCTTCTTCTGCATCACTATTATAGGTGAAACCCATTCCAAGGAGTTAATCTCTTCAATCATGTCCATATGAACAAGTTTTCTAAGTTCCTCTGAAACAGCTTCCCTGACTGAAAATGGTAAGCACCGTAATTTCTGTTGTACAGGTATCACAGTATTCTGCACTTTAACTTTATGCAGAAACCCATAAGCACAGCCGAGTTTCTCTTCTATTGGGTGTTGGGGCCCAGCTGAAACTGGTGTGTGTACTGCAAGAGTGCTTTGCTGAGGAAGATCAACTCATCCATTAACTACCCTGAGATTTAAAGCAGCCAATAAGTCTCTGCCAAGGATAGGAGTGCCTTTGTGGACAATGTAGAACTCTGCAGTTACACAGCAATCACCAAAAGTAACTATTGCTGGCAGGCAGCCATGTACTGGAATATGGTTTTTCAAATAGCTCACCAACTGAAGTTTGGGTTCAGTAAGAGGCACATCTTTAAAGTAATGCTAATAGATGGAATCAGGTAGTATAGATACTGCTGAGCCAGTGTCCAACATTAGCTGAATAAAGTGTGATTTGCCTGAGGGTATGGTGGAAACGTTTACAGTGCACTTTATCTGTTCTGGAATATGTGCAGTAGTGGTTTTGTCCACGCTTAGCACAGTAACATCTGGTATTGTAACTGCATGCACCTGTTGATTGAACTGGCTACTGCGACACACTTTAGCAAAATGCCCAATCTTTCTGCAATGATTGCACTGAGCTACTTTTGCTGGACATCCTGTGTAGCTTGCAAGATGTTGTGGGGATCCACAGCGAAAACATGCTTTTACTGTATTTTCAATTTGCTGATTCAGTGGCTTTTCATTAGTTTTCCTCCTGCAATTGTTTGTCTGTAGCGATAGTGAACTTTTCTGCAAAGGAGTCACAGCCTGGACTGTGCCTCCTGAATCCCTGCTCATTATTTTGGCTTCAGCTGTAGTTGACTCAATCTGAGTAGCAATGGTTATTGCTTTTTCTAGTGTAAGTTATGGTTCTAGAAGTAAGCGTTCACTTACACGAAACATGGTTGTTTTCTCAATGAGCTAGTCTCTAATCATCTCATCTGCCATATTCCCAAAGTCACAAGTTATAATCAGACTCCTCAGGGAAGCAATATACTGCATTATAGTCTCCCCTGGTTTCTGCTCACGCTGGCAAAATCTGTAGCTATTAGTTACTACATTCACTTTTGGAACAAAAAAGTTCTTTAATGCAATCTCATATTTATCATCTGCAAGGGGAAAAGCGTAAAATACATGCTGCCCTTCTGCTCCAAGGCAGTGGATTAGCAGAGCAAACTTTCTTACTTTAGAAATCTCTGTAGCACTGATTGCAAGCAGATTAATCTCAAACATATGGATCCCGGCAGTAAAAGCAATTGGAGGCTCACCTGGGCTTTGCAGAAAGGGTGCAGGTGGGTTTAGAGGCAGAAGATCCATCCTCGTCGCCAAAATGTTGTATCAACCAAGCAAAAAACTTCAACAGGACTTTATTTTTTAAGTGGAAACCTCTTTACCAAGCTGCTGCTGCACCCTCTGTAACTCTCACTCTGCCTCAGCTCCTCCTCGCTCCTTCCTGTCCTTTCAGACTCCTAGCAGCCAGTGCTCCCAGTTCTAATAATTTCAAGCAACATCTAAACACCACAGTATGCTCCACATCTCTTCCCTCTTAAACTTTGGAAGGCACTTCAGATTCTTAAACCTTGGTTTGAGTACTTTAGCTATGTTTAGAAATCTCACCTTGGTACCTTCATTGCGTTTTGTCAAATCTGCAATGAAAGTGTTCTTAAAACGAAAAGCATGTCATCATCCAAGACTGCTAGAACATGAAATATATGGCAGAACACGGGTAACACAGAGCAGGAGATATACAATTCTCCCACAACAAGTTTAGTCACAAAGTAATTATTGCATTTTTTTTTAATAAGCATCATCAGCATAGAAACATGTCCTCTGGAATGGTGGCCGAAGCATGAAGGGGCATAAGAATGTTTAGCATATCTGGCACGTAAATACCTTGAAATGCCGGCTACAAAAGTGCCATGTGAACACCTGTTTCACTTTCAGGTGACACTGTAAATAAGAAGTGGGTAGCATTATTTCCTGTAAAATGTAAACAAACTTGTTTGTCTTAGTGATTGGCTGAACAAGGAGGAGGTCTGAGTGGACTTCTAGGTTCTAATGTTTTACAGTGTTTTGGTTCTGAGTTCAGTTGTATAACAAAAAAAAAAAATCTACATTTGTAAATTGCACTTTCACAATAAAGAGATCCCATTATAGTACTTGTATGAGGTGAACTGAAAAATACAATTTCTTTTATTTTTATAGTTCAAATATTTGTAATAAAAATAATATGCAGTGAGCACTGTACACTGTGTATTCTATGTTGTAATTGAAATCAGTATATTTAATAACGTAGAAAAACATACAAAATATTTAATAAATTTCCATTGGTATTCTACTGTTTAAACCACGATTAATCACAACTGATTTTTTAATCATGATTATTTTTTTGAGTTAAATATGTGACCTGATTGCCACTAATTGACAGCCCTATACTGAATCCTTCCCAAAAGATTTGGGGCATGCTGCAATCCCTTGGAAGTCACGAAGCATTGATAGTACTCAGCACTTCTCTGGAATGGTCTCTGAAGGAAGAAGAATAGTTTACATTTTCACGACTTAATAATAAGCAGCATTTTTAAAACAGTTCCCCTTTATGATTTATACTATTCAAATTTCCAGCATGACAAAGAAATGTATGCTATTAAAGTCTTTATATAAAATTTGCTTCAAGAGCTACAAAGCACTCAGCTACAATCTTCACAAGAAAGGCTTTGAAGTCAATCCAATGGGCTAACATCATATGACATTTGGTTACTGGCTCAAAGCCAGGAACACAGAGTGGGTGGGTGGGCATTTGAGAAATTCACTGCATTCCAAAGATGACCACGAAGACCAGAGTCAGAGGTCATACGTCTGTAAAAAGTATTATTTCTGTTCCAAGCTATCATCTGTTTAATATAAATGAGATATTTAATGAAGTTCCAAATTGTGGACTTATCTTCCCCATTTGATAAGCACTGGGGAGATACTGCATTGAAGGGTCAACACAATTACAATTGGAAGCACGTCAAGCTGCAAGAGAATAATAAACTTGCAGTGCAAGTGAATTAGACTCAATAAGGTTTAAATTGTGAAATGAGGATCTGTTTTATTAGTTTCTTTTAAATTGCAGATTACAAGTGACAGCTTTACTAAAAAGTAAATTAAACAATATTCTAAGCCTCTGATGCAAAGAAATCAAAGGCAAATTTGGGAAGAATAAAAATGTTAAAATTTGAAATGCTGTAAAAAAATATGTAGAGGAATTTAACTTCCATGCCAATTATATTCAAAGATGAACTGTTTTTATTTCACTTTGTTAGATTAAATCATTTGATTGCAGGAGTGTACTATTCTCCCAGAAAGATAGCCCTGTATTACTGAGTTCAAGTAATACATGTCTAGCTTTTTACTGAACCATACAATGTGATCGTTTTCCATGCGACAACCAAGCTCTAAAGACAACTATCAAACTCCTTTGTAAGACAATCCAAACAGATTTTTAGAAAGATGCAAGAAGAAAGTTTAGAATCATAGTGAAATTCACACCAGGTAGGCAGATAAGCTGCATTGTGCATAAAGAATAAACAACAGGATCATTGTGTTTAGATGGTTGTGCTTTGTAATGGGAACCACGTATTTTACTATTTTCATGGGAAAGACTTTTTTCAGTTTCTAATTAGCATCTCAAAGGAGAGATCTAAATAAAGACATCAACAGTCAGCTACACAAATATTTAACAAAAGATACAATGCCTTTTCTAAACTAACAAAAACTGAATGGAGGGGTACACAAAGGGCTTTTCAATAAATCTTTTGCCTATCCTTGTTTCAGGAAAGTTTGTGTAAAAAAATGTGTCAAAGTTGGAGTAAATGCTGCTAGCAAGACAAAGCAATGGACAGTAAAACCAACAGTACAGTAAAAATAAAGAGCTGTTGTTCCTGATAGGTGGCTTCATTCCCTCTTAAACTGGTTTCATTGCTATCTTGGCATTATTTACCTTGATGAACAGATAAAGGGCAGCTAATGTAAACAAAATCTTATAAACTTCCCATTTTCAATAAAGGCATGACTATGAAGACTAGAGTTTCACAAAAATGCTACTGGCTCCCATTTATTTTGTCTCAATGATTACTGGTAGCATCAGCATCGCTCCATGATTCCACCTTTATGCATTAGTACTAAACTATAATGGGCTGCATTAAGCAAATCATCACAGAATCACAAACAACATGTTCCACACTGCAGGTTGTCTTCATCTTAAAGGAGCTGGGTTTTGGTTGTTTTTTTTATACTAAGAATAAAGATTTCCATCATGACCCTTTATCATTCAGATGAGAGCCAGCTGTTTGCTAAGAACTATGTGCACTATCTACTCCTTATCTGGATTATAAAAGGACAACTAACTTGGTCCTTGTTACTTAAACAATATCGTCCCATGTGAAGTTATGACCGTAAGTATGCAAAAGGTTATCTGCCACCAAAATATTAATCTGTATAAGTGATCAAATCAAATTTCATATCATGCATCTTTACAAATGGAACAATCATCCAGCTCTCTCTCATTGCCATTAAGAATGGAATTTATCAAAACTCAGATGAAAACATTTGTAGTTTTAGAGGAGTGGCTAGAGAAATTTGTTAAATAGAGCACTACATTCTAACTTCAGAATTAAATTCCTTTCTGGTGCACAAAATTATTCTCCAAGCTTTCTTCTTCCCTTCTCTTCTGCTTTTTGTAGGTGAATGTGTACAAATACTCAGCCTTCCTTTCTTTAAACAGTTCCTTTCAGAATACTACTGCCAAAATTAAATGGGTTTTTGATTGTTAACATCTAATTTAGCTTCCCAAACCAGGTACAAATGTGTAAAATGGGAAAACTTAAGCTCTGACCAGTGAGGAGGTTAATTCTGGTTTGTGTGCTATTAATTATTTTGTATAAAAAGTGCTTCTGGTGTCCACAGCACTGTGCCACTGATTCAGTGTACCAAAGAAATAACAGATTTCTGCCCTGACCGACTTATTTAATAAAGCCATGGCCAGCATAACACAAAACCGCACATAGAATGATGCAAGTCCATCCGTCCAGAACGCTTTGCAGAAAAAGTTACACCATAGGTTTTGGAGGTTTCTTTGGAGGTTTCTTGTTTTTTTGTTTTTTTTTAAAATCAGGGATGGGTTGGAGCTTGGCATGCATTTAGTGATAGTCTGTTTCAGCATAAGAAAAACATAGGTGAAGGAGATAAAGGAAGTAGATAGAAGAAAGGGACTGAGCAGAAAGAAGGGAATAGGAAGTGGTGTGGGATGGACTTATGAAGAGATGTGAAGATGAGGATTTGGGGTACATCTTGCCCATAATTTACTTTTAAAAATTTCCAGATATATTTGGAGCTTGGCTACATGGGCAGATTTTTTACTGGCTTAACTATCTGTAAGAAATTGGCCATCCTACTTGAAATATCTTTTCTGATACAGAATCGCTAATTAGTGGCACTATCCACTCCAAAAGAGACTGGAGGTTGGAATATGGATGTACTACATGTCTCAGTATGGCAACTAGCATTAAATGCATTCACACATATACAAGCAGGAAGGCTAATTTGTTTGCCCTGTTTCCTCCCTCTATAATGCACCCAAATTACCTCAAAGTGATGAGGGAAAGTGGGTGGGACAGGTGAGCCAGTTCCAATCACTTTAGTATTAAAATAGATGAGGGCAGGGGCTTGCTATTGCTCTCTAGCTCTGAGCTGTGCTGTTCAGCATTCGGAAGGCAGGAGGAAGAGAGATGAGCAGAGACACACAAAGGATTTAGGAGCATGGAAATCTACCAAACGTGTTTTCTTTTGGCATGTTTGGAGCTAAGTGAGTCTCAAAAATTTCTTGAAAATACTTAATTGAACAATTAGATTATGGAAACATTTGTCTTATTGCAACATGAGTGATCATGTACTCGTCTCCCTCCTGATAGCAGATATTCACCTATCTCATACAATGAGTAACTCAGTGCCAGGATGGGTATCTGTCATTGCAAGCTGTCCAGGATGGAGGGAGAAGGGGGAATAGAGCTGAGCAAATAATGATTATTCTTATTTTCTGGGCTCAACACATATGCCTGACAGCTGTGCTGAATTGGCGGGTGCTGGTGCTTGAGGGCTGTGCATGCATTATGGTGATACAGAAGCCAGCTGTCTGTCCAACCAGCACAATAAAAAAAAAAATCAAAAAGTAATGTAAGGAGCCAGGCATTCTTTTTACATTGTAGCACCTCAATGATTTAACAAGAAATGCTGGCACCATGACACAAGGCGTCAATGTGCCAAGTGGGCAGAAAGTTGGTTGATAGCTCATTAGAAACCCGCTGCAGGTTCAGAAACTTTTATTAAATATAGCCAATATTAATTTTAAGACCATCCTACTGTAAACTCTACTCATCTCTGCTACTGATGTTTGGCACAAAGTACATCACTTAACCTTTCTGTGCCTCAGTTTTCCAGTATATTTGGGGGTCAATATACAATACTACTTATACACAGGAGAGCTATTTGCCTGGATGGGGAGGGACGCAAAACCATGCTCTGAAGTGTCCCTAGCCTCTGTTGCCAGAAGCTGGGAATGGATCACTTGATGATTACCTGTTCTGTTCAACCCTCTGAAGCACCTGTATTGGTCACTGATGGAAGATAGCATGCTGTGCTAGATGGACCATTGGTCTGACCCAGTATAGCTGCTCTTATGTTATGCATCACAGAGTACCCCAAAATTGTAAATTTGATAATATAGATTTTAACTAAAGATGTAACTTCATTAAGTTTATTTAAAATACCAACAACCAGAAAAACCCAGAATGTTTAAGATATATACTCATCACCTCTGGGCTAGCACCATACATGTAATATCAACGGCGTGATTTCACTTGAAATGGCTGAGATAGTAAACACAGGTTTATAATGGTTTTGCAACGTTTATAACAGATCTTGACAGACATTTAACTACATGATTGTGCCTTTTCTAGAGCAGAGAAATTCAAACACCTGGCTTGGTTTGAAGTTTATTCATAACAACAACTCTCTCCATTCTTATTTCAATATTTGCTATATCACAATTTAATTGAAAGCGTGGATGGATTATACTCTATCTTCTGATGAGTTAATGAAAACTTCTTCTATAGAAATGCTCATTGCTTATTACTAAAGCAATAACAACAATATTTTTTACTTTCTGGTAAGTTATACAGGTCTCTTTTGATTTTACTGTGTTATATTTGACCGGTCAGTACAAATGATCCCCTCATTAGCACATTGACAAAGACAAAATGCGATGTTTATGTAGTTTTTACAGCAGTTACTGTAGCTTCAATTGCTTTATAAGCTTAGTGTGGCACTGGAGTTGTATAAAAATAATGTGAATATGACAAATGAAATATCTGAAAAAGCTTTTCAAACCTTTCAAACTTCTCAAATTCAAGTAAGTTCAGAATTTAGAAATGTAAAGATGCTATTTAACTTAAAAAATCTAACTATCCATTCCTGGTAGAACCATGGGACACCGGTCTACCAATCTCACTGCCATTCCATTCAATGGCCAAACACTTATTTCATTCAGAGGAAACAGGATTAGGCCTTAGACTGAAATTCTGTTCTGAAAATGGGCTCTAAAATGTGCTATGACAAGAGGCAGAACAAAGTAACAGGGGCTGCAGGGACAAGGTTCCAGCTGCTTCCTGGAACGGAGCAGCGTGGGACCGGGGGCCAGGGAAGGCAGGCAGGCAGGGAGCCGGTCCTGGCCCCAGTGCACACCGCTGCCACCCCAGAGCTGCTCTAGGTAAGCGGCACTGGGTTGGAACCCACCCCTGCACCCCAACACCCCTGCCCTGAGCCCCCTGCCACATACCACACCCCAACCCCCAGCCCAGAGCCCCTGCAACATACCACACCCCAATCCCCTGCCCTGAGCCCCCCATCCCACACCCCTCCTGCACCCCAACCCCTTCCCTGAGCCCCCTGCCACATCCCACATCACAGCTCCCTGCCGCATCCCACACCCCCCCTGCACTCCCTGCCCTGAGCCACCTGCCGCACCCCTCTCTTGCATCCCACCCACCAACACCCTGCCCTGAGCCCCCTGCCACACCCTGCACACCACCTGCACCTCAACTCCCTGCCCTGAGCCCCTGCCGCACCCTGCACCCTTTCTGCACCCCCTGGGGGCAGCGTTGGGGTGGGGACTTCGGGGAAGGGGTTGGATTGGGGCAGGGAACAGGTGGGAGGAGGTGGGGCGGGGCAGGGCCTAATGGAAGGAATGGAGTGGTGACGGGGCCAGAGGCAGCGACGGGGGGTGTCAGTGATGTAGCCCTCAGTTCAATGCACTAGTCCTCATGTGGCCCTTGTGGCCGTTTGAGTTTGAGACCCCTGGTCTAGGCCTTCACCGTGCCATCCCTTCTATTTTGTAGACTTGCTGGCATGTCGATGGTTTGTTTGGGACGCAGCTCAAAGTACTTCTCAAATAAAACTTTATACTGAGGCTGCATAATGGTTTGGTGGCAGCTGGAGAGAGATTTCAGGATGACACTTGCCCATCAGAAAGTAATGCTCACCACTTTTGCTGATGTAAGGTTTGCCACATTATAGGTTCATAAGTCTGGCAGCCAGAATCTAGCACAGTCCAAGAAATGACCAATATATGGTGCTTCTCAGGTAGGAAAATACTACCATAATTGTCAATTACTTAATGCTGTACATGAAAGTGGGGGGATGCATCCCTGTCCTGGTGGCCATCAGCTTGGGATTTAAAGACTGGATTGTTCCTAAATAAATGAGAAAAGGCAGTTTAGGGAGAGGACTGTGGGACCCACCCGAGAAGAGTTTTTGCTTTTCTTTTTATGTTCCATTCAAGCCTGGGCACAGCGACTGTAAGCAACTGGACTCGTATCTTCCCTGTTAGGCAGGAAAGTCATTTTTTGGCCTACGAAAGCTACATTTCATCATGCAAATTCCACAGCCACCAAATTTTGCTTTTGGCAAGTGTGATGAAAGTAAGCATTCCAGGAGAAAACAGAAGTAGTCTCAAAAAATCTTGCTTAAATACAGTTTACCAAGGGTGCAGGCCGTGCCAATAACTGCACAACTCTGAACCGGGTAGGTCACCATGGTTCATCTCACTAACCCACCAAAGGGTTGGGAAAGCTACAAAACTGGTAAATGAGAGCCACGTGGACACAACCCTCTCTCCCGCACAAGTACATTTTATTATATTTGTGTCAGGCACAGGATTTCCAGGCTGGAATCAGGAGACACACGGACTGAGATTTGCTATTGTTGACACGTCACTTTTGTGTAGCAATCATGATTAATATCAAATAGACCTAATTTCTTCTTAATCAAATCCAGTTCTAATGTAAGTGGGTACCCAAATCCTGCTGACTTAGACCAGGGCTGGATTGGCCCCATTATATTTATAAAAATATTATCCCAACACATTTCCTAAGTCTCTATTAAGAATTGACAGATTTCCTTCATATAGACCTTTTCATAAGCCCTGTGTTACCCAAATTCAGAACATATCATCCTCAGCATGTAGAAGCAGATAAAAAAATTTGACAGCAGACACTGGGATTTCCCCCCATCCTCAAGTTTTCTTCTGATTAGAGAGGATAAGACCAATATAAAAATTCCTTCAGTGCTAATGAGATGAGAAAATTTGGATCCCTAAATATAAGCAATAATATAAATCTGTGCTGGTTTTCTCTCTAATAACCTATATTTCAGATGGCAAGAAGGCAGTTAACACTAAGATCATTTGATCACAAATTAAAAACAGTTTTGAGAATGAAAAAAGAAAGATCATTAAACCTAAAGTATAAAAGCATAAATTGCATTTGAGAAAAAAATTATTGCATAAAAACTCCTATACTCACATGGATAGTGTAATCCAATTACAAAATAAATGTACCTCTAATGTAGTGTTTCCTACTATTTATTGATAAATATGCTCAAAAAAGAAATAATATACTCATGAGAAATAAACTTCATTGTTCTGGTAATACGTTTAATGTGTATAAAACTGAAATTGAAATAATTCCACACTACATTCTTGTAGATTCTCAAGTACTATTTTCCTGGCCTCGAAGGAAGCATCAAATCTTCAGTCAACAACAATATGCAAAAGCATTTAAAGCTTTTAGACACTAAATAAAAAGTGTATTCTTTACCTCATTGCATTTACTTATTCGTCTAGCTACAATAAGCTGAATCATTCCTCGTTTGTTTCCTTCTGTAGACATGGACCTTCTTAGAGTTTCCATAGCATCTTGGTTTGTCTTGCCTAATAATGATTCTCCATTTACTGCTATTAGCTGATCATTCACTCGAAGCCTGCCATCCTGGCAAAAGAAAAGGTAGTCACATACAATAATGTGTTATAAAGGAAGTTTATGTCTTTAGTAAAAACAAAAAAAAACTTTGCTTAATCCTAATAGTTTATAGCCAAATGAACCCTGGTATAATAGCTTTTAAGCAGCCATTGCAGGAAGTGTCTGTTCCAATCATTTATACATTTGCACTTCAAGCCATTATCATAATCTGTTTACCCAAATAGCATACTAATTGAAATGTGCCAGTGATTGCTTTCTTCCTTCCAGAGAGCCTTTAAAGGTTGTTTAAATCCTGAGACACACAAATATGTGAATCCGAGTAGCAATCTAAAAGCTACATTTGAGAGCGAAATTAGAAAATACCAGTTCCAATGAACACAGAAATCCCATTCTCCTGAAAGCTGTGGACTAAAAAGTGGGAAAACAAAGACAGACGGATATTCCTCTTACCTTGGATGCTGCTCCTCCGTTAATAATGGACTTGACAAAGATTCCCAAATCCGCATGGTTTTCTTTTGACCGGTTACCTTTGACACTGACACCAAGACCAGCTGATCCAGAATCATTAAGTGGAACTTCAAATGTCAGGAATTCCCTGGTGCCATCAGGTGTAAGAACAAGATCTTCTTCCTCTGATTTCTGTCAGAAAAGGATTAGCGTGGCATTATTTTAAAATGTTTTTTGCTTGCAATTGTCTTCCAGCTACAGGTAATGTTAATGAAATGTTCTTTAACTGCAACATCACAATATTTCCCACTGACGTTCCATGGAGAAATCCATGTTAATAGAGCATCTGGTATCATCTCCAGATGATTCCTAGAGCCAGATAGGAGAGACAGTTTGTGTCCGCGTACGCATATGCTTAACCCATCATTGGCTAGTAAAAAGGTTTATGTGCCATATATATGGAGCACTTTCAATATTGACACAAACCATTTTACTAGCCTGAGGTAAACTGTATTAGAAGTATTTATATTATTATACTTTCTTACTTGAAAATACAGGAGGAAACAGACAGCAGGAAGACAGATAAATATTACTCACTTGCCCCAATTTCTACATTTGGAATTAGTAGTATTAAAATAAATGTCTTGAAAAATGTTACAGCTGAGATCAGCAACAGGAAACCTTTTTGCTCTTGGGTGCCAAAAAAACTGCACAGTCAAGACTGGGTCTAATCAACCACTATTTCCTTTCTTTTCTTGCTCAGCCCCTCCCACTATTCTTACTCCCTCCACCCCGCTGGTCCTGGATTCCTCTGAATACTTCCCATGCTCTTTTCTCCATTCATGAGCACAGTTTTAGAAAATCCATCCCAAGGAACTACTATCCCAGCCAGTGTCCCTGGGTTGTGTGGCAGCCAGCTGCTTAGTGACTCATCCACGCTTCCTCCTAGCTGTTCAACTGCAGGCAGCTGGCTTCCAACTTCACCTCCAGCTGAGATGAGGAGAGCCCAAGCAACTACTGCAGTGGAGAGTTGGCTGCTTACTGCTATGAGGGGCAGGGGCCCACTGAGTAACCAGAACTGGAGCAGCATTCACATATCCGTGCAGACAGAGAGAGGTCAGGCTGGGGAAGGGATGTTATATCAACTAGTTTGTTTTCCCTTCTATATATCATCATTTCCATGCAAAATTCTTCTAAAGACATCTGAGTGAAAAGAGATGCTTGAAATAACGGTAAGCACTACACTCAGAGACTGGTATTGAAATAAAACAGTCTCTACTGTGCCACTCCACCATACAAAAGGAGATATTAATATGTGCATCACTGATGAGATAGCCTCCTGTTTCCAAAGACATGTGATACAGAATTGTGTGTATGGCTAGGAGCCTCTAGGTGGGTCATCTAGTTCATCCACCTTCTTTGTAGTGGGATCATTTTTGTTACTCCTAACCCTCCCTGAGAGGCTGGGAGTCAAGACCTGGTACACTGAGGCAAAGTCATAACAACATATAATTTTAAATTGACAATGCCCCTTTAATTGGTAATCACAATGTTGCAGAGCATAGAAACACACAGACTGTACTAAAATTTTCCCTAGCCAACAATAATATACCAACAATTATAAGAAAATAAAATTTGCATTGAAGTCATATTGAACAGTAAGAATCTCAATTTAAAAATTGCACCAAGAACATCATTCAACAGCATTAAAATGCACAAAAATGTAAAATGTGACATTTAAAAATTTAAAATGAAAAGAAAACACAATCACTGCCTAATTGCAATAACTTCCATTTGATCTTGATACACTCCAAATTAACAGATTCAGTATGTCAATCAAACACGTCAACATTATTTTCATGATTAGTTGATGTGCAGGAAAAATTTATTGCTTCATATACTTTGACATGCCTGAAATAAACACACAAGAGAATCTATGTACTGTGATCCCTGAACAACATTCACCTCTCAAGATTTTTCACACACCGTGTCCAAAACAATTAGCAACCACACAACATTCTGTTCAGACAGTCTGCTGAAGGAAAGGTCATTTGAAATTACTTCAGCTGAATGAATGAAGCTGCTCAAGTATGTAATTTGTAATAAAAATTCGATGGGTGATAAAATATGTAGGTGAATTTTTGACTTCAAATTCACACCTTGTATCAATTCATAATAAGTCATATTTGAGATTAATTTTCTACTTTTTAAAATACAATATGAATATAGTATACATTTAAATCATAAACTTTCTCGACTAGAGCAAACTTGTGGCAGTGTTTAGATACATTGAATATAGAGATAAAGAACAGATGATGTTTCTGTCCTAAACTGCCATTAATAACTCGGCACTGATTTTAGAATGATCATAAAACTTGTAATTTTCACAAAGGTAAAAATGGAACCACTGACAATCTGCTAAGTCCATTTTGTCATTTCAGTAACAGCATCTCCTTCTTATCCCTTCCTGCTGCTATCCCTGTAGAGAAATTTCCTGCTTAGAAGTCTTCTCTTTGCAAGACCTGTCTGGGATCAGCTAAAGAATAACCAGCATGGAATGGAGAAATCAACAAACTACTCCCACCTAATGGGGGAAGCAATTTTCAATCAAGCTGGGATGAGTTTTCAAAGGGGCTTGCTATGGTTACAAAGCAGGTGGCATTCTCTATAGACAAGGTTCATTCTCTAAGGAAGCTTAGAGATCGTTTTTTTCACAGCAGTAACTAAGTCACTGAAACTTGTCTGTTGTTACTTTGCGATAATATATACGGAAATGAACAGAAATTAAATTTATCATGGGGCTCTCAGACAAACTCTAGTTCATTCTTGATTTTTTTCAAAGCATTGAGTTAAAAAGCTTTGTAAACTCACTCAGATTGAAAGAACACATATCTCTAAATTATTTCTAGAATAAAAAGCAGACCATTTAAGGACTAAACTCATTTCTCATTAGCATATATACAATCCTACATACATAGTGATGATACCCATGTGATAAATTATACGACTATGTTATAAATTGCATTTACCTGACGCCTTTAAACACTTAACCTAACTTTGACCACTCTGCCTCCATTAGTCCATCTGTGCAGCAACTTGTAACATTCCAAACCTCAGGGCAATGCCATCAGCCTCCATTTAGTATTATTATTAGTTTGAAGCCAATCGCCAAAATAGAGGTTTTCTTCTTTTCTTCCAAATGTGGAATTTTGGCTTCAAAATTACACTGACCCAAAGTTAAGAACAGATCTCTTTAGTTCTGGACAAGTGATAGGTTTAAGGTGACACTAGAGCTAGAAATAGTAGCCTTACATCACTGGAAAGGGAAGAGTTACAGCTTCGGTCTTTTGCTTGTAGCCTTGGAAAGTCCCAGTATAATTGGACTCTAAAATCATAGCATTTTTATGTATTGAAAGGAATTTTACTGCATTTTAAGAAGATTTTTAGAATGCATTCATTATTTTCTTCTCTTCCTCAGAGGCCTGTACAGTTGGATTCATGGTACTAAGAGATCATGGCTTTATAGATAGTAAGATTTTAAAAAGTCTCAATAAAATTCATAAAAATTGTCTGAAATATTTCTAAAATACTTATTCAGTTATGTGTGACATATACAGGACACATGATAGTTTGGTTTGCTGTGACATGAAGGCTTTACTGACACTTGTTTGGAATGATCTGCAAAAATCATTTATGGCTTCACCACGCATGAGTTATGTGGATGATACAATTTTATATTAAGCAAGCCCTTAACCAAACCTCATCAAACTGTACCAACAACTCTCTCTCTCTCTCCTTATCTGTGTCTTCATGTGTGTATATACGTACATACATCTACAAACACATAAGAGATAAAAGGCATCAATAGCAGTTCATTTTGTCTACAGAGAACTGTTTTCCCGGAAGCAAAGTTTAGTATTTATGTAAGTACTGGCTAGATGTATGACGGCTAGATGTACTAGAAACAGTGCATATGGGTGGTCTACAACACACCTCTGCAATTTCAGCTTTTGGCCTCTCCTGAGAAGAAACACTGAAAGCTTCAGAGTCCTGTGGTGGACATGCATTAAAGACAAATACAATAAGAGGGGCTCATTTAGACATGAAATTGGGCCTCCAGTGGAGAAAACATTGTCCATCGATTTAAAAGTGACACACAGAGATTCCATCTACGTTTCTCTCTGATAAAAAATACTTTTAAAAAAAGAAAGTGACTTGTAGTATGGAATGTTTGCTTTTTTTGTGTGTGTATTATAGGTTTCACTACTTAGAGCATCTATTTGTCTAGTTATAAATTGATGTAGAACTTACCTTGAATTTCCTCAAAACTGACTAATAAGAAAAATCTTGTGCTCTTTCCCTCCCTAACTCTTCCTAGGTTAAGTATTTTAATTTCCTCCATATGTTAAACAAACAATAATGAATCTTATTTGCACATATATACCAAGTCTCATCATTCATATTGGTTAAGTTAATATGTCACATCTGGCAGAGACTGCAGTCTGTACAAATCAAACAGCAGCTGCTAAATATCAAAAACTATATTGGAAATGAGTGGGGTTTTTTTTTAAACATTTTATAGGAAATGTGGTCTGCTTAAATTTTAGTCCCAGCAAAGAGAAATTATTTGCATGTTATATGCAAGATTAAGTTAGGAATTTGTTTATATACTAGTACAGTGTTTTACATAACTAGCATTGAAATAATCCTGCTGTCTTACTAGTTGTGATTCATTCTAAAGCAAAGGATTTGGGTTCATGGCCATGCAAAAGAAATTTCAGTTTGATAGCAAACACAGATACTCCATCTTCAAAGATGATTTCAATTTAATGCTTAAAATGGATAATAAAAGTGCAAGAGAAAGAATATTTTGTAGGCATTTTTCAAAGTAACAAAAATGCTAACATGTGATTTTCATTTGGTATGAAATTAAAGCATTGTGAAAGCAGAAGTCTAAGTATTGCCACATGTTTTCTTATTTACCTGGGTATAAGAATACCACTGCTTGTCGATACTAATATTTTTCTTTGTACGATCACACGACTACTGTTCAGACCTGTGGATTTACTCACTTACGATGATTGTTATAACTAGTTTAAAATCAATATTTAAATCAATTGATCAGAACTCTATAAACCAGCGGTTCTCAACCTTTCCAGACTACTGTACTCCTTTCAGGAGTCTGATTTGTCTTGTATACCCCAAGTTTCACCTCACTTGAAAACTACTTGCTTACAAAATCAGACATAAAAATACTGAACTGTCACAGCGTGGAATTACTGAATAATTGTTTACTTTCTCATTTTTACAATATAATTATAAAAATAAATAGACTGGAATATAAATATTGTACTTACATTTCAGGGTATAGTGTATAGCAGTATAAATAAGTCATTGTATGAAATTTTAGTTTGTACTGACTTCACTAGTGCCTTTTGTAAACCTAGACAAATATTCAGATAAGTTGATGTACCTCCTGGAAGCCTTCTAGGTACCCCTGATTGAGAACCACTGCTATAAACAAACTGCTTATCATACATTCCTAACTCTGTGAAACAGGTGAAATCAGTGTAATAATTCTTAACTACTTTGGATCACACAGGTAATGGTCAGTGGTAGCTACTACAATTGGTACAATTAAAGCTAATATGCTCTTATCTCAAATTTTTGCTCTTACTCAAACTTTTCCCACACTATGTACTAAAACCCGTAAGTAGTGGTAAAAATAACCCTGATACATCACAGACTTCTGTACTTTAGAACTGAAAACCTGGGCACTAACCCAATGGCATGTGGCTCAAGCCCAAAAGCCCGTTAAGTAGCTCTCCTTTCCAAGCTCTCTCTGGTTCATGAAAGAACTTCAGTGCCCAGCACACTGATCACATAGGATCCTAACCCTGAACACTTCTCCCATAGCATGACCTGGGAGACAGCGAAAGTTGACATATCTGAGAGAAAGCCAGCGAACCAAACAAAAAAAATCCTGGCTTTGCAGCAGTTTGTGGTGAGAGCATACTACAACTTCCAAGGGAGGCAACATCAGTGTATAAGGGCACTGAGTATGGGAGTAAGGGGACCTAGGCTCTATTCCTAGCTCTGCCACTGACCTGCCAGGTAACCTTGGCAAATCACTTAAACCTCTCAGTGCCTCTTTTTCCCTTTCTGCCTTTTGTCTGTCTCATCTATTCAGGCTATAAACTCTCTGGGGCAAAGACTGTACCCTATCTCATGTGTGTAACAGTGACAAACACAAACAGACCTAAGCTTGGTTGGAAGGCTCCAGTTATTACTGTAAAATAAATAGTAACTGAAAATCTTGCCCCCCTCACCTATCAATCGCAAGCTGATTTTTAACCCCCTTATCCTCCTCCTCCATCCCCTTAACCCCTCCCCTCCCCGGGAGTGCCCACAAGAAAAGGAAATGTAGAACCCAGACATCTTCAAATTTAAGCAAACACAAACATTTAACATTTAGACAAACAGTCCCTAAGACCACTGGACAGGGTCTGTTGAGATCAGCTGGAGATTCTAGGGGACCACTACCGTCATGATAGAAATGGCTTTTGGTTCAGCAAGCCCCCCACCCTTTACTATCTTTGGCCGACCAGGGAAAAGTTTCTTCAGGACACACAAACTATCTACAATTCCTTCCCTTGTTGACTTTCATGCTAGAATCCGCAAAGCAATCCATGACTTGGCTATGGCCACATACTACAAACACTGTATTAAAACTACCCTAAAATTATCTTTCAGGGTGGATCAGCTTCATCACATCACAGTGCTGTGTAAAGCAACTTCTGAACATTTTGATGTTGCATCATGAGGTGAGGATAGAACATCATGAATCATGTGGAGAAAGTAAATAAGGAAAATGTTATTTACCCCTTCACATAACACAAGAAACAGGGGTCACCCAATAAAATTAATAGACAGCAGGTTTAAAACAAACAAAAGGTAGCACTTCTTCACACAATACACAGTCAACCTGTGGAATTCATTGCCAGGGGATGTTGTGAAGGCCAAAAGTATAAATAAGATAAAAAAAGGAATTAAATAAGTTCATGGAGGATAGGTCCATCAATGACTATTAGCCAAAATGGTCAGGGATGCAAACCCATGCTCTCGGTGTCCCTAAAGCTCTGATTGCTGGAAGCTGGTACTAGACAACAGGAGATGGAACACTCAACAATTTCCCTGTTATGTTAAATCCCTCTGATGCATCTGGTATTGGCCATTGTTGGAAGACAGGATATTGGGCTGGATGGACCATTGGTCTGACCCAGCCTGGCGATTCTTATGTCCTTATGTTGAATATCTACCACGTGATATTCTGACAGACTCTCTTTTTTCCAGAGGTCAAAGATGTAAAGATAGTGACCTTAATTTAAATCCATATGAGCCTCTAGCTTGCTATACAAAATAACGTTAATAAAGCTGAGGCAATATAAAAAAATTTCCATGGCCGTTCTCTTGAATAATTAAAAAAAAAAAAAAGTTAAATATCCTGTGCCTTGTGTTTACGCCCCTATAAGCTTGCTTTCCACCAGTATTGCACAAAACAATTTCATTGGCAGGAATGGTCATGGAAACAAAGTATTTCAACTGACTTTCTGGGTGACGTTGGCAAGCCATTTCACTTCTCAGTGTCTTTTCTGGATTGAGTGCCAAGGAAGAACTCATACTCGAAGAGTTCAGAGCCCACAGTGCAGTAAGAAAATTTTACATTTTTAACATGAGTGTTCAAATTAGAAACCTAATCTTAATATCTACACATCCAACCAGGGAACAAAATACCACGTGACCTACATGCCCAGACAAATCTAACGAACAGATTGAATTTCGAATTTCAAGTATCTTATATACTTTTGGTGAGCTGCTTATGATTGACTGCAGCAGGGGAGGCAACCTATAGCACATGTGCCAAGGGCGGCATGCGAGCTGATTTCAGTGGCACTCACACTGCCCTGGTCCTGGCCACCAATCCAGGGGGCTCTGTATTTTAATTTAATTTTAAATGAAGCTTCTTAAACATTTAAAAAACCTTATTTACTTTACACACAACAACTGTTGGATTATATATTATAGGCTTACAGAAAGAGACCTTCTAAAAACATTAAAATGTATTACTGGCATGCGAAACCTTAAATTAGCGTGAATAAATGAAGATTCGGCACACCACTTCTGAAAGGTTGCTGACCCCTGGACTACAGGATAGGAATTATCCACAGAAACTATTAACGCATTCATTTCAAGAAAATTCACAAACAGAAAATGTTAAATGTTAAATTTGTTATATACATCATTCACTGTGGACTGCTGGCTCAACTCTCTTCTTTAATACTCCATATAAATCAATCAGTAATATTTTATGTCCAATGGAAAGAGAGTCTAAACACAGCAGTATCCTGCAGAAGATTAGATTGTCTTTCTTTTTTAAAAAGCTATCAGTTTCTTAGACTGCATCTTTATTAAAAATGTAATCTGAAGCCATTCAAAACTACCCTAAAAAAAGCTTTGAAGCCAGTGCAATCACACTGACATCCCTTCCTATCAGTACCAAATTATTAGAAGACAAAAGCTGCATATATTCCTGTATATAACAAGAAGTTATAAAAAATAATCAGCATCAATCATTCATGATACAGACAATCAACATAAGAGAAAAAACACTGCCAACCTCATCACCAGGCAAACCTCTCCCCATGTGGTAATAACATCCCACATGAAATGTCAGTGCTGTCCTCTGTATATGCATATAGGCTAAAATTATTCAGACTATACTGCATGGGCTCAACTTTCAAACACGCTGAGCACTTATGGCTCCAGTTGAACTCAGTGGTGTATATATATATAGGTGCTCAGCACCTGTAAGAAATTCAGGCTCCTTGTGAAAGAGACAGTTCTATTTCTTCCATAGGGAAAAGCTTCCATGTAATTCTGAATTACCTCTAAAAGAAGTGATGAGAACCTATACTACTCCCTTTGGGCAAAATATCAATGTTACTCCCGGGGGAATTCTGTGCCCCTGTGAGGTGCAGAATTTATACCTTCTGCAGATTTCATGGCTCCTCCACAGAAGAATGGGGGAGCAACGAAATCTGTGGGGAACAAACACCTCTTCTGCGGCAGCCTGGGTGCGTCTGTTGGGAGCAGCCAGCGGCAGAGAAGGTCACCACAGAGGGGAAGAGGGAGGCTGAGCATGCGTGTGTCCCTGGAGAGATGTTAAGGGGGTGGGGGTGGGCACCTGCCTGAGTGCAAACAAGTGAGACACACTCACTCTGCCCCTGTCGCTGGCTGTTGCTGCGCCCGGGGCTTGGAGGTGTAAGTCTGTGTGAAGCAGGCTCTGTCCCTGATGCAGAGCAGAAATGTAACAACTAAGCAAGAAGGCTGCTAATGTTCCCATCGTTAGTTATTAAGCCTCCTTTATCTTGCCAGAGTGGTATACAGGAGCCTTATTGTAAATGACAGTAACGGAATCCTCAGCTAGGAAGGTCTATGTCAGGGGTCGGCAGCCTTTCAGAAGTGGTGTCCCGAGTCTTCATTTATTCACTCCAATTTAAGGTTTTGCATGCTGGTAATACATTTTAATGTTTTTTTAAGGTCTCTCTCTAAGTCTAAACTATTGTTGTACGTAAAGTAAATACTTTTTAAAAAATGTTTAAGAAGCTTCATTTAAAATTAAATTAAAATGCAGATCTTATCAATTTAGTGCAGTGATTCTTAACCTGGGGTGGATACACCCCCCGGGGCAGGGCTGGTACAACGATATTTTGCGCCCTAGGCGAAACTTCCACCTTGCACATCAGTTCATTGAGGAGCAAATCCCCAACGAGCCTTTATAGACCCCAGGGGCCAGCCGTGCCCAGGGGCTGCTCCCCAGACCAGGTTCCCTCCTCCCCACCTCCTGAACTCCCCTGGAGGGTGCACAGCCCCCCTGCGAGTCCTCCCAATCCAACCCATGTGGCCCGCACCTCAAGTCCACTCACTTAGGCGGGCTTGGGCCCCTGCAGCAGCTCGGCAGGGAGGAGCCGCCTTCTGGAGGCACCAGAGAGCCAGAGCATCCCGCTTGCGGCAGCAGCAAGCCCCAGCCATGGAGGAGCCAGCATGGTGCAGGGGGGCAGCAGCCCTGCAAAGGCAGTAGCGGCACCGCTAGTGGGGAGCAGCTGAGCCCCGCTGCCCCTCCTGCTCAGGCTGCGGCCCAGCGCCTCCCCGGGGGCTCCTGCAGGGTGCAGTGGATGTATGTGGGCGTCAGCCCCCATGCGCCCCCTGGCTCCCCCCTTGCCTAGGGTTACCATATTTCACAATCAAAAAAGAGGGGAGAGCTCTGCCCTAGCCCCCATCCACTCCCTCCCACTTCTCACCCCGATGGTCCCAGTCAGAAGCCCCAAACCCCCATCCCCCGCTCCTTTTGCCCTGACTACCCCCTCCTGGAACCCCTGCCCCTAACTGCCCCCCAGAACCCCACCCCCTATCTAAGCCTCCCTGCTCCTTGTTCCCTGACTGCCCCCTACTGAGAGCCTCCCACCCTAACTGCCCCACTAGGACCCTACCCCTTACTTGTTCCCTGACTGCTCCAACCCTTATGAACACCTCTGCTCCAAGACAGACCCCTGGGGACTCCCATGCCCAACCACTCCCCACCCCGACAGGACCCCCAGAACTCCTGACCCATCCAACCCTCCCTCTGCTCCCTGACTGCCCCAAGACTTCCCTTACCATGCCCATGCCAGTCAGATGCAGGCTCCATGCGGAGTTTTGCCTCCATGTGGAGTGCTGAGGCAGCGGGGTGGGGGAGGAGCTGTGGGAGGAACAGCGGCTGCGGCTCACACTTCCTGGAGCCGCCGAACCCGAGTGCGGTGAGGAGGGAGCCGAGGGGCACACCTGCCCGGGCTGTGGCCTGGTGCTCCCCCGAGGGGGGCTCCTGAAGTGGATGCATGCTGGCGACAGGCCCCGTGCGCCCCCCAGATCCTCCCTCGCTGCGCTCAGGCTCTGCAGCTCCCGGAAGTGTGAGCTGCCGCCGTCCCTCTCACAGCAGGCTCAGGCCCCGTGCCCCGGCAGTTCACAATCCCGGGAGCCACAGAACGAGCGTGGTGAGGAGGGAGTTGGGGAGGTGCGCCTGCCGCCTGTCTGGGGTCCTGGCTGCATGCGCTGAGCAGGGCTGGTGGCTGGGACTCCAGCTGGCAGCCGCGTGCCAGGCAAAAATCGGCTTGCGTGCCAAAGATGGAGGAGGAGGATAGGGGACAACCTTGGTTCGAGCGATCATGAGCTAATTCAGTGCAAACTAGATGGAAGGATAAACAAAAATAGATCTGGAACTAGGGTTTTTGACTTCAAAAGGGCTAACTTTAAAGAATTAAGGAAATTAGTTAGGGAAGTGGATTGGACTGAAGAACTTGTGGATCTAAATGCTGAGGAGGCCTGGAATTACTTTAAGTCGAAGCTGCAGAAACTATCGGAAGCCTGAATCCCAAGAAAGGGGAAAAAAACCACAGGCGGGAGTTGTAGACCAAGCTGGATGAGCAAGCATCTCAGAGAGGTGATTAAGAAAAAGCAGAAAGCCTACAAGGAGTGGAAGATGGGTGGGATTAGCAAGGAAAGCTACCTTATTGAGGTCAGAACATGTAGGGATAAAGTGAGAAAGGCTAAAAGCCATGTAGAGCTGGACCTTGCAAAGGGAATTAAAACCAATAGTAAAAGGTTCTATAGCCATATAAATAAGAAGAAAACAAAGAAAGAAGAAGTGGGACCGCTAAACACTGAGGATGGAATGGAGGTTAAGGATAACCTAGGCATCGCCCAATATCTAAATAAATACTTTGCCTCAGTCTTTAATAAGGCTAATGAGAAGCTTAGGGATAATGGAAGGATGACAAATGGGAATGAGGATATGGAGGTAGATATTACCAGATCTGAGGTGGACGCCAAACTCGAACAGCTTAATGGGACAAAATTGGAGGGCCCAGATAATCTTCATCCAAGAATATTAAAGGAATTGGCACATGAAATTGCAAGCCCATTAGCAAGAATTTTTAATGAATTGGTAAACTCAGGGGTTGTACCGCACGACTGGAGAATTGCTAACATAGTTTCTATCTTTAAGAAAGGGGAAAAAAAGTGATCCGAGTAACTATAGGCCTGTTAGTTTGACATCTGTAGTATGTAAGGTCTTGGAAAAAATTTTGAAGGAGAAAGTAGTTAAGGACATTGAGGTCAATGGTAATTGGGACAAAATTACAACATGGTTTTACAAAAGGTAGATCGTGCCAAACCAACCTGATCTCCTTCTTTGAGAAGGTGACAGATTATTTAGATAAAGGAAATGCAGTAGATCTAATTTACCTCGATTTCAGTAAGGCATTTGACACGGTTCCACATGGGGAATTATTGTTAAATTGAAAAAGATGGGGATCAATATGAAAATTGAAAGGTGGATAAGGAACTGGTTAAAGGGGAGACTACAACGGGTCGTACTGAAGGGTGAACTGTCAGGCTGGAAGGAGGTTACTAGTGGAGTTCCTCAAGGATCAGTTTTGGGACCAATCTTATTTAACCTTTTTATTACTGACCTTGGCACAAAAAGCGGGAATGTGCTAATAAAGTTTGCGGATGACACAAAGCTGGGAGGTATTGCTAACACAGAGAAGGACCGGGATATCATACAGGAAGATCTGGATCACCTTGTAAACTGGAGTAATAGTAATAGGATGAAATTTAATAGTGAAAAGTGCAAGGTCATGCATTTAGGGATTAATAATAAGAATTTTAGATATACATTGGGGACACATCAGTTGGAAGCAACAGAGGAGGACAAGGACCTTGGAGTATTGGTTGATCACAGGATGACTATGAGCCGCCAATGTGATATGGCCGTTAAAAAAGCTAATGCAGTTTTAGGATGCATCAGGCGAGGTATTTCCAGCAAAGATAAGGAGGTGTTAGTACCGTTATATAAGGCGCTGGTGAGACCTCATCTGGAATACTGTGTGCAGTTCTGGTCTCCCATGGTTAAGAAGGATGAATTCAAACTGGAACAGGTTCAGAGATGGGCTACTAGGATGATCCGAGGAATGGAAAACCTGTCATATGAAAGGATACTCAAAGAGCTTGGCTTGTTTAGTCTAACCAAAAGAAGGTTGAGGGGGGATATGCTTGCTCTTTATAAATATATCAGAGGGATTAATATTAGGGACGGAGAGGATTTATTTAAGCTTAGTACCAATGTAGACACAAGAACGAATGGGTATAAACTGGACACTAGGAAGTTTAGACTTGAAATTAGACGAAGGTTTCTAACCATTAGAGGAGTGAAGTTCTGGAACAGCCTTCCAAGGGGAGTACTGGGGGAAAAAGACACATCTGGCTTTAAGACTAAGCTTGATAAGTTTATGGAAGGGATGGTATGATGGGATAGCTTAATTTTGGCAATTTATCTTTGATTATCAGCAGGTAAGTATGCCCACTGGTCTGGGATGGGATGTTAGATGGGATGGGATCTGAGTTACTGCCGAGAATTCTTTCCTGAGTGCTGGCTGGTGAGTCTTGCCCACATGCTCAGGGTTTAGCTAATCACCATATTTGGGGTCAGGAAGGAATTTTCCTCCGGGGCAGATTGGCAGAGGCCCTGGAGGTTTTTTGCCTTCCTCTGCAGCGTGGGGCATGGGTCACTTGCTGGTGGTTTCTCTGCAGCTTGAGGTCTTCAAACCACAATTTGAAGACTTCAGTAACTCAGACATAGGTTAGGGGTTTGTTATAGAAGTGGATGGGTAGGATTCTGTGGCCTGCTTTGTGAAGGTGGTCAGACTAGATGATCATATTGGTCCCTTCTGACCCTAAAGTCTATGAGTCTATGACACGCATGCCGTAGGTTGCCGACCCCTGGTATATGTGCTTTCTCCCTTTTTTCCCCTGTGCCACAGAGGCACACTGTAGTTAGATTACAGCTCATGATCTATTTTATTTATTCATTTAAAAAAAAATATAGGACAATGATTAGTAAAATTGTACGACTTTCACGAGTGAAAGTCTGAACAATTTAAAGTGACATTCTGTTTTTTGAAATGTAGGGTATTGGTTACGAAGTATTTGTAACTTAACTTTCATGTATTTAGGAAATGCTGAACAGTTATTGTGATTTTTTCTGTACAACAGTTTTAAGTAAATTATCAAAATAAGTGAAACTGGTGTGATTATACTGCATTATTTTGACAAAAAAAGCCAAATTTTGGATTTTGGTGCAGAGTTTTGGATTGTTTTGAAGCAGAATTCCTCCAGGAGTAAAATCATGGAAAAGTATTCAGCTACTCCATGTTCTAGGTTTATACAAAAGATTAAGCAATCAAATTCAAATATACTCTGACAAATGCCCAGAGAAGAATAGAAGGTCGGTGCCATGTTAAAGACATACCAAGAGGATATCACGGAAAGAATCATGACTGATATTTAATGAAAATGCTTACCGCTTGCAGTGCCTTTCAGAGGACTGCTCTCCAATAAATTTTCAACTATCAATCCTTTCATTCCTGAACTCTTCACACCTATACACAAAGCGTGTCTTTCTGGGTAATTGCTGGTTTATTTTCCCCCATTATTTTAGTACTTGAGATCTTCACAAACATCTATGAAATTCTCCTTACAACACCCTTGTGAAGCAAGCAATATTATCCCATTTTTACAGATGGGGAACTGCACACAAAAAACTCATGGAGGAAGTCTTTGTCAGAGCCAGGATACAAACCCAGATCTGATGACCAAACCAGTGCCTTAACCCCAAGACCATCCTTCTATTTTAGCTGGATTTAGGAAATAAGGCATTAATCAAACCTCACAACCATGTAGTTTTGGGGGTAAGGTTCATTTATGCCAATTTTACAAAAGTGGAAACTGCACAGAGAGAGACTGCATTTTCCATTGTTGCTAAGTAAACCAGTGGAAGAGTCAAGAAATGGAATCCAGGAGTTCCAATTTTTATTCCCCGACTCTGACCACTAGAGCAGGGGTTCTCAACCTTTTTCTTTCTGAGTCCCTCCTCCCCCAACATGCTATAAAAATTCCACAGCCCATCTGTGCCACAACAACTGTTTTTCTGCATATCCAGGGCCGGCGTTAGGTGGTAACAAGCAGGACAATTGCTCAGCGCCCCGTGCCACAGGCAGCCCTGTGAAGCTAAGATGCTCAGGCTTCAGTCCCAGGTGGTGGGGCTCGGGCTTTGGCTTTCTGCTGGCCCCACTCTTGCTTATTTTTGCAGACCCCAGAAACCTGCTCATGGCCCCCAGGGGGTTCTGGACCCCTGGCTGAGAACTGCTGCACTAGACCATAACTCTCTTTAATGTAAAATTCTCAAGTAGCTGGAAATTATTGTTTTCCTAGCAGTACACTGACATGCAGGTAACTTGCAGGTTTGAATTTAGAAAATAAACAAAGGAAAACAATTGTAAATGCAAAATAATACCCAAACACAATTAACTTTCGAAGAGAAGGGGAAGGGAGGGAATTAACTGGCAGATGTTTTACACAGTATAATTAACAGTTTATTTCAATGCTCTGTAAGATTAATTATGCTTCAAAACAGAAATTTAATGACAAATTACTAGTTTTTTAAAACCAAGGTCAATCTCCTACATTTCAAACAATCATCCTGTAGAGCAACAGGTTCATCTCTTCCATTTTGTTTTGTTATTGGCTATCAAAATGGTGCATCTAATAGAATATGAAACCAAGGTTTCAAAATGTCACACAGTCAAGACCTATGGTTCAGGAGTAATTTGGCTTCTTTCTCATTCATTAGTGAAGCAGAAGGTAAGAACTTATGCTTAGCTGGCGCTTGGCTGCAGACAGAAATGAAGGTGTACTTCTTGGTGGGTGACTGACGAGCAAATTTAGATGCTGCAGGGTTAATGCCTTGGGGAAGTTCTTGATTGCTGTTACTATTATGGGAATAATCAGAGCCTATAATCTTGTGAAAGTGAGAGAAATCTTAAGTCATGTACTCTTCTGGACTGGCTGGCAAGGAAGGACTCATACTTAAAGATTTTAGAGCCCACAGGAAAAATGAAGTAAAAACGGATTTTCAAATATTTGGGAGGGTCTGATTGTCTACTGCAGTTTTGTTTTTAAATCTAAAAGAGCAGATTTTTTTGTATTTCACCTGTCTCTCCTGATCTACACAGATCCAGCATCTTCACTGCTTTTACTGCTATTATTTTCGCTCTGCTTTCTACTGTGAATTTCATGACACAAAACTTACAACTAGCATCATAAGAACTGGAAGTGGATGCAAAAACAGAAACTGTACAAGCTGGAATCTGAAAGGCCTGACAGCTAGACAGGAGAACTAAACAGGGAATAAGGCAGAACCAAGGAGAGTGGAGAGAGGCAGTCAAAACAAACAAGTTTTAAAAAACAAATAAACCAGTGACTGTATTATTGATTGGCAGCTGGGGAAAATTTTCTTTGTAGAAATATCTAAATTATACCGTATGTGATAGTTATGAAATATTTTGGGTAATAATTACTCCAGCACAAAGACGATTTGCAGAATGGAGGTTGGTGGGTGAAGGAGCATTGTCCATTACAAATTCTCATTTCCAGATTAAGTCCAGTTTTTAATCCCACCCAGAAACACATCTTCAGTTGTCTCTCCCTTTGACTACCTTTTCCATGGCCTCTTCAAGTTCCAGGTTGCCAAACATATGGAGGATGCTGCTGCCCAATTCTCAAATGTCCAATAAATGCAAAATTAAGCCCATCTTTATAGAATTTCATTGCCCCATTATGTATTTCAGGATCCAATTGAAAATTCCCTTCCTGGACTTGATAACTTTAAAAAGATTTCTTCCAATCCACCTCACGGACATGCACTCTCTACTCCTCTTCTCATTCCTTCTGCTCACCTAGCCCCAACTTTCTCTCTGCTCCTAAACTCAACCTGTTGGGAAGGTGCCCCTGTCACATGAAATAAGCTTTTCTATATCTCACCAACTCCTGATCTTACTTCACATCCAGCTAAATCTCTCTTCTCCCTTGCCTCTAACTCTTAATGTCTCCCTGCTCTCATTTATTACTTAACTTAGCAATCATGTTACCTAACTATATGAAAGTTTTTAAGATATCACTTGTAGGAAAGATATTATAGACATGAAAAGTATATATTGTATTATTTTATGAAAATGCTCCATAACATGATCCATTTCTTGAAATAAATAAGTGACTAAGTATATTTTAGTATTCTTAATATTAATAGACTGATATTCCTGCCTGGGGAGTATCAATGGATCTATGAAAATCTCTGAACACATCTATGCCAAGGGATCTCAATCCAAACCTTCTAAAACTTACTACTTCCTTAACATACATCACAATTCCTTAAAAATTGCTTGCAACAACAATGGCTTGAGATAAAGATACATGTCAGCCTTAACTTCAAACTTCCTGATTTTTATTTGTTTGTTCTTCAAACTTTAATCATATAATGCTTCTTTAAAATATCCTGACTAAATTCCCAGCTTATTGAATGGTTAGCCTCTGTCCTTTGACCAGGAGGCTTTCAAATAGTACTGCAAATTACATAATAAAGAGAAGTTTAAAATGTAAGGCTAGAGAGAGCCATCTACAGTATAGAATGAGAAAGGAGGGTCTGTGAAACTTTAATTGATGGAAAAGTGCCACATAAATTTTAAAATATTTTGGGAGTCTTCTGAGATTTAAAAGAAAAAGCTCTTACCGTTTCCTTTGGAATTTGTGACTGGCTTTGTTCTGCACTCTAAAGGAAGCAAAAAAAAGAAAATAAATAAGAACATGGCTACGTAAGACATTCACTGTCTATTTGCAGAGGAAAGGGTCTCAATTCTGGCATGTAGAGGAGACGGGGGAGTGTAGGGAGCTGGCTGTACTCTGCAATCCGCAGCCACCCCACTCTGGCCCACAGTAAGAGTTGCATAGGAACATCTCTATCAAATCTTACACCAGACCTTGCAACATAGCCATATTCACATCCCCTATCAAGCCCCACGCCCTCCATTTCTGCCAGGAGTGATGAAGGTGTGGCAGTCAGCCCCAGCCCTGATCCCCCTCCTACCCTCCAAACTCCTCCATCCCAGCCCGGAGCACCTTCCTGCACCCCCCACCCCCAACTCCTCACCCACAGCCCCACTCCAGAGCCCACACCCCCAGCCAGAGAACTCAGGGGTGTTCTCCGCTTGCTGAAATGAGGCTACTTTACATGGTACAAAACTGGACAATCTTGTGCAAACATCTTACAGAAATATCTGCTGTCAAAATGCCTTGTGCCTCTCTCAGTGGAGGTGTGGCTTTGAGTTTGGCTGTGGTTGGGAGAGGGAGTGCTCATGCTCAGCCACTCCGGACCCCGTCCGCTACCACCCGCCTTTCCTTAAGCCTGAGTGTGCACATGCGTACGGGCTTAGGGGGAAAACATTCTTCCCCATAGGCCAGTTTGGAGATGTGTTTGGGGGACCGACTGGTTCTTACAGGCTTGGGCCCAGGCCCATCCAGGTACCCAGTGACCATCTTGCCACTACTGCTGCCCAGCCCTCCCTCTCTCTAGCTGAGGTATCGCTGAGCTGTGTTTCCAGGATGCTGTGGGTCTAGCCAAATGCCTTATTTGGAGGATTTTTTCTCTTTAGTCCAAAATAGCAAGATGGCTAGGGGTAGTTTATTTGGATTTTCTGGCTTCCTTGCAGCATCCTGGATACTCAGTTTTCTGGCCAAAAGGACTGGGAATAAGAACTGAAATTTCATGTTAGGAAGTTGTACGTGAACATCTAGTGAGCCACAACTTGCAGCCAGTGTCCAAATGAGGATAAAAGACTGAAAGGGCCACCTCTCAGAGATAAACATAAGTAAGGGATCCAGATATGGCAGGTGGAACTACTACCTCACAGGGCAAAGGAGAGATCTTAAATCTGTATCTAACTGCCTCCACCTTGGCTGAACCCAGGGACTGAACTTGGATCCTCTAGAACTTGCATTAAAGAGCTACATTCTCAGAACCGTAACATAATTTGCCTCCTCTGTGGACTGGGCACAAAGTGGTACCTCTTAGAGGCATCCTCATTCTCCTCACGGAAAGGGCAAGAGGATTTAGAGGAAGTCTGTGTCTATTGGCTAAGCTGAAGAGGACTAACCCAGATTAACTGGCTATATGGCATGACACCATTTAACACAGTGGACCCGAGAAAATGCCTGGCATTTTGGGGAAGGGTGTGATAGTCCCACCACTATCATCAGTTAAAATTAATAAAGTTGCAGCCTGACACTTGGCATTCCTTCCCTGCATTTGTGTTTTATTTGCCTGAGCATTCTGATCAAAGTAAGTGCAGGTTTCAATGCTGCTCGTGCTGAATGATTATTCTCTCATGTGCACATATGACAACACAAACTGTACAGATTTTACAGTAAACCAAGATATTCCCTTAATTACCTATGTATAAATAATACTGTGCACTTCCATAGTTCCTCCCAGCCAACAAACTCAACATGCTCTAAAGACATCAAGCTTCACGACTCTCCTGTGATGTAGGTACGTTTTGTACTGAGGCTAAATGACTGGTCAAAAGTCATACAGAAAGCCGAAACCACAACTTCTGACTCCCCAAATCAAATCTAAAGAACTCTTTATTGGCATGACAAGCCATTTAAGTGTAGCCAAAATGGAAATGGCTGTAATACTGAGTTTCTGTCAACAGACAACTCCCAGTCCAGTGCTTTATGCACAAGATCATATCAAGTAAATGTTCATGGAGTATTTACAGTCATGAAAACTCCGTTTACATATTGCTCATTAAATGTACTTACAATATTATTTGTAAGAAATAATTAAGCAATGTGGAAAAGATGGAGGGAAAGTGGGGAGGACACAAAGGACAAAGTATTACAATTGGACCATATGTAAAAAATTACATTTATCGTTAAAGGCAAACAGACAAAATTTTAGAATTTTTTTCCATATAAAACTTCTATATGTGAACTTCTTATAAAAGTCAGTAAGATGAATTGTTTTCAAACAAATTGTCTTCATTTCTTCCTAGTAGATGGAAGAGCACCGCTTCAGAACAAGTTTCAGCAGCTCCCCCACTACTTTTCTACTCCTGCTCTTCATTATGTTCTATGACAGCTGCCAGCTGAGCAGAGCTAGAACTTGCACCATGTCAGGGTGTAAATGAACAAATCTTTATGCAGTTAGGGTTCATCATGCATTCTGGGTTAGAATCTCAGCTAGTGTATTTTGCTGTAGTGCCATTGGAGTTACAGCAATTTACACCAGCTTTGTAATGATCTGGACCTCTGATTATGTAAGTAAAGACTTCTCTCTCCATCTACCACCTGCCATGACTATGCTGCTATACTGACTTCTGTCAAAATAGCACAGAGAGTGGCATCAGCACAGTAGCAGCAGGGAGGCTGTTGAGGCTCAACTCATTTAAAGGAGCTGATTCACTTCCTGATGTCAAAAGATATGCAATAAAACTAAAATTAAACTGAGGAAATATCAAGGTTAACATGTACTTCTAGGCTATTCTATATACAAGAACGTTAAATCTTTACAGGATTTTATATGCATTACTATTCATTACGTTATTACAACATTAAGGTTAATATAGAAATAATATGTACAAAATTAAGGTATATTCTTGTTTCTAAGAGTTTATTTACAAAACACACAAAAGTATTTTCATTCACCTTTACTGTAAATTACCAGTATTGTGAAAATTACATCACAGAAGCTTGCAAACCGATTGCTTTCACTGTTCCAGTCATTCAGAGGCATGTGATGCGATTTCCATACTATTCATTGATTCAGTCTTTAAAGGAAAGCTTTCATAAACCATGACATATCAGTACTTGAAGTCACATTCCAAAAGAATTAGGCTAACAAATTTAGCTCATCTGCAGCCTTCTCAGCCACTAGTTTTTTAGGGTTAAAAGTTGTTTTGAAAGATAAAAGACAGAGCAAGGACTGATATTAAATGCTTTAAAATGCTAAATAAAAATTCATTATTTCTGCATTAAAAATCCTGTAGAAATGAAACAATTTGTTCATCACACCAAAAAACACAGCAGTCGCTCTTATTCTGTCTGTTTATGAGAATGCATCCAAACAATTTATTTTACAGCTATATATTTATAACCACAACACTTTAATTGAATATAGAACATAATATGGTTTATATTCATAGTCTACCTTTTTATAATAAAAGTTATCATGGATAATAATCAGCAAAATATGTGTATACACTTTGCAAGTTGAACAGGTGCAACAAACAATGATTGTTTCATTTCACTCAAATTATTCAGAATACATTCTGTGAATTACCCTGCTAAATTAATAACAGCGGGGGTCCATACCACATAGGGGATGCTTTATATTAAAATAATAACCTTTTTTCCTTCTAAATTCCTCTTTTGGTACCATAGCATTCATATACCCCATTCTGGCTTACTTTTAAGTGCTTAGAAATTTTTTTGATCAAGTGATAGGACAAATAGCAAGTTTTCAAACACAGACTCATGAGTGTAAAAGGTATGAAACAATCCACTTGTCTCATGTTGGTGTGGGAGAGGTCTAGGTTGGATATTAGGAAACGCTATTTCACTAGGATGGTGGTGAAGCACTGGAATGGGTTACCTAGGGATGGAATCTCCATCCTTAGAGGTTTTTAAGGCTCAGCTTGACAAAGCCTTGGCTGGGATGATTTAGTTGGTGTTGGTCCTCCTTTGAGCAGGGGGTCGGACCAGATGACCTCCTTAGGTCTCTTCCAACCCTAATCTTCTATGATTCCATGTATTCAAGTAAAGTCCATGCAATAGTTTTGTTTGTAATAAGCATTTCCTGTCCCCCAAAACACCATCATAATCTGATTTTAAAACTCTCATTCACATATTCTAGTGAATATACAATTCCAAGACCAGAGCTAAAAAAAAAAAAAAAAAACGTTCATATAAAATTAACATGATCAGAGAATAACAAAAACTGATTTTCTTGTCTTTATTTCTGGTCACACACATTTACCAGCAGGGATCAGGACCAGACCATTTGTTCAAATTAATCTAAAATCTCCTAGATGCTCTCTGTTTTACGCACCAGTTCCCTTGGATGGAATGTTTCTTCCTGACGGAAAATCAAAAGGCTCACAGTCCCTCCCATCTTAGTGCTTCTCAGTAGGGAGACAGCTTCCTCTTGGGTTTTGCCGGTTAAATCAACTCCATTTACCTGTGACAAATAAAACATACACAACTGCTAAGACTCCAGCATTAGAAAATATTACTGTACCCATCACACAGAATTTGGCGTCCAAGTGAATTGTGCTGTTACAAATATAGAAGGAACTGACAATGATTCTGCATCAGCTCCTATTCAAGTCGATGGGAGTTTCTATAATGGTATCAGTAGGAGCAAGAAACCAATAGGAAAATTTGTTGTTCCGGTCTTACATTTCTAATGATGACTTCTAGCAATCAAGAGAAAGAGATGACCATGAAAGGTGTCACACTGACAGCTCTGAAGACCTCAGGCATCTTTATGCTCCAGAACAGAGCGTGCGTGGCAGAACTGGAACTGTCCCCTGTGATGGTTCTCGGGGTGCCCAGGATTGTGAGTCACCTTGTTACCCCCAGCGAGAGGGAGACTTGCTTGTGCTTAATTGTGGGTCAGCTCCATCATACCTACAGCCTGTTATCCACCCAAACGAGCTCCTCTGGGCTCTGCCAGCCCTTATTTTGTCTTGCAGGTTAACAATATGTGCACCCCAATCCCAGAGCCCCATTGAAGTGCTCCCCTGCAAACCCTTACCCATGAAACACTCAGATACGCTGCCTCAGGGGAAAAGTATACACAATAGCTTGAATGATTCAGTTCAGGATCAGCTCTTTTACAATACCACAGCACTGAGATGCATTAATAGTGAAACCAATCATAAGTTTATTATCAAAGATCAAGAGATCATGAGCAAGAATAATGGAAACAGAAGGGTTACATATAAAACAAAATCATAACACGATCCCTAGAGACTAAACTTAACAGGCTAACGGTTTCACCCCAAATATCCTTTGCAACATTTCAACCAAGGCTGGCCATCCTAGCCACCATGGATGTAGAGGCTCTCTACACGAACATCCCACACACAGATGGAATACAAGCTGTCAGGAACAGTATCCCTGATGATGCCACAGCACAACTGGCTGCTGAGCTCTGTGCCTTTATCCTCACACACAACTATTTCAAATTTGATGACAATATATATCTCCAGATCAGTGGCACCGCTATGGGCACCCGCATGGCCCCACAATATGCCAATATTTTTATGGCCGACCTGGAACAAAGCTTCCTCTGCTCTCGTCCACTCACGACCCTTCTCTACCTATGCTACACTGATGACATCTTCATCATCTGGGCCCATGGGAAGGAGACTCTGGAAAAATTCCACCACGATTTCAACAGCTTCCACCTCACTATTTACCTCAGCCTGGACCAATCTACACGGGAGGTCCACTTCCTAGACACCACGGTGCAAATAAGTGATGGTCACATTAACACCACCCTATACCAAAAAACTACCGACCGCTATGCCTACCTTCATGCCTCCAGCTTCCATCCTGGACAATGATCTCACACTTTCACAGGCCTTGGGTGGCAGGCCAGTCCTCGCTCACAGGCAACCTGCCAACCTGAAACATATTCTCACCAGTAACTGCACACCACACCATAGCTCAGGAACCAATCCATGCAACAAACCTCGATGCCAACTCTGCCCACATATCTACACCAGCGACACCATCACAGGACCTAACCAGATCAGCCACACCATCACCGGTTCATTCACCTGCATGTCTACCAATGTAATATACGCCACCATATGCCAGCAATGCCCCTCTGTTATGTACATCGGCCAAACTGGACAGTTGCTATGGAAAAGGATAAACGGACACAAATCAGATATTAGGAATGGCAATATACAAAAACCTGTAGAAGAACACTTCAACCTCCCTGGCCACACTATAGCAGCCATCCTGCAGCAAAAAAACTTCAGGACCAGACTTCAAAGAGAAACTGCTGAGCTTCAGTTCATCTGCAAATTTGACACCATCAGCTCAGGATTAAACAAAGACTGTGAATGGCTTGCCAACTACAAAACCAGTTTCTCCTCCCTTGGTTTTCACACCTCAACTGCTAGAACAGGGCCTCATCCTCCCTGATTGAACTAACCTCATTATCTCTAGCTTGCCTGCATATATATACCTGCCCCTGGAAATTTCCACTACATGCATCTGACGAAGTGGGTATTCACCCACGAAAGCTCATGCTCCAAAACGTCTGTTAGTCTATAAGATGCCACAGGATTCTTTGCTGCTTTTACAGATCCAGACTAACATGGCTACCCCTCTGATACTTCTTACATATAGCGTTGGTCCATACATTTCACAATGATATGAATGACCAGTGTGACCATGGCTTTCATTTACAACCTCACAGGATAGTCTTTGGTAAACCAGAATGCACATTTCAGGAGCAGGATATTCTTGTAACCCCTCTGCCAGCTGGCACTAAGGGCTTTATGGTCACACCCCCACATACATGTTTTTCAGGGAGATTTTCAAAGGCACATGAGGGAGTTAGTAGCTTAACTCCCATCAAATTTAAATGGGAGCTGAACCTACCTGTCCCTTGTACCTTTGAAAACCTTCTTTTTTTTTTTTAAAAAAAACCTACTGCATAGCCAATAGAAACCCAAGTAAAATGCTGGCACGTTCACCTATTTTTTTCACCCAAATTATGAAGAATGTCACGATTATTATTTAAAGAACACTGCATTTTTAAAAAAATGCTTCAAAGATGTGTTGCAAATGTGAATTTATGTGACATTTTGTTTAAACAGATAAATATTTGATAGCGACACCTACTATACATGAAAACAATCTCTTACTGGACAACGTATTGATGCAACATCTCAAGGAAACTTGGAGACCCAAACTTTTTCTTGTAAATAGCATTCCCTCCATAGACAGGTAAGAAGGTTGCACAGTGGATACATATGAAACATGTTTTGAGACCAGACTCTGTCCCTTTAAAAAAGAGGGAAGAAACCACAAACAACATGCTATAGGGTGGAATGCAAAACCCTGTTGCTCTGGCATATTAACAGCCTTTGCTTCTTTCCTCTTCCCCTGATACTCTGCTCAACATCAGAGCAAGCTACCAAGTGAAATTGACAAGAGATATTGTTGGCTTCACTTTGCTCTGCTGCTCAGAAAAAAAAAATTAGAAAACCGAAATTGTAAAAATCTGGTCAGTTTCACTTTCTTAGGCTTTTCCATAGGTTGGTGGAGCAGCAAACTAAAGCCAATAAGAGGCCTTGTGAATTTTTATATAGCTGCTGTGTTGGTATAAGGTAGTGAGTTACAGATTGAGAAAAGACTAAAGCAACAAGAGGGTGAAACCATGACTTTGGGGGGAGCCCTGGGAAGGATGAAAGAAATAGGTAGAGAAGGAAAAAACAGAAATGAAGGGAAGGTAGGAATGCTGCAAATCAGAAAAGGTCTTTGGTTCATCAGTGTCTTAAAAAAACAATATTATGCATATATGGCACTGTAACAGGGCTCCCTTCTCCACCCCTGGGACCATCACAAACAGGTGGGATACTTTCCACGTTTATAAGTGCCAGCACGTTAGTTATTAGGTCCCCTCCATTATCAGATCATCAGTACAGCCCTGTGCAACGAAATATAAGTGAATATAAACATTCTCCTTAATCCACTTTCCAGGGACAGAGAGGGAAAGATCTGCTCATCCTGATGTCCTGCGTCCCCCCTAGCCCAGTGGTCCCCAAACTGTGGGGCACGCCCCCCAGGGTGTGGGGGAACATTCGGGGGGGGGGATAGCAGGGCCTGGGCCAGCCCCCATAGGAGGTGGGGAGACAGTGCCACCCATACCCGCTCTGCCCCAACTCTGCTTCAGTCCAGGCTTTCAGCTCCATTCCCAGCTGCGGCTCCTCTCCCAGCCCCAGCCTCAGCTCCTGCCCCACCCATGGCCCCTCTCCTGGCTTAGGCGCTGAACCGTGGCTGTGGGAGGGGGGAGGGAGGGAAGGATGGACAGGGGTAAGTGGGGCATGAGGTAAAAAGTCTGGGCACCATTACCCTAACCTCTGCCAGCCTCCTCCCCTTGCATTTCCTTCCTCTCCTTTAACTGTTCCCATCTGATGGGTTGATTGTTTTCACTGGCTTGTCAACCTCCTGCCTAATTAAGCCACTGCACCCCCATCTCTCAATTAAATCCATTCTAAGGGGGAATAGCTAGTGCCTTAGTGACTAGAATACAGGGTCAGCGCTAGGCTCTTGGCATCTTGTCACATGCACTCAGCTGGAAAGACGATAAATGGTAAATGTAGCGATATCAAGTGCAGAAGTGACAAAAGAAATCTTAGAGGACAGAAGTGAAAGAGAATGAATAACTCATTTTGGAAGTGACAATTAATCTAAATAAAAGATATTAGGCCAAAATCCATCCCCCAATTTAAGTTAATGAAATGGAGTTACATCACCGACAAATTTGGACCAATATTTTAAAAGAAAACGTTGGCTCAAGCTGACTGTTTGACACCAGAACATCTTATTTAAGTTCAATATCGTAAGTGACAGAATGTGAATCTCCAGCTTGAGGCAATATGACACTACAACGATCTCATCTGCAGGAGCAGAGGGGATGGAGAGCAGGGAATTTTGAGGTAAACCGGAAAAGGTAACAGGTATTTGTTTTTATATGACTTTGCTATCAAACAACAAGTATATGCTTGATTTGCTCTCTCTATTTACTCTATTCTTCCTTATCTCCAATATCTGTGATGTTCTATATTGCTATTTTTTTTTTTAAATCTTCTCTCTGGCCCTCCTGTTCCCTCAATTGTGTTTTTTCCTCTACTTTATTTGCATTTAAGGACCCATAAAAGAACATCTTTGCCAGGCTTTAGAAGCCAGTGCCATCAATTACAGATGCAATCCTTTCCCCTCATGAAGGCCATATAAAACAAAAAGAAAAAAGCAACAAACAGACCACGAGTCTGCAAGACCATATTACAAAGCAAAAGCACCCAGCTTCTCAACACTGAACAAGACATTTAGCCTTAAAGTCTCCTCACCCTCCCAAAATGCCCATTAAAATAAAAAGAGCATTTCTCATTGTTTTCCCTTTGTTTCAACACCTTTTCAGTGTTGCAACACCTTGCCCAGCATTCAAAGACTAGTCGCACCTTTTAGTTGGAAAGAAGACAGTAGATCTTATGATTCCAAAGCAGCAGGAGACATATGCCCTTTGTTTCATCTACATCCTTAAAGGGATACTTATTTTTAACCAAAATTTGTGTCTTACAAAAATCGAGCTTTTATAAAAACGTAAAGATCAAAATATTCCTGATTTTATTCCCCTTCCAATAATTCTGTGAAAAAAATTCTTTGCCCAATACAGGAAAGTAGGCATTCCCCCTCCCCCCACCGCCGTCCTCTGAATCCACAGGGCATGCACCTAGGAGATCTAAGTGTGGGCACAGGCAGGGAATTAGTGGAGGTAAGGGACTGCCATTGACCAAGCTAGCAATGTATCTGGAGACAGTGGGAAGCCAATTAGAGAACTGGAATTCTGAGACTCAATTCCTCTCCAGTCTGCAGTTTACTCAGGGTAGATTGCACAATGACATTTTGCGCTTTATTAATTAACAACTACTGTCCTTCCATTCCACGATTTAAGAAAAATTCTAATGGAAGTAGGATTTCTTCCCTTGAACATATAAGCAACCCTCTATGATGTTTGCAATCCAACAGTGGCATTTTACTGGTACAAAAAATAACGAACAGCATGAAAGGTGAAAAGTGCACTAGATTTTAAAAGTCAATTCATTTTTAATTATGGAAAGTTATAGAACTGGTGTAAATACATAAAAGGCTGTTACAAGAAAGAGGGAGAAAAATTGTTCTCCTTAACCTCTGTGGATAGGACAAGAAGCAATGGGCTTAAATTGCAGCAAGGGTGGGTTACGCTGGACATTAGGAAAAACTTCCTAACTCTCAGGATGGTTAAGCACTGGACAGTTTGCTTACGGAACTTGTGGAATCTCCATCATTGAAGACGTTTAAGATCAGGTTAGACAAACACCTGTCAAGGATGGTCTAGATAATACTTGGTCCCGCCATAAGTGCAGAAGACTAGATGACCTCTCAAGTCCCATCCAGTCCTACGATTCTATTTAAAGAAATCTGTTTTGTAAAATCATTACTCTTAACCTGGCTGGGGACCCTCCTTTTAAATATGTGCCTTGTTGCAAATATACAGCCCTTAACTTGTTACACAAAGAAGTCAAAGAACAGGATAGTCATTTCCTGGGATAATATATTCTAAATCATAATGGAAATGAACGAATCCAGTGACTCATGCCAAAATAAAGAAAGCACCTTTTGAACCAGACTAGAGGAATACTATACAATATTTCATCACCTCAGTAAGTCGGTCTCCAGCCTTGAGTCTCCCATCTTGAATAGCTGCACCTCTTGGAAGGATGTTTTTCACATAAATTGGAGCTGAGCCACCAATTGGTACATCTCTTGAAGTGATGCTAAATCCCAAGCCTTCTGTACCTGCAAAAACAATATAAAGCATTGTCATTTGTCTAAGAAGCGCATGTTTATTTAATTATACTGCATATTGATTCTAATTAATCTGTTGCCAATATTTTCTGTTTGTGACAATTAGATACAGAAGCCTTATAAAAATACTGCCTAAAAATGCTTCGCCGAAAAACATGAAAACGTAATACCTGGAAATAACTATTTTGAATCTTAGGGCCCCAGACTTACAACACAAATGACTGTTGGACCCTTTCTCATGAGACCTCTGTACTGGGAATTTCCTGCTCATTGCCATATCTACAAACTTCCACTTTTGATTAAGATGAATGAGATGGAAGTAGGGCAAAGCAGATATGGCATCCCTTAACTTCCTCTCCCTTGTCAGTCTGGATTTTGTCCTTGATTTAGTACAAAGAGTTCACTGATTTCATCGGTCAATAATCTACTCTCCTTCTATGATGACTCTTTTAGCAATGTCAGACGTTTGATACTGTTGACCATGAGGTTTTGTCAACTCATCTATGGACTCTGGCAGTGATGGATGGAAACACAGTTCAGTGGTTCCATTCTTTCCACTTGGAGAGGCCTCAGAATGTATTATCAATTGCTCATCCACTCTGAATACTCTCTGATGTGGGCTACCACAGGGTTCCATGCTACCTTACATTGTGTTCAACATTATATTACATATATAATGCATCTAAGACAGGTAGTGAGCCTGTCTAGCCTTCAGTGCTACTGAGATTGCACTCAAGTTTATGTCTCTTTTGCTGGACACAGATTATTATAGTTTCTCTGCCTAGCTAAAGCTCAATATAGAGAAGTTGGAAGTGATCCTGGGAGATATGAGGAAATAACAAGAACGTACTGCAGGTGAAGTTGTCCCTGTTACTAAGGAGGTATACCCACAGTTGGTCAATGTGGTGTACAGACCAGGGTTGCTTTTGCACCTGACCAACTCCTGGATTCACAGGTAGCTAGAAAGGTTTCTTTCCACTAGGCCATGATTTTTTTTTTTCTTTTTGGTTTCAACTGTCCCACAGTTATTGGTGGGTCTGTGATCTCCACATTACATAACTCCATGGTGGAATATTGAGGTTATCACTGAGGACCATTTGGAATTTTTCATCCAGAACAGAATGTAAATAACCACTTATAGAGCACATAGTTGTTGGAGAAAGATGACATCTTCACCTTATATTTATAATGTCCACTACAGTTTGGTTCCCAGTCATCTTAGAGATAATCTCTACCTCAGGAACCGAGATCAGCTGGGGGCTCCTGTTAACAGTCCCTAGAACTGACTTTGAGGAAGATGAATGTCGTATTCTCTGTGAAGAGTATGCAACCTGTAATTTGCTTAATGCAAAGCCTGAGTTTGTAGACTTTCAGGATACAGTGTCATGTGCATTTCTTCACTCTATTTTTTTGAGTAAGTAGAATCATATTTACATATACCAAAGAGGCTGGAATCCAGCTTAGCTGATGCTGATGCATATGGTGAGTTCCTTGTTTGTACATGAACCCAGAGGCATACACAATTGTATATGTTCAGAGATTTAATATTAACACATTTTATAAATCGTAAAATAAAATATATATGAATTAATTTAGGATAAAAAAGTGGATTTCATTTATTTTCTTACATAAAATTCACAAGCATCATCTTCAGCACAAAAGATGAACATATAATAGCCAAGACATCAGAAGCAGTGAGTGCTTGAGACACAGAGACTCCTTGAGACACCTTACTGAATTCATCTACTCAGTAATTAAACACTCATGGCTGGCCTGGGTCAGCTTACTTAAACTCATGGAGCTGTAAAACTGCGGTGCAGATGTTCAGGCTCGGGCTGAAGCCCATACTCTGGGACCCCATGGGTGGGAGGGCTTAGACCTGGAAGCCTGAGTCAGCTGACCAGGGCCAGCTGTAGGTTTTTTATTTCAGTCTAGAGGTACCCACAGAGCCAGATCTTCAAGGGGTGGATGCACAGCACTTGCAGAAAATCAGGTCCTTCTAAAGTATTTTAAATGAGATGCCCACTAATTAAAGCACATACAATTACCAGTCACCATTTTGTAAATCTGAGCCATAAAGCATTTCCTTAAGTAAATATCATGGCCTATAGAGTTTAAAAGAATAAAACTCTTATAAACTGAAATTGAAATCTTACTTTATGACAGCCACCACTGAAAACATGTTATTAAAAAGCCATCTTAAAAAAAAAACCCAACCCTCTGCCAGCCAGAAAGAGCAGTGTCTTTTCCAAGTCACCATCCCAAAAAAATCCCATGTTGAGCAGGCACTCCAATAATTTGGGGAAAGATTTTGGAATATGAAATCAAGATGCTCTTTGTAGAAAGGGTTTAAGACAGGAGTTGAAAAAAATTACAATTCTTTAAAGCTTAAGTTTCCTGTACAAAATGAAGAAAAATACTTTGCTGTCTATCATCCCTAAGTAAGCGTATGTGATTGATATTGTTCAGCAAGTTTGGGGCAGAGGAATTGTTATGTGCTAACCTATCATGAAATGAATTGGTCTCCTTCAGCTCTATAGGACTCGATATATTTATGTGAACAGTATGAAAACATTCATCCACTTTCAGGACACTACAGAATTTATCAATGTTATTACTTGGAAAGATGGAAAAAGATATAAATCCCACAGCCACCATGTTTTGTTTAGAAGATCCTAATATTTTAATGATCCTGCAAAATTTCCATATAATTCTTCACTTCCTTCCAAGAGTGTGAAGATGACATGCAGCAGTCTATGGTTATGGATTGATTTCTCAATTTTTCTTTGCAGTGTTTATCCTTTTCTTATTTTAAAGAATCTGAGTTGTTGGTTGTTCTGCTTTAAATAACTTTTTTGAGCTATGTATTGATATTGTTTTCCAGATATTTAAGTTTCTAAATAATGTTATGGCTATGAGTTCATGCCCAAGACAATGTCTCTTTATGGTCAATCTTAATCTCTTTGCCTCATTATTATGTCACTGCAGATCCACAGTTTACACACCCTTGTGTTTGAGTTTAAACCTTACTGGGGAAAACAAACTGAACCTCACATTTTCATACTGCAAGTGTGCTTAGCACAACTATTGTTAAAGCCTTATGAAATTCCACATGTTCACTCACATAAGGTTAATGATTTTTTTTAAACACTATGTAAACTCTTAGGTCTACTCATCACTATAAGTAGTTGATTTTCAGCTTTTTATACCTAGGCAGATACATTTTTAGGACAAATTTTCCTAGGCTGCTTTATAAAGGCTTTATGTTCCCCTATAGTCAAGATGATTACTGAGTGTCTTGCCTTTTGTTTAAAAAAAATGATTTTTAATGCTATTACACATCTACAAATCCTGGCTAAATTTAATTTTAGATTTTTTGTTCTGTTTATCTTGTGATAAAAGTAAATTTTCTCCCAGATGCATCATACCAGATGTCCATTTCTACAGATACCATAACATTCCAGTTGTACTTGTCTACTATGAAATCTCTATACTCTCTGTTGAGTGTAAAAATGGCTGGACCTCTTCTTCAAGATGCTTTACTTTTGCGTTTATAAGTGTGCAACCTAAAACTTGGGTTTTTAAATACAACTTCCTGGACAGTTGTAATTTTACATAAATTTATACTGGACTTTCCTAATGGCCTAAGAAACCCAGTTTAGAAAAAGAAAAAAAAACCTCACAAATTTGGGATATATTTTAGTGTGAAGATGACATTTTTACCAGTATGCTAGTGTACAAAGTAATATTTTTTCCAACAATAAATTTTGAAGGGACAGCAAGAAATGTGGTGACATTTTGATAGAGCTGTTCTTGCTTTTGCTAAGTTATTTATATTTGCAACTGATAACATTTTGGTGAACATTTGCTCTGTCCATTCTAGTCAGATTTTTCCTATTTTTCACCATCGTTGTGTATTGGGTATTTAATGTTGTTTAATCAGAACCTGTGTGTTCCATATGTAGTTTGAAGGTTTGATGAACTTTGGACATTACTAGAATACATTCAGCTTGGGGCAACAGGACATGTGGCTAGATGGATTTTATGCCTATTATTTTCTCTGTGCCCATATAACTGATTCAGTTATTCATGCTACGTATGTCTCAGCCAACTTGTCAGTAGAAATGTGCATCGCTTAGGTGACCCGGGAAAAGCAATACCCACCTGCTGCTGAAAGATACTGAACCTATTTAGTTCTTAGGGAGTAAAATTAACCATCATATTATTTATGAAGGAACTGTGCAAACATATGGCAGGCTCCAGTGGTAGCCGGGAAAGGTCCAAAGAAAAGATACTTCCAAAATTTTAAAAGAGAAAAGAAACTGGACACACAATACTCAGAAGACAAAGTGAGAGTGGCAAGGAAGCTGAAGGAGAAGATGAGATTCCCTCCCCTCCCCGCCCACACACAAATGGAAAAAAAAAAAAGGCTTTACTGACTTGACAGACCCTTATAATCATCAGCACAAGACGATTTGATTCTCACATCCAGTCATCCTCAACTTAATTTTTAAGGGGTTGCACCAAGGACAGCATGGACTGACCATTAGAATCATTACCTGATTATCTTCCATTTGAGCTAAGCTTTGTAAGCTTCAAGTTAATCTTTTACAGGATTCCAAAGACAAAGCCAGGAAATGGCTAAGTTACTGAATGAGGGCAGAATCCATGTCTCCCTCTACAGCTGCTGTCTCCAAATATGATCAAATTATACTTAATGATACTGAAATTAATGAGGCATTTAGAAATTACCCTACTGATTTGTGTAATTCAAATTCTCAAGCTTCTCTTGATAACATCAGCAGCTTTCTTGACAAGTTGGAGCTTCCCTTCTATCTCATGTGCAATGCTGAATAAGCATTCTAGAGTCAAGTTATCCAAGGGATGACAAGTGGCAAGCGCAATAATAAACACAAAAAAGGCAATTAATTGGGCAAGTACTCTAGTCAGGGATAATTGCTCAGAGCAGCATTCTTAACTGAAACACGGAACTGCAGCTTCAAAGTTTTGGTTGTTTTGGGGTTTATTTTTTGGGAGGTGGGGAGCTGGTAAAATTAAAGGGGAAAAAAAAATCCATTGTACTGTATACTTGAATATATGCTGTAATGAAAATCCCTTCCTAAATAAAGATCAGCCTTACTATGACCTGGGAAGTTGGTACAGGAATGGCAGGAACCTGCTCATGTGCCATAAAGTTTCTGTTGCCTCTCTATGAAATAAGGGTTAGCCTTCCATTTTTCCTAGGAACAGCCCGTTAGTGGTAAGCAGTGTCCTTCGTGTAATGTGCCAGTCTTTTTAAGGTTCTCTGGCATGAAAAAAAAGTGTGGTCTCCTCACCCACCACAATCTGATGGCCTATGTCAGGTACAGGTGTGCCATGGTGCGGAAAAGTATTGCCAGGACAAAAGATATTAAGGAGGTTGTGTCCTTCTCAGTAAGCATCTGCCCTTCTCCACTTTCTGCTGCAAACTGGGTGGAGATCGGTGTTAAATTAAGTGCGGGGGGAGGGGTGGAAAGTTGCTGCACTTACAGCCACAGTCAAGAAATCTCAAAGGAAACAGAAGAAGCTAGGATTTAAAATTAGAGCATTTGAGCCCCCTTGCATAATCTGTAAGAGGGCAAGAGGCATCTACTCTTACCCTTGTATTGTACGTGATCCATCATGAGCACACAGTATCTGGAGCCAGTAAAAACACCACTTTGTGGTTGGCAAACCCAGTTTCCCCTGCATCGGAGCAAGTTGTACAAACCTGAGCTTATACAGCCACCAAGCTACAAGGCCTCATGCTCTCCCCCACACTTCAAACCAAGACAAGCATAGCCTTCTCCCCAGCAGTGTCAATCTCTGCAGTTTAGACATTTTATTGCATGCCTAAGAGCCAGCCAGTTACAGGAGCAGGTGGAGTACTCCTCATGCTCAAGCTACCAGGTGAGTTCACGGGCAGCATTGATCCCTTTGGGAACACAGAAACAAAATCCAGAGTCTGGGTCTGATGGTGCCACCCAGGGGCTAAAAATAGTCAGTTAATGGCCAAATGCAGTATGCAAATAGAAGCTAGTCAGGTCAGGAAGCAGCTTTCCAGCATGGGCCTGAAGGTCCTTTTCCTGACTTAAAAAACCCCCATCACCTGTGTGTTACTGCTAGGTAGGAACTTTGCACACTTTTAATCCATTAACTATTATCTCCCACTGTATGTTCATGAGTTTAGCTGGAGCCCATCCAAGCTCCCATCTTCTTTTGGCTGTAAGTGCTTCAGAACAATAAAAAATGATATATTGTTGCAATGAATGTTCTTTTCAGTTTTATATCTGATTTATTTGATTCCAGTTTTGCCTGCTGGAAGCTAAAGACAGTACTGGCTATTCAGATGACGAGACTACCATATTGATTGCTAAACTCCTTGGACTCTTTTTTGGTATTTAAATACAAGTTAGCCATTTGTTAGGGATGGGGGTTGGGTTGCGCTGAAGCTCAATGGTATGATGAATTGGCACTTTCTCTGGTCTCCATATCAGTTTCTACAGATTAAAGCTTTCATTAAAAATATATACTTGTGCATATAGCTCTTCAGATTGTGCAAACTCTCCAAATAAAACCCAACTGAGTGCTCCCTTCTAGAGTCTGTAGACTGAGGAATAATGGTTTCACACATTTGAACATCCATTTTAATCTCAATAGATTATTCATCCTGAAGTCTAATTACAAACATTTTGAAAGTCCACATTAACTGTTTCGCGGCCAATCATTGTTACAGCAGTATCTTGTTCTACTTTAGGATTCCAGGTAGAGCTAAAACAGGGAAGTTTCCCCAGAGGTTAAGAAAATGCAGGTTAGTTCATCAGGCTCTTCACTATGGAACAATTCACAGACCTTTTTTTTACAAACAGAAGCCTCACTTTTCCCCTAATATACTGATAACCCAATGGTGATGTTTCAATATATATTAGTGTTTTATATATGAAACACCAGGAGCAGTTTCATCATTACCCAAATACGGAGAACCCATGCCATACACAGAGGAAAACAGACTTCCCTTAGGGTAGTGGGCTGTACAGGGACAGTCCGGTTTATTAGATCTGACTCGAAGGGCCCAGAACATAATCTGCCACCCCCTAAATATTAAGGTTCATGGATCAAGGAGACAAATAGCTGGGGAAATCCATCGGCAGCACAGAGATGAAGGTAGCTCAAAGGTGAATTTTAAACAGAAGCATTTTCATTTAATGACAGTGTTGCAAGTTCTTAAAATACATAAAACACAGGAATATTTAAAAAAAAATCCATGCAGGAGTACCACACATTGTACGGCAACAATTATAGCAGGCAAGATAGAGAAATGGGCTCTTTCAGGTTCATGATATCTCTCCTCTTTGGAACCATTCTCTGCATAGACAAGTTAATTACTTCATCAACTATGCACTCTATATGGCCAAGTGTGCTTCATCAGAGTCTACACCACACCTGCAGAACCAGGCAGAGAGAATACATGTTGTGATGCCACAAAAGCGGGCTACATTAACAAGATTAAAACCATGTTAGATGTTCTCTAAGAAGTATTTTTTGGAGTCCATATTTTCAGGACTGACATGTACAATGAGAATAACGGCATGTGCAAGTGATCAGTTAGAAATTTATGAAATTACGGCAGTTACACGTGCAAACAAGTTAGCTGCAAAAATTAATTGCATGCCTGTTTAGCTATGTGGGTCTGAGAATCTAGAACATAATTTTCCCCTCTAACCAAAGAGTACATTCCTAAATAAGCATTATGATCATTTCAGTATTAAAGTCCAGCCATTTTCACTGCATACCTGCTGAAACTAATGGTTAGAGGGGGGCGGGTTTTCACCACAGGAAAATGTTTTTTGTAGCACCTCTCTCCAGTAACTCAAAAATGGCTAAACTGATTGATTTCCTTTCACTTTCACTCTGATTTGAGGTAAAATTTTGAAACTCACCTAAGTGGTTTAGAAACTTAAGTCCCATTTTCAAAAGTGACTGAGACCTTTGGCTTTTACATCTCAATAGGACTCGGTATCCTAAGTCACTTCTGAAAATTTTGCCCCACACATGGACAACTTCAGCCCAAAAGGTGACTATCTCAGAAAAATACGTTTGAAAACAGGAAACTATCGTGAAAAATAGTTAGCAGTCTTTGCATAACGGGTACAAACTCCATGTTACAACTAAATCAGGGTCTCACCCTGAAATCTTTACTTTGTCCTTATCGAGGGTGCAGTGGGATTTTGCATGATTAAGGACTAATTAAAAAGTAGGTTTTGACCCTTCAATCAGTTCTGCACATGGGCCACTGTGCCTTTCTGGAGCTCCACATCTTTAATGGATAGCTGAAGAGGTACAGCAGTCTGTCCGCAAATTGCTATGTGCAAGCTCAGGGCTCAAGAATGGACTTCAGAATATGGCTTCAAACCAGAAAAAATGTAAACTCTTGCAATTCAGATTAGAAAATCTAAAAATCAAATTACTTAGGCCCATTACCAAATTATCAGATAAGATAGATGGGTTAAGTCACCGAAGTTGGATTCCAATTTTTGCTATAATGTCAAAACAAAATCGTAGAATCTCTGACCTTTGGCTGACTGTTTTGGTTTTCTGAAAGATTCTCTTTTCATGCTTGATTTATAGACAGCTTGGGAAACTAGAACTAGAGAGTTTGTTCTTGTCTCCATGTCCACTTTACATATAGGTTTCTGCTTAACATTTTATTAAGTATTAGCATTGTATTTACCAAATCTAGAAAAAAAGCTATTTCAACCTAAATGAATTATGCACTGAATGTTAATATATTGAATGAGCAATGGTTTTTCCTTCAGGTGATGAGAAGCCATTCTAGTCCACGGCAGTCTTGAAATGCTCCATGTTGTTTCCAGACTAGTGTGTTTGAACTCTGAGTGATGTCATCCCTGACTGCAAGCCATCCTTTGAATGCTTTAGGGACTACTGAGCTAAATGTTATAAGCTAATGAACATATGAAGAATGAGACTTCTGGAATAATCTTTTTTGTTTGTAGTACATTATTTATAACGGTTGGCCCAGATTTTTCTCAGTTACGTCAGCTTAAATCCACAGTAGTTTTGTCAAAAGGAGTTTATTTGGGTCTCTGCTACTGTAACTGAGATCAAAGTTTGGCCTGATTGTGAGTGTTGTATAAGCAGCGTTATTCTCTCTACATGTCAGCTAGGAGGAATTTTCTCTATTTTATTTCTTGTTCAGGTTTATTGTAAATTATGATACACAGTAAAACATAAATAAAAAATACAAGCCAGTTGTAACTCCCCACGCTGTCTTAACTTGTATGAACTATGAAGAGTGACTGCAATTCAAGCCTCAATAGTATTAGAATATCAGCAATAACCCCTACATCTGTATGCTAAAAGTTCAGGGCCTGACCTTTAAGGAAAGATAAATAGATATCCATTTTCATTTAGAAAAGCCAACAAACATTCTGCATTGACTGAAACATATTACTGACCTTCTCTTCTGACTTTATTAAGCAGCTAATGCCTATAGAAGATCAGGTTATTTGAAAATGCCAAAATGGCAATAAATATTAAGAAATCATAATTATGCAGGCAAGTACTACAGGGCTGTCCTAGTATGTCATTTTACTTGACATAGCTCACACAATATGTAAAAACACAGCTTTAATAAAGGTCTCTCTCTTTATGTTGAGGAGTCAATTCACCCACACAACATCATCTAGAATACATTGATTAAATCAGAAGTGAATTTCAAGTTGAAGCCTTAAATATGTGCATGCTTTAATGTACCCACAAGGAATTTTTAAATCAAACTATTTTATTTGGTGAAATAACTGCTGTGTGTTAGCAGCAAAGAACATGTATTTGTTATATTTCTATAAAACCTCTTACTACAATGTCTTTCATTTGAAATAATCAAAGACAATCAATGTCCTTATTTCACTCATTTATAATAAACTACTTGGGGATATACTTAAGCACTTTGCTTCATTTGTTGCGCCACATTTACGTTCTGAGACTAATCAAATGAAAATCAAGATGGGAAGATGCATCTTTCTACAGTGGAGATTCTCAAAAAAATAATGAGGAATCCTTTCCGTACGCATGCATTCTATCCTAGGTTAGCATGCATAAAATGAAGTATGCTAAATTATTGTGCATGTCTGTTTATAATTTGACTCATGCTGTCTTTACATAGCAATTCTTCTTATAAAAACAATCTGTTAGAAATAAAACTGACCACCTCGGATATGTGTTTTAGGTTGTGTTTTTAAAGTCTGAACTTTAAAGAGGCATTTATTGTCAAGTCAAGTTAAATTGATTAAGTATGGGTACTCGTATTTTTCATTTTATCTGAAAATTCATTAAAACAGGATTCACTAGTACAGGGGGTGTCAAAAAATTTTATAGCATGGACCATGTTCCTAGTCAGATTGCCTTGTGGATCACCAGGCTTTCCCATCTTGTGCTCCACATCTCCCCTCTCATTCATGATCTCAGCATTTACAGCAACTGCTTACATGTCTAAATTATACTAAGAAAATGTTTACAGTATTTCTTGCTGTCTCTACTGTAGTATGATTAGGTGGAACGCCAGGGGAAAAGTTAGCATAATGTGATCAACCAGCTTTCTGCATAGGGTGACCATATGTCCCGATTTTTGGGTCTTTTTCTTATATAGGCTCCTATTATGCCCCACCTCCATCCCAATTTTTCACACTTGCTGTCTGGTCACCCTATCTCTGCAGAGCACCAGGAAGTGAGCTACATCCCATAGTTTGAGAATCTCTGCTCTAGCAAATTAAACAACTGATGTTCCTGTTTTCTTTTTTTCAACATCTTGGGCATCAAGATTGCTTTGTGACAAAATAATTATTTCCTCCAGCCAATATTTATGTTATCATAATTATTGTTAATGTTCTACAAGCTATGGTGAAACATACATATTTTCACCCCTGGCTGAGAAAATTAGATGTTTGCATATTATGTCCCAGTGATATTTTCAGAGGCTTCCTATTTATCCATTTCATTAAAGAACGAAAAATCAGTGTAGTGACTGGGAACATTTTTGTAAGTACAGCAATTCCTTACTCAGCCAATAACAACATTTTTCCAACCAAGTTGTCTTAAGCTGATGGCCTCAAGTATTTCTGAAGGAGCATCAACAACAGAAGCAAACTGTCAATTCAGCCTTATGTCACCCAAGTTTGTAGAGCTTAAAATTCAGTAACCAGAAACAAGCAATCTGGTAGTTCATAAGAAGTTCACAGAAAAGAGGCCGTAATTTTAGAAAGAAAATTGCTATCCTGGTAATCATGAAGCCAGAGTAAATCTCTACCATTCAACATACTCCATCATCAGCTCCTTTTAAGAAAATAATTCTTATTAATTAACAAAAATCAAATATGAAACAAATAACCTCTCACATGAAGGCAAAGTTTAACAGAATGGTTAGATATAGCATATTCTGTCACAATGGTAGGCTGTTTGCTATATAATTTGCAATGTCATTTCTTCCTACTGAATGCAGTGCACCCTGCCTTGAACTCACTTGCTTTAACCTCAAAGACTTTGACATGCACTGTCATTTAAAAACTCATCATTTGCCAAGAGTTACAACACAGTGGTATATGAGACACATTAGTTCCTATTTTAAGTATAATGAAATAACTCATATTTAAAAAATGACTGGGTGGTAACTATTTGCAAATACTGACTTTTAATGGTGACTGCAGTACACAAGCTATATATTTTATATAGCTCTAAACCTGCAGACTGGACATCTCGAAATGACCTCACCCCTATCCATGACGCTAAGCAGCAAGGCACATTCCATTATTCTAGATGGGATCGTGACTTGTGCTGGGTTAGTTCAGTTCATGGCCATCCTCAGTCAGCAACATGCCAAGTCTTGGATAACTTTCCACACTGCCAACACAGACCGTCGCTGATCCATATCGGCTACAGCTCCCAGTTGTCAAGAGTTCCAAAAAGAAGCAGTAAAACTTCCGAAAGGCTGACTGGGAAAAATACAAGGAAGCACTGGAGAAGAGTGTGGTGACAATACCAGCCCGGCATACCTCGGTAAATAAGACCTACTGTTGCTTCTGTGGTGCTATCTACAAAGCAGCCTACAGAGCAATCCCACATGGCTGCCGCCTAGCCTACATCCTCTGTCTCAACACGGAGAGCGTTGCCTTTCTCAAACAGTATGAGGCATCTGGTGACCCAGATGTCGCTGAGCATCTGACCGAATCATTGGACACTGCTCGCCGAGCCAGATGGGAGGATGAGCTTTACCCACTCCAGCTGCAAGTGTTGGAGTCTGCTCTGATGCTTTGGAGCAGCGAAGCAGCCACCTGCACTCAGCCGACTCTCAACCACGTAGCTGGACACCTACTTAAAGTGGCCAGAGCACCTTTGGAGAAACAGCTGTGAAGATAAGTGAGGAACGAATGGTGTATGTTTAAATGTGTACACCAGATCAGAAGCTGCCCAGAACCACTTGCTGGAACAGACACTGGGTAGCATCAAGTGTGGAACAGCTGCGGGCTATGACAACACATCTCCAGAATTCCTGAAAAACCTTGGCCCCTGTGTTCGGCTTTGGCTTCTGAAATTCTTCACAAGAGTCATCAGTGAAGGTAGGCTACCAAAGATATGGCGCACTGCAAAAATTATTGGCCTTCTCAAGCCTGGAAAGGATCTACGTCAAGCATCAAGCTATCATCCCAAATCATTATTGTCAGAGTGTTTCAAGGCACTGGAATGCTTGGTCCTACAGCACATATTACCCTATGGGGAGAGAATTTTGAGCCTAAGCCGGCTTTTGCCGAGGCCGTACACATACTGACCACATTTGTTGAAAATGGCTTCCAGAGAAACTTGAAAACAGGCGTTGTTTTCATTGACCTAACAGCAGCGTACAATATGGTATGGCACACTGGCCTGCTCATGAAGTTATCACGGGTCCTGCTACCTTGGGTCCCAGGCGTCACTGAACTGTTCCTCCGTGATAGGCAGTTCAGAGTCAATATGGAGGAAAAGATGAGTGCTTGGAGACAACAGGGCTCTGTGCTTTCTCCAACTCTGTTCAACCTTTATATCAATGACCTGCCAACAACAGAGTCATGAAAGTTAATTTACGCAGACGACATCTATTGCAATACCCAGTCCTGGATGTTTCAGGAGCTGATGCCACCTTAAACTAGGACATGACAAAGTTAGCTGACTTGTAAGACTTGGCGCCTCCAGTCAAGTGTCCTAAAAACAGTCTCCAGTTTGTTCCATCTTCATCACACCAGCACAACTGAGAACTGAATATTTATCTGAATGGTCAGAGGATGAAGCATGAAGTAGAGCCAGTCTATCTAGATGTGACCTTAGACTACACACAGAGTTACCATGCCCACCTGAAGATGACAGTAGCTAACATTAAGACGCGCAATAATCTTCTTAACAAACTGGCAGATTCGTCATGGGGTGCTCATGTTCCAAATTTGTGGATGTCAGGTCTTGCCACCTCATATTCAGTGATGGAGTACTGTACACCAGTTTGGAGTTGATCATCACACACCAAACTGGTGGATATGCAGTTACATGCCGCCATGCGTATCATGTCTGGCACCCTGCGTCCAAGTCCACTCCCATGGCTTCCAGTTCTGAACAATATTGCCCCTCCTCGTATCAGATGAGAGGTTGCCACTGGCAAGTTACTGGAGAAAGTATGCGCCAACTGAAGCCTGCCACTGCACAATGACCTTTTTAACCATCAGCTGCATGTTTGCCATCATGTCACCCATTATGGTCTCATCAGCCATGCCAGGATGTTAGGGCACAAACACTCTGGCGAGAGGAATGGATATCCGTTATAATTTCCAACCAGTCCCTCGTCGCCGACTCCACAATCTGCCCGCCTGGTTTTGACCTACCCTGTCGCCAATAGTCCCTGCTGAACAGGTTCCAGACTGGGCAAGGTCTCTTGTGCAACCAACCGGTATCACTGAGGTCTTTGTGACAGCCCTTTGTGCAGCTGCAGCACAACACAGACAGTGATGCACATTGTCGAAGAATGCCTGCTGACTAGGTTCAGTGGAGGTCTAGAAGAACTGCATCATGCCCCTGAAGATGCCGTTGCTTGGCTAGACGACTATGCACATGCTAAATAAATAAATAAAGCTCTAAAAATGCAGTGTTGCTGTAGCCGTGTCAGTTCCAGGTTTTGTGTGTGTGTGTGTGTGTGTGTGTGTGTGTGTGTGTGTGTGTGTGTGTGTGTGTGTGTGTGTGTGAGTGAGAGAGAGAGAGAGAGAGAGAGAGAGAGAGAGAGAGAGAGAGAGTGTGTCAAAGCTGAAAAGCTTGTCTCTCTCACCTACAGAAATTGGTCTAATAAAAGAAACTGCCTCATCCACCCTGTTGCTCTATATGCGCATACATATATACAGATATACATATACCAGATACATTACAATACAAGCATGTGCACACACACACAAATACAGTATTGTTTCTCTCTCCTAAAATGTGATTACTGTCAGACTCAAATTACAGTATCCGAAAGCTCAGTATGAGAAATATCAGCAGTTATATCAGTCAGTGATCTAGACTGAATATCTCACAACCCTGCAGAGTAAGAAACAACAGCTTTATATCATCAGAAAGAGAAAATTCCCAGATTTTCAACTGGATGTGCAAAAAACTTATTTCTAGTGAAGGCAGACCTGAGATATTAGACTTAAGTCATGAAGATTTTAGATACAGAATATAGTAATTTTTCCTCTCCCACTGGGCCCATTTCAATAGGACTTACAGTTACTAAGGCACCTGGCCTTTAGAGGTTGGAAGGTACAAAAATATGTTCCAATAAAATGTTTTAGTACTCTTTAAAATGTTTCAAAAATAACTTTCCATAAAATATGCCACATATACAGACTGCATGATGGGTTGCTGTGACATTTTACTTGGGATAACTTACATAATTTGCACATGGCTTCATCACTCGTAAGTAGTATGACCATACCGAACTCGAGCCAACAGACTGTTTATACTATACTAGGCTTTCATGGAGAGAGAGAGAGAGAAATACACACATATTACACTATATATACACATCCTCAATATAAATAACTTCAGAAGCATGTTCCTTACCTTTTCTCAGTTGTATATTAAGTTTCTTCCCTATCTTTTTGGTGTTATAACCACTGTTTGTAGTGGAGGTAAGAACTTTTTGAGGTGAAGGAGCCAGGCCCGATGGTGGTTTCCCTGATGAATTCACACTATGAGGTAGCTGTGAGTAAGAGTCTGTTTGATCTGTCTGGTTACTCATTCTAGATATTCTTTGTAATGTGTGAAGTCCAGCATTGTTAATACTCTTGTTGTCAATATATTGGGAATCAGGGCTAAACCGGTTGGAGTAGTACATGTTCTTCTCACTTTGGGATAACTGTTCATACTGCTCTTTATTTGCTGCAGGAACCACATGGAACCAAATGATGGGCGTACGCATGGCTTGACGAAACATATGTTGTGCTCTAGGTTTCAGAATGAATAGAAAATTAACAAATTAAGACTGGCAGACTACAAAACATTACAAGCATAATTACTGATGTTAATTAAGCAACATGAGCTGACAGACATATTGCTGAACCAAATGAAAAAAACCTGAATTTGTTTAGTAGTATACCATGACTGCTTTTTGCTAAGGTTTATTTCCACAGGGCCACACAGTATGGCTGAAAAATACTTAAAAACTAAATATATATTAAATATATGTTAAAGTTCTGTACACACTGCATATCGCAGCAGCAACTTTAACCATAATTATTGTGTCAATTTATCTTTTTTCTATGAGGCTTATTAAATAATTAACAGTATCTGTAAATATAATAATTGCAGTGGTGATAGAAACTAAATATGGTTTTCACTGCAATTTCTTCCAACATAAAATGGAGCATTTTTCTGTGTTTTTTCTCCACACTGTCCTATTCGTATGTCCCTGAAGTAGTCCACAGGGTGCTGCCCAGTCCCTCCTTCAAGACCTTCTTTTTCTGAAATGTCCACAATTAATTGCTCAGCTGATAGACAGTCAACATTCAATTGGAATAAAAATACATTTATGCACCCCTTTATGTGTTTGTTTTCTTAGGTCCCAGTCTTGCAAAAACTGAATCACATACTTAATTTCCTGCCCATTAGTAGCCTCACTGAGTTCAATGTCTTGTCTTTTCATTGACAGCAATGGGTTTTTGATCACTGCCTTAGAACACGAGCTCTACAGGACACAGATTTTTTTTTTTAACTAAACTTCTGCACAATGGTGTCCCAATCCTGGTTAGGACTAATAGAAACTAATGCATTACAAATAACAACAAATGCACAACTGTCAGATTAAGACATCATTCCTTTAGTTGACAATATAATACATACTGAAAGGAAATTTACTTCTAAAAAAACTAATGATATATTCCTCAGAAATATATTTATTCTGCCCTCTTCTCTTGTCCCCACCCCGTTATGAATATTTACTTTCTTTTCTACATTTTTGACCTGTTTTCTTTTCTTTTTTTTTTTTTAATCGTCTTGATTTAACATTCCAGCCTTCCATCAAATTCCAGTCTCCTACAAAGCAAGAATTTATAACTTCACAAATTTCTACAGGGAACCTTCAGCTACTTTGTTTACAGTGTTTTTACGTTTCACACACACAAAATCACAAGTATTTTAAAATGTTTAACATACAGGACTCCATGCTGCCCTCAAATACGCAGCTTGCAATACTGTAAATGTATAAAAACAAGAATCATGACCGATTTTTCAAGATAAAACCAGGCTCAGTTTGTCATCTGCTGAAGAAAAAAATGGGCCCATAATCTTTAAGAAACAAGGCATAATTTATCTGAAAACTGAAAAGTCACATATATTCTGATGCCAGTAATTATCCTGTAGTTTTGTAGCTTGACTAATTAAAAGAAATATGCTCTAAAACCGTGGACTATTTTTTCCTCTATAAAAACGAGGTTAGACGATTTGTTTTTAAATGCTTTATTTCCTCAAATTACTGCAATATGCAGTGGTTAAAGGTTAAAAAAAGCAATAATTGTACAGTAAATGCACTTACTGTTCAAATCTCCTATTGCGAAGGTCTCCGTCGTTAATCCTGACAATACAATCATTCTCATGAAAAAGGTTTTCTTGTTCAGCTTTTCCACCTTTCTCCAGTCGTTTTACTAATAACCCCAGGGTTCTGGAACATTAAGATTACAAATGATTACACATCTAATATTTCCTCAATACATAATGTCTCTCTGATTTAATATGCTTTCATGATCATCATTAAGCCTACCCTCTGCGTAAAGCAGTACTACTTAACTAAAGAAACTGCTGTTCTGGAGCAGGATATCAAAGTTCCAAATCACTTATAAACATTACCTTATAAACATAAACACCCTTACATAAGGAACAGGGCATTACATTTTTGAAATAAGAATATACAACACTGTCTATATTTAAAATTCAAGGAGGGCAGCCAGTACGTCTCAGTTGACATCACAGTGTAGGTTGATGCAAGAAGCCTGGATTTGTGACTCTTGCATGTTTGGCTCCAGGCAGCAACACGAAGGTGCATCTTCTCAGTAAGGCAACTGAAGGAGGGCACAGCAAGTTTAATCCACACTTCAACGCTTCCAGTTAATAGAGAAATCCTCAGCCATTACTATTACTGCATGGGTGAAAACTGATGCTATACTAGATAAAAGACAAGCCTAGAATGAAGCGATAAGTAGAATATTTAGGAATCACAACTTGGGGTTTACATCCTGAGTAAACCAATTGAAAAAAAAACCTGAAAATAAAACAACATTCTCTGATTTCTTTGAGTTACAGGAATCCATAATTGTTACTTGTAAAATAGTAAGGGGGATTTTTAAGTAGACAGTTTACCCTGAAGTATCCAGGTCAAACCTAGTGAAGATCACTAGAGATGAAAAATAATTACCATCTGATGGCCTCTCTGCAATGAGCTGGTTACCTCTGTCTAGTCTTTATTGCAAAAGGGGCCAAGTCACCCTTATTGGCATTCTCAAAGAGGCAGAGAAGAACGAACATCCAGTCTGAAACTATCCTCTCATTATTAAATGTGCCCCTTCAGGTCAGGGCTGTGACATTTTGACAGGGCAACGAGTAAGCAGACTGAGTCAGTGTTTAGGACTGACAACCCAGCATATTTCACACGTTACATTTACTTAAAAAAAAAAATCACCACCTTAACTTCAGCATGACAAAGGCACAGGACCATATATGCCAGTGGTTCTCAACCTGCATCCTGCAGGCCACTTGCGGCCCAAACAGCACACAGTTGCAGCCCATGTGACATCTTCAGGGCCATATAGGGTAGTACATATGTTGTATGCATTGTTCAAGCAGAATGCATACCTAGAAGCAAATGAGGAAGTACATTGATATTTAATGAGACTTCTCTCATGCTTAAAGTTATATACACAGTAGAGTACCTTGCTGAATCAGGCACAAATGCAAAAGAAATGTCTTTAACTTAACTTTCCCTGTATAAGTTCTTCACATACAGACACCTCACACAAACAAAACTATCTCCCCTTATAAACGAATCATACTATGTCTCCTAAAAGCTGAACAGAAAGAGAGAAAAAGAGTATTATTTATGTTTCTATTTTTAAATACCCTGGAGGTGTTAAGATGCTACTGTGTGGGGTGGAGGACGAATGACACAGGCACACAGATAATGGAGATAGTATGTATTTATCAGTAGAAAACAGGTGACACAAAAACAGTAAACTATCAAACAAGTGATTAAGATTCAATTCATACTGTTCTGCCAAGAAGCCATATAGAATATCACCCAAATTCCTAACATAATTTAGATGCATCAGTGTCAAAGTTCCCAGGAGAACTGCACCTCTAGCCATCACATGGCTTCAGGTGGAATCATGTGTTTAGCTCTTCCTTTAGGCTTACCATTGTCTGGGCTGGGAAGGCTCACTTTTCTTTAGACTCCCTCTACAGAGTGTCTTTCTGTCTTGCTCTTTCTGTTTCTCCCTCTCACAGTCTACCTATCTCTCTAGACAGCTTCCCACAAGTGAGCAACACCTTAATGTTCTTCTCATCTCCAGGCTCCTAGCTTTGGTAAAACAAGGCCTGCAAATTGTTGGGTAAGAGAGACTGGATCTTTGAAGCTAAGATTGCCCCATTGTCTTTCAACTGTGTTCTGGGGTATCCATATCTAGTTCTACTGAGTTGCTTTCCTCATTGGTCTTTCTACAGCCCCAATCAAATTAGATTAGTACAGTTATATAGGCAATTCTAATACACTACCACAGTCATACAGTAACTTTATCTCACCTCCTAGGTCACACACAATGTTCATAACATTATTAGAGCTCAGTATTTGTAATGACTGCACAGCAATTCCATGTCTGTCACAATCAGTAAAACAGAAAAATCTTTAATAGCAGCTCTGATTACATCTATTTTTCTTCGGTTTTGTTGCAAAATGTCTTGATCACATCACTGGGATTTTAAAATTACAGTGTGTAATTACAAAATAAAATTTTACTAGGATGTTCTCTCTCTTAGTTGGGGAAAAGCACTAAAAATAACATTCATAACTGTTGATTACACAAAATATTTTTATTTTTCTATGCAAAATATAAAGTAATGCTAAAACTGTTTGCATGCCTTTATTACATCATTTTGCACCATAATTACAGTTTCCATGCAGCCTAAACTATAGTTAAGGCTGTAAAACAACCAATCCATTTTCACTCATTAAGCTTTCTGAAATTATCTCAGGGAAATGAAACTTTCCACCACTCTGTCTGTCAGCCCAAAAGTGGGGTTCTGGAAAAAGGCATCATTTTTGTTGTTACCCCCCTGGGTTTTTTTTTTACTGAAGTCTGACAAAAAAGAAACCATTCCTCCAAGTTCAACTTGTTTGAATAGGGTAAAAAAACCAAAACATTTTTGATGAAATTCACCCTGTGCAGAGGTCCCAATATAGGGCTGAAGTAGGATGTAAGTGGTGCTAGCCCCTACAATGGATGTCCATACACTTTATCATTGCGTTTTGGTTGGGCCAGTATTGCTGGAAATCCCAATCTAAATTCTGAGCCCTGATGCATCTGCAATTCAGACTGTAACACGGTAGCATGGCCCAGCCACACCTGTTGAAGCCAAAACCAATCCCTCTCCCTGTTCACACAGCACAGATTGATGGGTGACAGTAGGGAAATACTGACTATACACAGGACCTCCCTTTATTTTATACAAGGAATTCTGTCTTCTAAACCATCAGTTATGGGGAGGAGACTATGCAGCCCTCAACGGACGTCCCCACTGACAGCTTCAAAAAGGAGCCATAAAGAGTGGATCCAGAGTACACTATACCCTACACCCCACATAGTGATCGGGGATGAGGAAGAAACGGATCCCAGCAATTCACATTCCTTCACCCTCAAAGGAAAAAAAAAACAAACATTTTCCTTTTCTTATAAAATAAGAAACTCTTATTAATAAATTCTCTGGGAATCTATCTTTTTTCCACCCCAACCCCAGCAACGTTTTGATTGGGCTCAACTTGCACATTCGCCTGGGCTCAAGGTCCACGTATAAATCAGGATGTGGGCATACATATACCTATATACAATCAAAAGGCAAACAAGATGTGCTTTGCTGAGGCAGAAGATCCTCTCTTTCTATTCTAATTAAAAAGTAAAGCCTTACAATATATAATGGCAAATATAATACTTCACTTTAGTGTAATGGTGACACTACAACCTGTTCAAACTCTCATAGTTAACCCAGAACACTTGAGCTATTTATAGATTTCTTTTTATTTTGAGATTAGTTACCTATTAATATGACATTACTTTTTTTTGGTAGAATGATTGCTATTGTTATCCTTTCTAGTGAAGTTGTATTAACCTACTGCTAATATAGGACATCTTATTTTCTGCATGATTCATTGTTTCTGAAACCTATCCACATAAGCTCTCAAATCTAATAAAAACCTTATTAATTCTAACCACTGGTAAAATAATGTAATACAGAAATAAACTACATGTCAAAATTGCAATTACTCTCATTAAACAAAGCTTACAAGTTCTATTAATGCAGGAATGCTCAGCTCAGATGCAGCATCAGGCGTTCATGGAGATCTTGCTTTTTACCCAATATTAGAACTGGATGGACTACGGAATGTACAGCTGAAGTGGCAGAATAAGCAATTAGAGCTGTGTGGAGAACAGAAATTCTATTCTGCGAAGGATTTTCAGATTGCAAAATCTGTTTTCATTTCATTTAGGAACAAAACTTGAAAATCTCTAAATACTCCACAAAAAAAAAAGTTTTAAAAATGTTTGGGGCCAATCAAAATGTTTACATTCAATTTTGTCTTTTTAAAAATTTTAGCATATATAATACAAAATTAAAAAAAAATCAAAACAAAAATTCATTTCCAAAGGAAAAATTGGAATGTTTCAGCATTATTAGAACTCCCCCCTCCCCTTCTTTTCCTCAGAAACAAAATGTTGGAGAAATTGATGAGATTTTGCCAATCTTTTCGGTTTATTTAGAACAGTATATTCCAATGGAATATGGTTCCATGCATTTTTTTCCAAGCAGCTCTACTAGTGATCAAAAAGAAGGTGACTAGCCTTAGTCAAATTTAAACTCAGCATCCTCCTAGTTTCTAATCCACTGCTGTAAGCACTAAAGATCACATCTGTATTTCCCATTTTTACATACCCACATAGGCACCTGAAAACCAAGCACAACTGGGCTGGCATCTAGAGGAAAAACAAACATGAAATACCAGTGCCATTTTAGGGAGTTCTTTTAAAGAATATATACATGTATGGTATATGCCTACCTTGGAAAATGCATCATGTTAGAAAACATCTTAATTAACAAGTTTAACTAATGTGATTTTAAGCAAAAAGGCAAATCATTTTTAAAAATATATTTTTAAACCCTAAGGGGCTAACTATGACGAGAAAACATGTTTTTAAACATTACTAGTCCTTATCTATACTACTACCTCACATTAGAAAAACAGGCTAACTCACACATTTTAAACAACATTATACATTTTCTCAGTGTAGACAAGGCCTTAGCCTAGGAACTCTCTGACACTGGGACTGAATTTCTTATAAGCTCTGCAAAGAACTCTGCAAACCTATGACCCAGTAGAAATTACAATAATGATGTATGAAAATTGCTCTCCATGCTGTGTTTTACAGCAGCTTAATTTTAACTGATGGGCGGGGGGAGCAGAAAAGGCAAACCACTGAGATCTTCTGTCTTTAAACTTGTTTAGATATGTAATTAGGAATTGAACTGCTTTGATTATATTAACACTTGCACCACTATATTTCCACAAGGTTCATTAGTCTAATTATACAATTAAACTAAACTCAGCCATACATGCTAATATTTCACTTCCAAGTATAAATTACAACGAATAATAAAACTGGAAATAAGCACAAATGTTTTACTGATATCTAAATTGTCTGAGTTAGTCTCTGAAAATGTGAACTCCCCACAATTGCCATCCAGCTGTATGGAAATGATCATAATTTATCTTAATAAAAGCTGACAGTGTAAACACCATGAGCGTAATAAGAACATTACACTGAATATGCCAGAATATGGTTCACCTATCACTGCCCATTGCACACATGCGCTGAAGTTATTCACCTGTTAACTGTGATCCAGTTGCAACTGAATCAACTGAGACATAAATGAAAATAAATAGTCAACTAAAACTGTTTACAGAAAGTAACCAACACACAAGGCAATGACTAGAGTAGAAGTATTTCTATAAAACAACTACCAGTTCTGAAACAAAATAATACGGTCATCGGTACACACAAAACTGTGCAGTGATGAAAACTGACACATAATATTGGCAGTAGAACATAAAAGCAATACCATCATACTAGAAAGTGAGGCCCTGTCCAGTCAATTAAATGGTCATAGCTGACAGGCCCAAAAGAAGACACAACCCAAACCCTTCCTACAACATTAAAATATTTGATTGCCCCACCCTAGTGGTGTTATAATAGTGCTCAACACTTTCATTCTAGAAGCTCAAGCTTGATTTCCATTCTTGGATTCTCAGTTCTCAGATTGGCTGGGATGATTAGGTTCCATACGATCTTTGGGAGAAGAAGGTGAGACAAAGAATGCCTTGGGTTACTCAACAGCAGTCCATCTGGATAATGAAGAAATGGGACTGACTGGCACCAAAGGGAGGCTCTTCCAGTCATTTATGTCTTTGAGAATTAAGGCTACAGTGCAGGGCCTTGAGGATGGAGAATCAATGAGAAGAATAAATGGGGAGGATTTTCAATGCTCTAGTGGAGACACAAAAAACACGCATGTGGCTGCAAAAATTAAGTTTGGCATAAAGGAATTTCAGTACAACAATGGCTACCAGATGTTGCTTCAGTTTTCTTTGTATCTTAAACAACTAAAGCAGCAAAATAAAGGAGTAAACTTTACTGAAAAAAATAGTAACAAATTTTGAAGTGATTTATTAACTTTGGAACATAAAAGGGACTTAACACACATTGGAAATGAAAAAAATATGATAGAAAAAAGCACTGTGGAAGAGAAAAATCAATCAGAATTCTTCAGTATGAGAACTGTATGTATGTCAGTGTCTACCTTCACATAAATGCAGAGATTATTTACACACCAAAATCTGTCAAAGTAATATTAAGGTTGTAATTTAAGATGACAAAAGTAAGGAAATTCATGGTTCAGTCTGTGCTATTTTATCCCTTCTTCAGGAGTTCCCAAAATACCTTGCAGGACCCAAATACATAAAGATTACAGTAAATCCAGACCAAGTTATACTACCTTATAAGACAGACTTTGATTTATATTGCCTAAATTTATAGACGATAAATGGGATGTGGTGGAGAACCTGATGTTTGGATATGACTTGCACTAAGCAACCACCAAGGAAAGGAAGACATGAATTTCCTTCCTCCACCTTGGTGAATACATTATATGATTCACAGGTGTCAACTTTCCGATTTCCTCAGGGGATGTTCAACCCCCATGGCCCCACCCCGCCTCTTCCCACCCCACTCCACCTCTTCCTCCAAGCACATCCCACCCTCGCTCTACCTTTTCCTGCCCCAGCTTCTCCCTCTGCCTGCCCTAGCATCTCCTGGCCACCACTGAACAGCAGATCAGCAGTGAGCGGGAGAAAATGGGTAGGAGAGGAGCTGTTCGGCAGGGACTGCCAGTAGCTGCTGAGCACCCACTATTCTTTTTCCATGGGTGCTCCAGTCCCAAAAAAGTCAGTGCCTATGATGCTAATGACAGGCCAAACTGAAGTACTGTTCATTATTATTGGCCCCCTACAATGAATCTCACAAACTTCTTGTGACTTCGCAGTATTGCCACATGGAAGTAGGCATTCTGGAGACTGAGAGCGGCAAATCAGTCATTGTAATCTAAGGAAGAAAGGATTGACGTTAGGGAAATCATGCAAAATCTTATCTATTTGATTAACATGTTAAGATTCTGAAGGTCCAATACGGGTCTTTGACCCCCATGGACTTGAGTCAGAAATAATCATGAGTGAAGTCCCTCTGTCCTTGAAGAGGAAGTCAAATGGGCTGATTCCCGAGAGCTGACTGAGGACGGGTATGCTGATTAAAACTGGAGTTGGAGAACCCCCTTCTCTCTGACTTCTGCTTCCTCCTCGAAAAATCATGCTGGCTTTGGCAGCTAGAAAAACTGCCTATAATACTGTTGTTTCAAAGGTCTGTAGTGATGTCTGTTGGAGGCAGGGGTATAGACCACTAACGAGTGAAGGGTAGCAGGAGAGTATTTGAATGAATGCAAAGTTTCAACAAAATTAAACATCAAAGGTGAGGTCAGTTGCTAGGGTTGGTACTCAAGCCAACGATTGCTCCAGCACCAAAGCTGACAGTGCCGAGAGAGTGTGAGACTGAAACTGAGGCTGAAGACTGTAGTGTTGGTGACAGCGTGTGCCAGAACCAAAAGGTAGTACCGAAGGACAAGCCAAGCTCTTGCCATGTTTCTCAGGTGGTATTAGTCTCGATACCACTCAGAGTCTCTGCACCATAGCTGAGGAGACAGACAGACCCAGTGCTGGAAGAAGTGCTGCCAACACAATATATATCGCCAGATCAGTGGCACCGCTATCGGCACCCGCATGGCCCCACAATATGCCAATATTTTTATGGCTGACCTGGAACAATGCTTCCTCAGCTCTCGTCCACTCACGCCCCTTTTCTCTACCTATGCTACATCGATGACATCTACATCATCTGGACCCATGGGAAGGAGACTCTGGAAAAATTCCACCATGATGTCAACAGCTTCCACCCCACCATCAACCTCAACCTGGACCAATCTACACGGGAGGTCCACTTTATTGACACCACGGTGCAAATAAATGATGGTCACATTAACACCACCCTATACCGAAACCTACCGACCGCTATGCCTACCTTCATGCCTCCAGCTTCCATCCCGGGCACATCACACGATCCATTGTCTACAGCCAAGCACTGAGGTACAACCGCATCTGCTCTAACCCCTCAGACAGAGGCCAACACCTACAAAATCTCCACCAAGCATTCTCAAAACTATAATACCCGCACGAGGAAATAAGGAAACAGATCAACAGAGCCAGACGTGTACCCAGAAGCCTCCTACTGCAAGACTAACGCAAGAAAGAAACCAACAGGATTCCACTGGCCATCACATATAGTCTCCAGCTAAAACCCCTCCAACACATCATCAGGGATCTATAACCCATCCTGGACAATGACCTCACACTTTCACAGGCCTTGGGTGGCAGGCCAATCCTCGCCCACAGACAACCTGCCAACCTGAAACATATTCTCACTAGTAACTGCACACCGCACCATAGTACCTCTAGCTCAGGAACCAATCCATGCAACAAACCTCAATGCCAACTCTGCCCACATATCTACACCAGCGACACCATCACAGGACCTAACCAGATCAGCCCCACCATCACCGGTTCATTCACCTGCACGTCCACCAATGTAATATATGCCATCATATGCCAGCAATGCCCCTCTGCTATGTACATCGGCCAAACTGGACAGTCGCTACGGAAAAGGATAAACGGATACAAATCAGATATCAGGAATGGCAATATACAAAAATCTGTAGGAAAACACTTCAACCTCCCTGGCCACACTATAGCAGACCTTAAGATGGCCATCCTGCAGCAAAAAAACCTTCAGGACCAGACTTCAAAGAGAAATTGCTGAGCTTCAGTTCATCTGCAAATTTGACACCATCAGCTCAGGATTAAACAAAGATTGTGAATGGCTTGCCAACTACAAAACCAGTTTCTCCTCCGTTGGTTTTCACACCTCAACTGCTAGAACAGGGCCTCATCCTCCCTGATTGAACTAACCTCGTTATCTCTAGCTTGCTTGCATATATATACCTGCTCCTGGAAATTTCCACTACATGCATCTGACGAACAGGGTATTCACCCACGAAAGCTCATGCTCCAAAACGTCTGTTAGTCTATAAGGTGCCACAGGATTCTTTGCTGCCAACACAATGGACTCCTGCACCAAAAGAGAGTCTGGTACAGAGAAGTAAAGCAATCCTTTGCTGCCTCATAAGTCTGCAGGGTTGTTGCTACCAACAATGCTTGCACTGAAATGGCAGTCACTGGTACCAGACTCAATGGTCTCCCTGCAGACAGTCGACAGCATAGTACCAATATCTTCCTGTCATAGTACCAGGTCCATAGCTCAGCTCTGGGTACCTGAATCTTTGGGTATGTCTACACTGGCAAGTTTCTACATCACAACTTATACCACTTTTATTAAAACGCTAGAATGAAACCGCTGTTGGGTGTCCAAGCTGTGCTCCTTGTGATGCTGGAGCACATCCACATTACCAGCTATTGCAACAGCAAAGCATTGTGGCAGCTATCCCATTGTGCAACTGGCCACAGCGTGGTTTGGGAAGGGTTTGCAATGCTTCATGGAGCAGGCACAGCGTGACAAGATGCAGGTTTCCCAACCCCATTGTTTCATGGGCATCCTTTCTACATTTCCAACTGCTTTTCAACTGAAATGAGGGGGAGAGTGTGAGACAGGGAGTATGTGTGTAGCGGGGGGGGGGGGGGTGCAGAGACAGTGAATTTTGGAGAACAGAGAGTATGTAAGCATGCTGTCTTGTAAGTTCAGACAGCAACAGGAAACAACCAATCCTGAGGCAGGGGGAGGGGAAAACCCTAACATCAGCCCCTGCCTCCCTCCTTGGGCTCTCTGCATAGCAATCGCTCTCCTTCTCACACACACATGCGCCTCTCTATTCAACAGCATAAGCATTCCACATTAATAGTTTTCTGTGTGTCCCGGAACAGATCAGCACAGCACACAATGGCTGTCAGAAATGATGCTTTGAAAGGGGAGGGGTGGATGTCTCCAGGGCAGCCGAGTTCAAAACAATACGCAGAAGCATTATGGGACAGCTCCGGAGGCCAATTACAGCGCAGAAAGTAATTAAGTGTGTACACTGGCAATAGAGTGCTGGAGCCTCTGCGCAAATAGCCTTATGACTCTCATCAAGTTGGGGTTTTTTTGCACCGTTGCAACTGAGGAGTTTCTGTGCACTAAGTGGCTTGATATCTACAGTTTAAGCGCAAAAAGCTGCTTTACTGTGCAGAAACTTGCCAGTGTAGACAAGCCCTTTGGGAAGGCCCTGGAGAAGAAGACTGACTCCTCTTTCTCTGTTAAGAAGAATCCAAGTCCAAGGGTCTGTCAGAGACTACCACATCCACACTTGCAGACTGCATGTGGGTAACTAGGGCATTCACTTGAGAGCCCCAGAGCTGAGGCATGCTCCATGAGGTAGTGTTTGAGGCACAGGTCTCTGGAAATCACCTATCTTTTCTAGAAAGAGCAGCAGATACTGTACCTCGCCTTAATTTGCCCCTTACTGAGGCAAATGTGTGTGGGTCACTATTCGGGGTAGATACCCCACATGACAGGCAGTGCTTATAGCCTGCGAATGCTGTATGCAGAGCACTGAAACAAACTATTAAAAATGAACTTTGAAGTAAAAATAAAATTTAATGGATATTAACTTCTATTTCCAGATAACCTAGGAAGCTAAACTAGATAACTAAGAAGAAAAAAAATATCCCTATGAGGTAAACTGCACGACAAGCTCTGACTCAGGACAGGGACAGTGAAAAGGAACTGAGGGGGCTCAAGGCAGCACTGCCCTTATGTAGCCTCAAGAGGGGCCATGAGGAGGTGCAGGGCACACATGCGGCCGCAAAGTTTACTGCTGCAGAAAACTCCGGCTCTAGCACTCTCAGGGCACACACATCTGAGTAAAATATACACGTGCAATCACTCAAAGAACAGCAGTGCTCTGCTGCTCCAGGCCTTATTCCCCTACTAATAAACAAACCCACCAGATCGGCAGCCACTAAAAACCCAAATATATGTTTTTTAAATGTCCATTTGCTGATTCCAAACTGAACACACACAGCAAAACTTCTCTCTGGCCTGATCTACACTACATATACACTTGATATAACTAAGGCAATTCAGAAGTGTGAAAAATCCACATCCCTGAGCAACGCAGTTAAACCTACCTAATACCCGCTGTAGACAGCATAAGTCAATGAGAGAATTCTCCCATTGATCTAGCTACCACCTCTCAGGGAAGTGGATTATCTATCCCAATGAGAGGAGCCCTCCTGTCAGCATAGGTAGTGCCTTCACTGAAGTGCTACAGTGGCGCAGGTACAGTAGTGCAGCTATGTCACTGCAGCATTTTAGGAGTAGACAAGTCCTCAGGAAGCAGAACTTCACATTAGAGATTTGCAGTATTTCCTTGAGTAGCACATGAATGTTCATATTGACCCCTGCTTCTTATAAGGATCTTAGCTATTGCAGGCAGCACGTCACTTAAGATCATGCATTCCTATCAGATATAACACACAGGCATTAGTGACAGATGGAGCACAGTGCCCTTCACACTGCAAACCTTGACTATGTCATTGACAAACGGAATGTTTAACTGGTTTTTGGGTGGTCATTAGCTTTGTTTGTTTTACGGAATACCACCAAGCATGGCCTCCTTTGAAAATTAATGAATTGACTGTTCCTGCCCTCCCTGCCATTCATCTTTCCCACTTCTGTTAAAAAATACAACACATGCATACAAACACGTCTTTTACGATGTAACATTTCAGCTCTCAATGGAGACATAGGCAAGGGTCATTGAAAGTGCATCTAGTCCAGTTTGAGTGGATGTTTTTTAAGAAGATCATGTCCCCTTCAGAGCTAAAACTATTAATTTTTCTCAGTATAGTGTCCTGACTTGATTTATGTAGACTTTATAGCACTATTATGAACAACACAAAAGCTGACCATCACAACATGGTAAAGTAAATGCTATATTGGTTATTCCATACAACAGGGTGAGCTTTTCAAAAGACTTCCAAACCACTTCTTAGCTCTATTGTATGACAGAAGTACAATGTAATTTGAAGATGACAGCAATGAAGACTATAATCACTATGTTACAAGTAACTTCTCAATTATTCTAAGGACATGTGTTTTTAAAGAAGAACTTCTCCAAAACTCCCCACTGAACACGTATGTTTGTATGAGTTGTGGTTCTACTGGTGTTATGGGTAAAGAATTAGTCTGAAATTCAAAGGATTTTGGCCCAGTGACTTCTTATGTGACCTTCTTCAAGTCAATTAATCATTCAATGCCTCAATTTTTCACTTTTACAATGGAGATGATAATATTTAGCTACCTTACAGGAGTGTTCTGAGGATAAATTCATTCACATACTAAGGTAACGGTAAGGTACATAACACATAACTAAATGTCACTGCATAGTAGTTTTGCTTTGGATAAATGAAAATGTAATTTTTTTTGCAATGTGTTAAGTTCTTATATTTATTGTAAGTTTTATATGGTTTTTGTTAACTGAGAAGGATTTGGGTTTTACTACATCCTCCCTTTAGCAGTTTAAATGGTGGGGTTTTAATAGCTTAAGCATAAGTAGACTGAGAAAGACGACAAGACAGAGGTCAGCAACCTGTGAAAAACACCACTAGAATATTCTTAAATTTGCATTTATAAATTATAAAGACTTTGGGGCCCAAGAGGGACTGCAGCATTAAGGAACTAGAAAATTCAAAGTGCAGACAGACTGCAAAAGGAAATAAGGCAACTCATAAGAAGCTGGGGATTGGAAAAACTTTGGCTATCATGGTCTAATTTAGATGCAAGGGAATTATGGGTTGAGATTTTCCTGAAACTTAAACTAAAATTATTGGTACTGTATGTCATTGGGGGGATTATTAAACACAACCTGGTCAGTTTCAATATATGTCAATTAGTTTGATCCATAACTTTATCTCCAGCTCTTTTCCAATGATTAAAGTTCAAGTTCAAAAAGTGTGGCATGCTTTGTGGACATTTGCTTTGATTAAGACAACAAAAATTCCTGGAGGAGAAATAGCTGAAAAATACACTGTCTGCCGTGCCTTTGATGGTTCATAACATACCTGGTGTTCTTAAAAATTAAATCTACTTTATACAGTCATTATGTACATATAAACAGTTTAAACTTTACTTCTTATTCTTGACAACCATCTTAAGAGCTTGCAACCCCTTATCAAGTCTCTACTCATTGAAGTAATTCCACTGATGGAAAAGACCTACTATGAGTAAGAGCTTGCAGGAACAGCTGAATTTTTTTACATCAAAAAGAAATCATATTATTTCAATATGAAGTGACAAAAATTACAATATAAATCTAAATTTTTACAGGTAAAATATCTCCCATACACCTCAGTGTACAAGACAGAATTTCAGCGCTCCCCTAGTATAGTATTAATGATTAATGATGATCAAAAAAATTAGTAAGTTGAATAACCAAAACTAAAAATAAAATTTTTCATTAGCAATACCCTGGGAGAGCACCTATTCAATAGCTTATCCAAGTTAATAAATATGGTCACCTGTATTTTAGCAGGCACAAATCGAGAATTAAGCTCATGGCCTTTTCAACTGATACTTTTATCACAGTTCCACTGACTTCCTGAGTAGAAAATTCCTATAGAATTTGACAGAAAAATCTCTACATTTTGTTAACCATGTTACAAAACGTATCACTGAATTACATCCTTTTCACTGATTTGTTAGATGTGGTAGGTTTTCAAGAGTAATTTTTATAAAAACTCTATTATTTCTACAAGGACTGTTGATCTAATCCCTACTTTTTCCATGAGGGTTGGTTACATGAAAAGAACTGATTGACAGATGCCAGAAGACAGAGTACATGTGTTTTGAGAGATTATTTAAAAAAAAACAACAAAAAACAAAACCACACAGCTTTATTCAACTAAATATTACCCTGATTAAGAGGTAGCCAACAATTCTGATCTGACCCTCCCATCTCTGCCAGTACAGTCCATGGCCTATATAAAAATGCAAAATCACACCATGCCATTACCTCCTGTCTTTATTTATGAGGTTGTGATTAAAACATTACCATTCTCATATCTGCTGACTGAACTCACTGAAGATAGGGTCAGGTCACTCATGGGAAGAAAGAGTCACCATATTATGGCAGTTTGCTCTTACCTCCTGAAATCCTCAGGGAAAGTTGCCTTCAGTTCAACAAAATTATTAGTTTTGTCACAGTACTACATGTCAGTATAGCTACTGAAGCATAAAGGTTAAAATAATAATCAGAAAAAAAAGAGTTTTTAAAACCATATTCCTCATCCTGCTGTAGAAAAAAATGTCTATCATGTGTGAAAAGCACTTGATATAAATATCTGATACACAGTAAGTGACACTTGCTTCTAATCAATTTAAACTAAAATTGCTGATGGAGAGGCAGATTTGTAAGAACATAATATCCTTTCATTGTGTAATCTAAGATTACACTTTTTTAAATGTATGTTTGGTCCCTTTTCACCAAAAAAGAGCAGAAATAGTGAATGCAATTACACTTAAAGATAAAGGTAATCTCCTCCTCCCCAAAATAAAATCCTACTTATATTCTTGATGGATTGTCTGCTTTTCAGTATGACCACAAGCTTTAAATCCCCCACAGTGAATAACGATTGGTACAAAAGTAATGAAATGTTCCTGAGAATACATTAATGTTTCAATTAAGGATCCTAAATACTAACATTCTATTTCTGCAAAGCAAAAGCTATAAATGGAGTGTTCTGTTTACTAATGTAATCCTGAAAGTTATTTTAATGTAAATCACCTGCACAGCATTCATTTTTCTGGAACTTAAGACTTAAGGAATTCTTGCCTTTTGTCACATAATGAAATTTAAGATAGTTGTGGAGAATAAATGCCTTTCTCCAACACCTCAAAACCCCATACTGTATGCTTTTCTTGTTTTCCTTTCAGCACAGTGGATACTATTTAATATTACAACTACTGCAATTCTTTTTCTTTCAATTTTGCTTATAAAATGCACATAGATGTAGAATTCTCTGGTTTAAAATGCTGCTACTTTGGTAAATAGTAGGGAAATGATGCACAAATACTATGCTGAATTAAAGGGGAAAAATAACTTGAGAAGGGTCTGAAGGAAATAATTAGTATCTTTGCAATTCAAGTTTCCATCAGGTCACAATACAATTTCCATGATAAATTAAGGGACAGATTCTGCCATCTTTCTTCCCCTAATGTACTGCCTTCGTACTACGTACAGAGTGAGTAAGGGTGGCAGAATGTTTCAATTATTTTAAGTCAGTAAAACTTCCTCTTGAAAATAAACATGCGTTATTTCAAATAGAACCTACAGGCACCTATACAAGAGTAAGCATAAACCAAGATAAAACACAGCAAGTTATGATTCAATTAAAATCTTACACAATACATTACCTTCCGCCTCGGGCACTGAAAGGCACTACATGGATTCCCAAAGGCCCGCCGTCATTGGAGACTTCTACGAGCTTTACCATATCACTGTGAGACAATGATGAATGAGGGAACATGAACATGTACCATAAATGAACCAAAACCCCCATACATACACACGCACAAAACAAAGATATTCCAGAACTTAAGCAATGGTGATGAAAGCAATGCTGAAATACTACATACCTGAATATTAGTCTGATGGCATGAAAGGAGATCAATCATCAAAAACAATTCCATTAATAACTCAAATGAAAAGTGAACTAACCCTTTTGGTAACCTTAAACAGCTACATGAATTACAGACTGCACAATGGCACAGTTTTATATTTATATTGTTTGGTTTGGGACTTTTTGTTAAATTTAAGCTGTCTTGTCTACAGGCAAGTGGAGGATTTTTTATTTCTTTCAATTTGTGTGTCAAATATGGATCAATTTTTCTCAAAAACTATAAAGGCTGTTACTGACCGTATCGTACTTTCTTCAGCTATCCCAGTGAAAGCCTGCTCTAGTCTTTAATGTTAGTTTAAGATAATGCTTAAACTATTTAACGAGGACTGTAAGTTTTAAATGGTAAACCTCCTTCAGTTTTGGAACACACTAACATAATTTGGTGTTTTGTGTTCCCATAATTTGCCTACAGTAAAACCTCAGAGTTATGAAGTGACCAGTCAGCCACACCTCATTTGAAACTGCAAGTACACAATCAGCAGCAAACAAAAAAGCAAATACATCACATTACTGTGTTAAATGTAAAGTACTAACAAAATAAAGGAAACGATAAAAAAAGAGATGCAACAAGATAAGGAAACTGTTTCTGTGCTTGTTTCATTTAAATTAATATAGTTAAAAGCAGCATTTTTCTTCTGCATAGTAAAGTTTCAAAGCTGCATTAAGTCAATGTTCAGTGGTAACTTTTGAAAGAACAACCAAAACATTTTGTTCAGTTACAAACAACCTACATTCCCGAGGTGTTCGTAACTTGGAGGTTATACTGTAGTGAGTTTACTACAATTATTTCTGTTTGCTATGCATATTTATAGATCTATATTTCTGGCTTTTCAAAGCAAATGTTTAATATGCCATGCAATCATGCAGAACTAGTTCTGGATTTTACTTTTCTCTTTGGAAAGAGAAAATCAAATAAGTCAAAGGTACAAAAAGCTCAAGAAAAGATTTCTGAAGGTATCAGAAGTAAGCTTGAAGCAAATGTCCTTAGTTCAGAATAGCCACGCATTTTGGAGATGTTTGGTTTGGAAGCCAAAAGCCATAAAACATTACAAGCCACAGATGGACTAATAATCCATCAAGACTTCACATCTAAACACTCCAGAACTTTAAGAACAAAAGCTCTGAACCCAAATCTGAACTTGTGGTTTTTCTTAGTCTCTAGCACCATACATTTTTCATATTCTCTGGTACTATATACAGTACATTTGGCAGTTAGCTTGCCTCTTGAGTAAGGACAAACAAGATTTGACCTACAGATACATATGGCCAGATGCAATGACCTATGGATGTCACAAGGGGACTTTCCATTGATTTCAATGGGCATTGGATCAGGCCCATCACTGACATACCAAATGACACCATTTTATCATTCAGAGGAAGGTTCAAGAAACCCCAAAATGGACATGACGGAGTAATCCGCCCTTAAGGGATTTTTCTCTTCCTACATCTGTCAGCTAGCAATTGCTTTATGTCTCTTCCACATTTATTTAAAATCCTTCATAAATGATATGTAAGTGTCCTCATATTCTATGTAAACAGCCAATTTTTTTTAATTCCTACTAAATTAATGTTTCTATGATATCATGTGACAAAGAATTGCATAGGCTCATTATGTATTGCATAAAAAAAAATTTCCTTTATCTGATTTGAATTTGCTGCCTTTGACTTTAATTGAATCTACCTTTCTTCTTATATAATGAAAAAGGGTAGATGTACCCACCTTTCTATCATATTTGTTTTGTATAGCTTTATCTCATGTCCCTTTCTCTAAACCACATTGTTTCCATCTTTCCAATTTACTCTATGGAAATGTCTCCATGGCTATGTTCATTTCCACTGCTCTTCTATTACCACTATGACTTCTTTGAGATAGGATGACCAAGAACTGCTCAATTCTCCAGATGATGGTAAACCACTGATTTACTTAAAAGCACTGTAATATTGAGTATTATTTGCTGTTCCAATCTTCATGCATCATAACATTGTTTGATTCCCACTGCACATGAGCTATGCATAAGGTCTTCTAAGAATCAACTAAATTCAGCTAAATCCAGAAAGTGTTGCAAGTGTTGCCTTTTACTACCCAAAAAGGATGTTGTATATCTTTCTGTTCTAAGGAATGTTTTGCTTTGTTCTCAATTCTGAGGGTAGGGAGGAACATAAGAATGGCAATCCATGTAACGTAACTAGAACTTTTGTAAGGGACGTGCAATACTACAGAATCCATTAAAACTGGACACAGAAGACAAGACAGTTTCCATAACCAAGCCCAGATTCTGTTTTGACTTGTTCAACTGCTTAAACCATAGAAGGCATCCGTTTTTCCATGATCTATTCAGGTTTACTCATAGCTTCTGCTCCCATGGGTGTCATGTTTGTAGAAATTTTGGTGGTGCCCATAACCCGACCCTGCCCAAACTGTGCCCCACCCCCAAACTCCGCCCCCCCATCTGCCCAAGGCTCTAGGTGGGAGTTTGGGTGAGGGGGAATGTCTGGGGTGCAGACCCTAGGCTGGGGCAGGGGATTGGGGTGCAGGATGCAGGCTCTGGGAGGGAGTTTAGTGATGGGAGGGGTGCAGAGGGATGGGGTGCAGGGGTGAAGGCTGTGGGGTGTGGCTGAAAATGAGGGGTTTGGAGTGTGGGAGGGGCTCAGGGCGAGAGTAGAGGTGTAGGAGGTGAGGGCTCTGGGGCTGGCAATGAGGGGTTTGGGGTGCGAGAGGGGCTCAGGGCAAGAGTAGGAGTGTGGGGGATGAGGGCTCTGGCTGGGACTGAGGATAAGGTGTTTGGGGTGCTGGAGGGGCTTGGGGCTAAGGCAGAGGGTTAGAGTGCAGGGAGATGCGGACTCTGGCTGGGACTGGGCATAAGGTGTTTGGGGGGCTGGAGGGGCTCAGGACTAGGGTTGAGGGTGCAGTGGGGGGGCTCTGGGGTGGGGCAGAGCTGGGGATGAGTTTGGGGTGCAAGCAGGCTGCTCTGGAACAGGGGCCAGAGAGGACTCCCTCCAGCCCTTTCCCTGCCGGCAGCAGCAAGCTCTGGGGGAGGAGCCCCTCTTTCCTGCCCCTCAGCAGCACACTGTCACTGTAGCCTCACTGGGGGTGAGGGATGGGGCTGCCTCCTTGCATGGGGCAGGAGTGGTGACTGCGGGCAGATGGGGGCCCCCCTGTGCTGCTTGAGGGTCCTGCTGAAAAAGGGAAGGGTTTGAGGGGGCAGAGCAGGCTCAGTCAGTCTGTCCTGTGGAATGGGGGGCACTAGGACCCTGCGGCAGCAGTTGCTGGGAGGAAACATGGAGCTGCTCAGGGAAGAGACAATCAGTGATTCTCTGCTCCCAGCCGGGAAAGACAAGCAGGGGCAGGGCCCGGGGGCAGCAAGTCGGGGCTCCAGAACACTCGGGGGAGGCGCGGGGGGGGGGCGCAAGTTGGGGGGGCACCTGGCTCCACATATTGCTGGAGCTGGGCTCCTGGTTCTGAATATTGCTGGTGCTGGAGCACCGCATGGGTATGGAACTTGCCGCCTGTGTCTGCTCCCACAACTGCCGTTCTTCTGCAAACTCAGCCAAAACTCCCAGATCCTGAGCCCCATAAAATGAACATGGAAAAGTAAAGGAAAATTTGCCCTTGCCTAATCAGTGCATTCTAATGGTACATCTTTACTGCAAATTAAAACCCGAGGCACTGAGTCTCAGAGCCTGGGTCAATTGACTCAGGTTTGCGGGTCACAGGCTTCAGGGCTATAAACAGCAGGGTAGACATTCCCAAGCTCCAAGACCCTCCCCCATCACCAGGTTTCAGAGCCCAGGCTCCAGCTTGAGCAGGAACATCTACTCTGCTATTTTTTGCCCTGCAGCCCAAGCCCCACAAGCCTGAGCCAATTGACTCGGGCTCTGAGACTCGGTGCCACGGGTTTTTCTTTGTACTGTAGACACACCCACAGTGGCTTTCATGGTACCTACTCCATATCACACGTTTCATTTTGCTCCTAACCCTGAGATTCCTACATGGAAGTGCAAAGCACTCAAATGGTAGTAAGGGCTTGTCTACACAGTGTGGCAATGCACACTATATGGGGGTTGATTTGTAAAGTGCGCCAACGTGTTGTGCACCAGTTGACCTGTGCAGATTCTGCTGGTGAGCACTAAAAGTTTCCTAGCATGTTCTAATAATTTGAAACAATCCTACACTGAAGTCCACTGGAGAACTTTTAGCAAACACCAACAGGATCTACATGGGCCAGTTAGTGCGCAACATGTTGGTGCACTTTAGAAATCACATCCCCGCAGTATGTACTGCTGCAACATGTGCACAAGCACTAAGAAAGCTCCCACTACATTTTTAATTGATGTGTTTTGCTGAGCTGGTCTCTAAGTATACAGGAGAGGTGTTGTTTAAAAAAAGGAAAGAAAGAAAAAGAAAAAAGAATAAAGAATAAGATGGTGGTACAAAAATCAGTTTAAAAATAGAAACAAGAAGCATTAAATTTGATACAAAATTTTTATATACTGTAATTAGCAAATAGTATTTTGAATTCAAAATACTTCATAAAGTATTTTGCAAATAGGCTATGAAACACGCTATTGTTTAATGCACATTAATGCATTTATTATAATATTTAACTCACTTTTTAATCCCTATAAAAATCAGCAGCTCTACAAACAAAAGAATGAATTTTAAAATACTCGGAGTATAATGGACCGTTTCTCAGCCAATATCACAGCCAAGTCTGGGTCAGGTCTTTGTAATGAAACTCAAAGGGCAAAACTCTCTTAATTTCAGGTTTCATCATAAAACCGTCAGTCACTGAATCTTTTCTAGTGTGAAGGGGAGTTTCAGGTTAGGCTCATCACCGGTGTGGAGTTCTGTTTTGTCTGGGTAGTCCTCCCCTGCAAAACTCCTCCTTTCCTGTGGACTTGTTTACTGCATTTGTGGAAGGTGGAAGGGCTTTAATACCCAAACTCTCACCTGCCAATATTTTGGGAGAGCCAGATGGGCCCATTGCTTCCCCCATCATTAACACCAAACCCTAAAATGTCCTATGGTTAAGCATCTTCCGTGGAGACAGAAAAATATACCCACCCAACCATACTATAGCAATAGTTCTGAAAATGCTCCATCACTCTGCTGCTGTATCACTAGTCAGGACCCTTTAACACTGGGGCTAAAAGATGCCCACAGTGCAAAGGGCAAAAGGAAGTACACCTCTACCTTAATATAACGCTGTCCTCGGGAGCCAAAAATCTTACCGCGTTATAGGTGAAACCATATTATATCGAACTTGCTTTGATCCACCGGAGTGCGCACCCCTGCTCTGCCTCCCTCCCCCCACCCCCGACCACTGCATTACCACGTTATATCTGAATTCGTGATATATTGAGTCGCATTATATTGAGGTAGAGGTGCATCTGTTTTATGTAGAGTTGCAATCAAATAAAATGCATGTTGCACGTTTTGTTTTATTTATTGACATTATCTATCTTGTGATAGTAAGAGCTTTTTACTACTCTAAATCTTACTGTTAAAAAATGATCCAATTGTAGCATTAACTTACTCTAAGGAAAAATTGGTGGTGCTCTCCAAACCACTGTCTGCATGTCCAACTGGTTCAACTCTGCTGTTGTCCTCCTCTGTCCCATCTTCATCCTGGAAGTAAAGAAGATGTTCTCCTTTAATATTCCAACTTTTAAATTACAGTTATTATATCCAAGATGGAAATATATGCTTCAAAGATTGAAAGTCTTGTTTAACATTACACACACAGTGACTTCGTCACTGTGGCTCTTCTGTAACATTTATCTAGAGAACTGTTATCACAATGCACTCCTAGAGTTTAACAGTAAGTATGAGATGACATGGAAGAAAATCTATATTAAGGTAAATAAGGTTTTAAAATGTTACCCAACATAAATGCATTAAATAAAGAGGTATTGCTCTTCAATTTGTTGATCAATGAATTTAGCCCGGTCATTACATAGCTTACTAAAGGACTTAAATAAAGAGATGCATTGAACTTGAATGCTAGCTAATTTAAAAAGAATAAGTTAAAATCCTACATCTGCTTGTGAATTTCTTTCCCAGTTATTCTCTCCAAGGTTTCTTTCTGAAAAGCTCCCATAAACATTAGGGGAAACGAACTAATTATACAGCGGAAACAGTGAAAAGTGATTATCCTAAAAATGCTGTCAAATGTACTAAGTGATCAAATCGAAAAGAACTGGGGAAATACACCTATATATAACATCTCTTTCAGATTTGTGGCAATCTAAACTGTACCATGTAATAATCATAGCTAAAATATCATCACAGAAATATGATGTTTTAATTTGACAGAATCCCTTTAAAATATTTATGGCCAAATGTTGGACCAATTTATGCCTCATGTGACTTCACTAAATGAAATAAGGTTTAAATCAGTTGCATCCCAGTCTTGCAAACCCTTCTATACATACTTAATCCAGGGGCAGCTCCAGGCCCCAGCATACCAAGCACATGCTTGGGGTGGCTTGCCGCGGGACCAGCAGACCCTCCGCAGGCACGCCTGCGGGAGGTCCACTGGAGCCGCGGGACCGGAGAGCGGCAGAGCGCCCCCCGCGGCATGACGCCGTGCTTGGGGCAGCGAAATGTCTAGAGCCGCCCCTGACTTAATCTCATTGAAATCAGTAGGGATTCTTTTCCTGAGTAAGAGTCTGCAGGATCTGGCTCTTAGTCATTAAATTATAGCTAGATTATTTTTGCAAGTGCATTTCTGTTACTGAAATGATGGAATTACTAATGCCAGTGTAGCTAACATAACAATGCATTATTCCTGAACAAAATACGGAGACTTTTATATATTGTTTACCACAGAACTTCATTAACAGAATTGAGAGGTATTTATGGCTTCAAAGAATGAAAAAAAAGCTCTAATGTTAATTGATTGATTTTACTTTCCGGAAGTGCAAATTAAAAACACATATATTATTCACTGCGCCTATATCTTTTAATGTCAGAATTGGGAATAGAGTACTTCCAAATTTAGACCAATGTAATTAAAGGACTTCCATTAGGAAGAGAGAATCACAAGCATTTTTATAACTATGTGATTCAATAGAAATTTATGCTTTTAATTATCCATATGACCAAAAAGAAGCATTATATTGTAATCAGTACAATTCAAAGCACAGATTTAGATTCCACTGGCAGAGGCATCAATCAGCAAAATGATAAGTGATGGGTTATGAGTTCAGCACACAGAGTCAGACAATATATTAAATTATTGAAGAGATATTAAAGCAAGGCAGAGGCATTCGGTAATGTCCAATTGACATTTCCTCTGAGAGTCTGCAAAAATCAGAGGCTGGATGCACTGAGCTTCTCTGAGTAGTAGGTATGCTCTGTGCATCTTGGTTAGCAGGGCACTGCTTGAAGCCAAGCTACTTGAAGATTGATGATCCCATGTTTTGAGAGGCTCTAATATGCACTTCTTAGTCATCTCTCTCTCTTAAGCACCAGGCAAGTAACGCATTTCAAAGGTTAACCAGCATCTTGAACCTGCCTAGAACTGCTTTATGAATGTAAATAAAAACTCCAAAGCAGATATTTTCTATACAAAGTTGTTTACAAATCAATTGTAAAGGATAACTACAATGTAAGTCACAAATATGCAGTAACAAATTTTACCTGTTTTCAGATTTATTGGTCTTAATGAAAGCTGCAGCTATGTATCAAAGTATGGTCAATTTTGTAAAACTGAAACTAATACTTAAGTATCGTAGACATTATTTACAATTACAGGTGGTGTACAAAAAATCTATACATTGTTGAATGCAGAGTTGCTTTAAACATGCAAAAAACAGGACATTCAGATTTGTTCCTCACAAAAACAGCATCTCCTCCCCAGATTTGCATATATAGTGTCATACCATATGGTGTTAAAATTAATGTCTAATGTATGTCTGCAGTGCAGCAGAGTCAGTTACTGTAGGAATCATCTCTTTGAATTTCAGGCATGCACAGACATGCACTCTGCACAGGTATGTGGAGTCACACACTCCAAGTCAGCTCCTTTTATTTCACTTTGTGTAGCTCTTGGTGATGCTTATGTATATCTGGAGCTGTGCACGGTAGTAAATTTTTATGTGATATAATTATCAATCCTTAGTCTAAATAAACCCAGTAACTAAGGGAACATTTAAGATGCAAGCATCACTGACCAAAATAGAGGTAACCACATGTGATCTTAGTGTTATTATCTACCTTGTCCTTCTCTCTCAGCCCCTCCTTGTGGTTTGTCAGATCACGTATTGTTTTTTATTCATTTAGATCTCAATCCACCAAACTGAATCCCACACAACTTTACTCACATGAGGAGTACTGTTACCGTCACTGGTACTTTTTCACAAGGATAAAGCTATACACATGCTTCAGTGTTTCTAGAACTGGGAATCTTACATTGGAAGTTTTCTAGGCAAACACTCTACCTTCATCTGGTTTATGAACAGCCATGAATATTTATGGTTCTCTGTAACCTTCATCATTATCATCAATGAAAGATCATATGCTCAACATGCATAATATAGGTCTTTGAAACACACCTTCATTCTCTCATTTCTACTTCATACATGGAAAGGGGACATTCCTTAGTGAACACTATGTACACGAGAAGTTTGTACATTTGAAACAAAAGAGTTTTTCACACAAAAAAATAATCAAGAAACAGAACCTGGATAACTCATGGAGAATAGAATTTTTGGTGGGGTTTTTTTTAAATCAAAAAGTTATCATCTGATATAGGTGCTTAGAAAGTGTATTCTCAGTGCTAGTTACAGCACTACAACCACAATGCCATAATCAACAGATGCGTCCTTAAAAAAAAAATTTAAAAAAATTAATACTGCAGTAATCAGGAACTCTTTTCCTTCCAATATAACACAGATTTTGATTTACATAGAACGAAATGTAGAGTAAATTGGACACCTGCAGAAGCATGTAACTTGAAATTCTGATGTATTAAGCAAAGTAAATAGCTATGAAAATCTCTGCATCAAGCAATTATTTCTTTATTTGGAAAGTAGTTTTCTTTCTGAAAGGCAAAATCCACCTGTATGTGCTATTACTGAGGTAAACTAAGGAGAAGGCACATTACATTTAGTGGGTCAAGAAAGTTACAGAAACCCAGAAACATATTTGTACAAAGTGCAAGGCAAACCTTCTATTTAGTACCACTGGTAAAATATTATACATATAACACCTATATTCTACATCAAAAGAATAAGCATTCCAGTGTAATTAAGAAACAATATGGTAAAAACTTTGTGCAGTGAGAGTAAACACTTTTTGTAACCCAGTTAAAAAAAAATAAAATTTGTGACCCAGAATTAACTGGACAGCCTGTACTGCTTTTAGATACATGATGTGCAATTACTCTCAATTGCGTGAAATCAATTAACAAGCTTGTGCATATGTAGGCAATAGCAGATTCTTTCAAAGCATGTGTTTTTTATATCTGCACTCATGAATCAAGCCCCTAAATATGGAAACAAAGCACTTTTTCAGAAAAGTAATTATTTTTCTATCATTATTGTACTAAATTATATAATAAAACTAAATACTCAAACACTGAAAATCAGCTAAGTTGACCAAACTGGGCATTTTAAATTCTGGTGCTTCTTAACGGATGAATACAAGAAGAGATCCAGTCACTGAAACTGCGTGGTAAAATATTTCAATAATTCTATTCACATAGCTTAAGTAATTGTTACACACACAAAAACTACATTAAAAGAACAATGAAGTTACAAAGTCAAGCACTCAAAAGTCAGGAAATACAAGAATTAAGACTGCCTGTGCAACTTTAATTCAGACCCTGTATGCTTATACTTAATGAAACAGTCTTTAATTACATGATCACATTCTATTGTTTCCGTGGGACACTTGCCTCATTCAATGCACAGGACAGACCTGTCATGGGGATGAATCAGGGTTGCGTACTAAAGGAGGCAGTGATCTACAGGACCCCTGCTTCAGTTGTTGCAGAAGTTGATGAGAGAGTAATGAACAAGGCAGGGGAATCCAGGATGAAAAAGGATGGTCTAGTGGTTAAGGTAGTAGAACGCTGCCCTGAAGAAGTGTATTCTATCCCTGCTCCTGCCATCTAATGTTACTCAAGTCACTTAAACCTGGGGTCAAATATGCAGAAATGCTGAGCCCCCACAGCTGCACCTGAAGTCAATGGGAGCTGCACTTCAAACATATGAAGTGTGGTATAATGCTCACTCTGAGAAATCAGGTCCTAGGCATCTCTGAGCACCCAAACTGGTGGGTACTTTTTATCTTAATATTTCTGTGCCTCAGTTACCAGTGTGTGAAATGGAGACACTATCACCTCCCTCCTTTTATTAGGGTGGGGTGTTGCAAACTTTGTAATATTTAAAAACTCCAGCAGGAGTGTCAGAACATCCTCCACCTCGCCTTTTCCCCCAAGGCCCCACCTCTGCCCCTCAAGCCCTGTCCCCATCGCTCGCTGCTCTCCCCTTCTCCCCACCCCCGTCCAGGTTGGGAGGGAGCTGCAGCTGCCTGACACAGGTAGGCGGCTGAGTAGGAGCAGGCACAGGTGATGATCCAGTGCCTCCCCACCTCTGGCACCTGTGCTGACCAGACACTGTCAGGTCCCCTTTCTACCAGAATTTACGGACCAACACTGGGCACCCTGGCTACCCTATGTTATGAAAACAAATTAAAGTTTGTGAAGCACTCAGACACTATAGGGAGAAGCATCACAGAAAAGCCCATGAGAAAATGAATAATTCTGTCTTCAGAGCAGAATTTGAATAGTGTGCAGTAAATAAGGCATGAGGCCACCGACTGAACAAGGAGAAAAAATACTGAATAGCTATTCATTAAAGGAGCACCACCCATGCAGAGGTCCTATGAAAAAATAGTAAGTGATGACTAGGGCTGTCAAGCGATTAAAAAAATTAATCATGATTGTGCTGTTAAACACTAATAGAATATGATTTATTTATTTTTTTGGGTGTTTTCTACATTTTTTAATATATTGATTTCAATTACAACAGAATACAAAGTGTATAGTGCTCACTTTATTTTTATTACAAATATTTACACTGTAAAAAACAAAAGAAATAGTATTTTTCAATTCACCTCATACGAGTACTGTAGTGCAATCTCTTTATCATGAAAGTTGAACTTACAAATGTAGAATTATGTACAAAAACATTCAGAAACAAAACAATGTAAAACTTTAGAGCCTACAAGTCCATTGAGTCCTACTTCTTGTACAGCCAATCATTCAGACAAACAAGTTTGTTTATATTTGCAGGAGATAATGCTGCCTGCTTCTTGTTTACAATGTCACTTGAAAGTGACAACAGGTGTTTGCATGGCACTGTTGTAGCTGGCATCGCAAGATATTTATGTGCCAGGTGTGGTAAAGATTCATATGTCCTATCATGCTTCAACCATCATTCCAGAGGATATGCATCCATGCTGACAGGTTCTGCTCAATAACAGTCCAAAGCAGTGCAGACTGATGCATTTTCATTTTCGTCATCATTAGTCAGATTCCATCAGCAGAAAGTTGATTTCCTTTTTTGGTGGTTCAGGTTCTGTGGTTTCCACATCGGAGTGTTACTCTTAAGACTTCTGAAAGCATGTTCCACGCCTCATTTCTCTCAGATTTTGGAAGGCACTTCAGGTTCTTAAACTTTGGGTCGAGTGCTGTAGCTATATTTAGAAATCACACATTGGTACCTTCTTTGGGTTTTGCCAAATTTGCAGTGAAAGCATTATTAAAATGAACATGTGCTGGTTCATCTGAGACTGCTAAAACATGAAACATATGGCAGAATGCTGAAAAACAGAGCAGGAGTCACACAATTCTTCCCCAAGGCATTCAGTCATAAATTTAATTAATGTATTAATTTTTAACGAACATAATCAGCATAGACGCATGTCCTCTCGAATGGTGGCTGAAGCATGAAAGGGCATACAAATGTTTGGCATATCTGTCATGTAAATTCCTTACACTGCCAGGCAAACATCTGCTGACATTGTAAATAAGAAGCAGGCAGCATGATCTCCAATAAATGTAAACAAACTCATCTGAGAGACTGGCTGCACAAGAAGTAGGACTGAGTGGACTTGTAGGCTCTAAAGTTTTACATAGTTTTCTTTATGAGCACCGTTATGTAACAAAATAAATCTACATTTGTAAGTTGCACTTTCAAGATAAAGTGATTGCACTACAGTACTTGTATGAGGTGAACTGAAAAATACTATTTCTTTTATCATTTTACAGTGCAAATATTTGTAATAAAAATAAACTTTGTATTCTGTGTTGTAATTGAAATCAATACATTTGAACGTAGAAAAACGGCCAATGATATTTAATAAATTTCAATTGGTATTCTATTGTTTAACAGTGTGATTAAAAATGTGATTAATTATGATTATTTTTTAATCACAATTAATTTTTTTGAGTTAATCGCATGAGTTAACTGAGATTAATCGACAAACCTAGTGATGATGTAATTAAAGATTACCATCATGCATATGCTCAAGGATGCTGAATTAAGGATGCACAGGAAAACTTAACTCGGGCATTTCCTAACTTTTGAGTGTGTGACTTTGAACTTGATGTTCTCTCTTTTTTTTCCCCGTGTAATAAATATTGAGCACACAGGAGAGAGAAACTCCTTGATCACAGTTCCAGTGCATGGCCCCAGGGCATCAGGAAGCAGTTATTACAGACAAAGTCCAGCTTCTGCCCTGTAGTCCTGGGATCGAGGGTGCAGTCCCCTCTATAATGCAGTACCAATAACCATAATATTAATGCATGATGGATCCATCCACCATATGCATATCTAAAAAAATAACCTTTTCGATACACTGATTTCAACATATTGGAAAAATTAAACAAACTTATTTTTATGGCATCCATTCTTGTAATATAATCAAACGAAGCAGTATAAAGGATATCAAACACGAGTATTCCACGTCATGGTTCTTAACAGAAGGTGAAGTGTTCTACTAGCAGATTTCAATGTAGAGGAGAACAGACTGTCATTAAAAATAATTCTTAAAATACTGCACAGAAGCAAGTTGTATTTCAGCTGGTAAACACAAAGCAAACATTTTGTTTCCATTATTAAAATAACCCTACTACTCTAATCCTCCTTCCCCTATTTTGTGCTGTTGTGCTTAAATGTAATGATTATTTTGCTGACAACAGGAGAGTGATACTGTATTGGCTATTAAATTCCTAGCAGTGTTTTATAAATGTTTGTTTGGACCCCTGCTACATGAAGTAGCTTCTTTCTCTTTATGATCAGGTATCTTAACTAGCACAAGTATACTGGCATCAGATTTTTGTGCTAATGTTCTCACTTCCTGATTAACTGCTGAATCTCCAGAGAAGAACAATTTTCAATTAAATGTGAACAGTTACAAAGATAACATGAAAAATGGAAGTTCTTGAATAAACACAGAAACAAAACAAGTAATACAAATTCTCTTTCACAATTAGAAAGGTGCTTTTTTGCAATCCATATCAGGCACACCAGTGTCATTGGTGATGGGCAGAAAATAAGAAAACAAAGAGACCGTAAATTAAAACCCTTCACACTCCCGCCACCAACCCACCCCACCAAAAAAAAATCAGTCAATAGTCATTATTTTTGTTAGTTTATATTCTTCACTAATCTCAGTTTACTTTTCATTTGTCACCTTCCACAGTGGGAAATAAATTGCATCCCAGAAAGGGCTGTTGCAGCAGGTATAAAGTCTCTACATGCCTGAAGGCTCCAGGAGGAAGACCAAATTGTGACTGAATGGCACAATCTAGACTGATATTTGTCCTCTAATCATATACACTAGAATCTCAGTATCCTGAAGGTCACAATTTATGACATTTCACTGGTAATCACTGTGGACCTATTCTGTAATCTTTACATTGTGTAGCGCCATTTATCCATACTCACTTCAATGGGACTATTCATTTAAGTATTGCTCAGGCACATTATCTGCTACCCCTCGACATAGCAGTCACTGAGAAAGAGGGTTTGAATATACAGTACTGAATAGTACTGTGGTTGTCACTGAGTTCCAATAGAACCTCAGAGTAGAAATAAATACAGTAGAACGTCAGAGTTATGAACACCTGGGGAATGGAGGTTGTTCATAACTCTGAACAAAAGGTTATGGTTGTTCAAAAGTTAACAACTGCACATTGACTTAATATAGCTTTGAAACTTTACTACGCAGCAGAAAAATGCTGCTTTTCCTTTATTTTTTACATTTAACCACAGTACTGTACTTGCTTCTTTTTGTTTTTGTTTTTGTTTTTTTATATTCTCTGCTGCTGTCTGATGGCGTACTTCCTGTTCCAAATGAGGTATATGGTTGACTGGTGAGTTTGTATCTCTGAGGTTCTACTGTACCAAAGATTCAAGTTTGGCAGGTTACACCAGATATTTTTGAATTTGAGAATTTGATTTGTGCCTGTGTTGCCAGTTCTACTACTTAAGACAAAAGATCTCCTCTGAGAAAAAACATGTTGTTAATTTTCTTGCTTACTTGCTTGTTTTTTAAATTAAGAAAGGTAAAAAAAGAGCTTTATAATGAAAAAGTAAGTATTAACTAAAAACGTGGCAAGAAACGATGTTTTTTATGGTGAACTATTAAAAATGCAATTTCTGGAGAGTTTTGTAGGCTCTGAGGTTTATCCTCTCACTTCAGGACAAGAGAGAGTTCTTAAAGGAAAGAGCAGTATCTAGGTGTTTTGGGACTTATTCAGTGTGACCCTTTCAAAGGACAAATGTACAGGTAATTTCCCATTGTCTTAGCTGTGAGTGTTTCACACATACCTCTGTATATGTCAGAAAGACAATAGTGAAGTGAGACCTTCTTCACATCACATTCAGAAACTTAACAACCAGAAAATGCAGCACAGCCTTAGTAAAATGAAAATCAACTCATAAAAACCTGCTCCAAAAGAACAAGCCAAGGGAAAAAAAAATCTTCATTTTAACTACATATAACACAAAAGAAACCTACATATACACAGCCTGGAATACATGACAGAAAACTTGGAGACAACCCAAGTAAGAAGAAACAGCTGGACTTCTCAGCTCATAGACACACGGGCCTGGCCCACACTAGGAGTTTATGTCGAATTTAGCAGCTTTAAATCGAATTAACCCTGCACCTATCCACACAACAAAGCCCTTTACTTCGATATAAAGGGCCCTTAAAATCGATTTCTGTACTCCTCCCCGGCGCTGAAATCGACATTGCCATTTCAAATTAGGGTGAATGTGGCCGCAATTCAACGGTATTGGCGTCCGGGAGCTATCCCACTGTGCACCATTGTGACTGCTAGGACAGCAGTCTGAACTCAGATGCAATGGCCAGGTAGACAGGAAAAGCCCCATGAACTTAATTTTATTTCCCGTTTGGCCAGCGTGGAGAGTTGATCAGCACAGGTAACCATGCAGTCCCAGAATCAAAAAAGACCTCCAGCATGGACTGTACAGGAGATACTGAATCTGATCTCCGTATGGAGAGATGAATCTGTTCTATCAGAACTCCATTCCAAAAGATGAAATGCCAAAACATTTGAAAAAATCTCCAAGGCCATTATGGACAGAGGCCACAACAGGGACTCAACACAGTGCTGCGTGAAACTTAAGGAGCTGAGATAAGCGTACCAGAAAGCCAAAGAATCAAATGGATGCTCACGGAGGGAGGGGCAACTGACGACTGTAGCTATCCCACAGTTCCTGCACTCTCCGAAAACCATTTGAATTCTTGGCTGAGCTCCCAAAGCCTGAAGGGTCAAAAACATTGTCGCAGGTGGTTCACGGTATATGTCGCCGCCCTCCCCGAAAGCAAAGGGGAAAAAAACCTCTCTCGCCTTTTTCAGTGTCACCATATGTCTGTCTACTGGATGCTGCTGGCAGATGCAGTGCTGCAGCGCTACACAGCAGCATCCCCTTCCCTTCCCTTGCCTTGCGGACGGCAGACAGTACAGTAGGACTGGTATCAGTCATAGTCATCCCGTGGGTGCACCTGGCAGGCATCGGTGAGGTCAGCCGGGGGTGCCTGGGCAAACATGGGAATGACTCCAGGTCATTCTCTTCTTTAAGTTTTGTCTAATGGAGATTCAGTCCTGCTTGCAATATCATGGCAGCTGGAGGCTTCTGCCTCAGGCTGCTCTCCCCAGTCAGCAGCACCGCGCAGTCACGCCTACCCCTTGCTACCAGGGCTCACAATCAGATACTCAGACCTCTATATTTTGCTGCAAATAAAAAAATTATGCTGCTATTTAGAACTGTCCCCCAACATACATAACCTGGGACATTTTGTATTTTACCAGTGTCAACCAAAGGCCCACACACAAATGGAGATTCAGTCCTGCCTGTGCTTCTATCCTAGTGCTTATCACAGATTCCCATTTTCAGCTATAGACTGAGCAAGTGCAGAATGGTGGTTCACTCTACTTTGCTGTAAACCAACCGCGCTCCCCTCCCCCCTTTGATCTCTGCTTGCAGAGGCAATAAAGTCAGTGTTGTTTTTCATCACACAAATGGTGGGATAACTGCCACGCTAGCCCAGGAGGGCTAAGGGAAGAGGGAAGCAACGGGTGGGGTTGTTCGAGGGATGCCCCCTAGAATGGCATGCAGCTCATCATTTCTGCGGGATGTCTGGGGCTCTCTGGTTCTTTAGTAGGCTTGCCTGATATCCTAGGCAGGACTGACTCTCCATTAGACAAAACTTAAAGAAGAAAATGACCTGGGGAGTCATTCCCATTTTTGTCCAGGTGCCCCAGACCGACCTCACCGAGGCCGGCCAAGAGCACCCATGACAGCAGGAGATGGTACAGTATGACTGGTAACCGTCTTTGTCAACTTGCAAAGCAGCAGACAGTACAGTATGGCTGGTCACTGTCTTTGCTAACTTGCAAAAGCAAGAGGATGCTGCTGTGTAGCACTGCAGTATCGCCATCTGTCAGCAGCATCCAGTAGACATATGATGACAGTGAAGAAAGGCTGAACGGGCTCCATGGTTGCCGTGCTATGGCGTCTGCCCAGGCAATCCAGGGAAAAGGGCGAGAAATGACTGTCTGCCGTTGCTTTCACGGAGGAAGGATTGACTGACAACATTTACCCATAACCACCCGAGACAAATTTCTGGCCCCATCAGGCATTGGGATCTCAACCCAGAATTCCAATGGGCGGGGGAGACTACAGGAACTATGGGATAGCTACTCACAGCTCAGCACTCCGGAAGTTGATGCTAGCCTCGGTATATGGACGCACACCGCCGAATTAATGTGCTTAGTGTGGCCACATGCAGTTGACTTTATACAATCGGTTTCTCGGTTTCTAAAAATCGATTTCGGTAAAATCGGAATAATCCCGCAGTGTAGACATACCCACTGAATGTGATCTGCCTATACTTTTACCAAATGCTATTGCATAGTAAAGATATATAATCAGCTAAATGGGGTTGCCTTACGGATCTCATGTGGCAGAACCAATCTCAGGTTAGCTACTGTTGCTGACATCTCTGTAATAGATGGAGCTTTAACACTGACCTTAACGTGACAGCTTGCCAAAGAGCTACAACAAAAAATGCAGTAAGATTCAGATGCACACTGGCCTAAAGTGTTTGTGTCAAAAGAAACTTGATAGACTTTCTAATAGTCTTTGCCCACCAGTGAAGAGAGAACACTGCAAAATAAAAGAGACTCCAAACAGCTCTAATATACTCAGCAAATCTGCAATGGGGTGAGCTAAGGGTAGAAATAACAGAAAGATTAATATGCAGCTCCCTCACTGCTTTCTAAAGCAATGTTAGCTATAAAGTGTAAGTAAATATGAACTGTCATGGTAATATATTGTAAAATATATTAATCACTAAGGGCCAAATTGTGATACCTTTTCACACACTGAATCGCACCTTATGCCATTAGTAGTCCCATTGACTTCAATGTGACTACTCATAATGAAAGGTGCTATTCAACCTGAGTAAGTGTATTGCAATCTGACCCTTAGTGATTGTGTATGCCAGGATTATTGGAAAATATAACGAGAACTAAATGGATAAGAAGAGTGAAATACAATCTCACCCCTGCAGATGCTCCTGCCAGTTCAGGTGTGAGGCATATTTGAAAGGATTGTTCTAGTGTCACTCCCCCCACAAAACAGGAACACAAGACTATCACCAGAGCTCCAATAGGTTTAGAAGCATTAATGCAAATAGCGTTAGTAATTACAGGCCTGATACTTCACTGCCCTGTACCTTGAAAACTCATTTCTTCTTATGTGGAACCTCTGTTACTGGAGGTTTGCAACTATGGTATCCCATTCTGTACAATTCTCTGCTAATCTCTTTGTGGAATAATAGTCCTTTTGATACACCCAAGATACTGCACCATGAATCCAAGATCTTTTTCTATTTCCTGTTCTGCTGCCATAAACTTGGGTCACCAGCTGATCTTTTTAAAATGTGTCCTCAAATCATATCTTTCTTTTCATAAGATCTTTGAACTAGCATTTGTGTAGTTTCAATCATCTCCAACACTTTTTCATTGGTTACAAAGCCTATTCATGATATTTTTCAGAATTCTTGTTACGTGATAATTTGCTGTTTCTTTATTATTATTTGAATGTACATGTGCCACAGCCATAATTTAAACACAAACCAAATGTAAGTTTTCAAGAGTTGGAACTTAGTCTTCAGATTTATATCCCTTCTGATCAGTTGTTATTCATCTAGAACGTCTTTCACGCTTCCTATTGTGGTGCTGACTTCTGCATCTGGTGTAATGATGCTTCCTAAGTAGCAATAATTTCTCACTTGCAATACAGCCATGTCATTCACTGCTTTCTTGCATTTTTTCAGGATCCCACCATACAACTACAGATTTTGTCTTGTCCACACTGAACTCTATACCATATGCTTTCTCATATTCATATATAATCTCCACTAACATCAGTCCTCCTTTGGAGTCAGCCAACAAACTGTGTTTGGCCTGATTTGGGTGCATTTTACACTTACTTTGCAGTTTGTGAATGAAGACACAAGAATGTATTAATGAATATACAAGGTGTTAAGATTAATGGAAGATGGGTGAATAACATTTGCTATGCAGATAACACAGTTTGTTGGCTGATATATACATAAATAAATAAAATGATGAGCATTGTTTAGTTATTACAAGATGGAACTGAGCAGCCAGGAGATCTGGGGTCTGTTTCCATCTCTACCACTGACTTGTTATGTAACCAGGGCAAAATCAATTAAACTATCTGCATCTCAGTTAATATCAGTATACTGGGAATAATCTTATTTTTCCAGGTTTGCAATGTGGTTTGAGATACTTGGACACTTGGGGCAGAGAATACTTCTGGGAGCAATAATACTGACAAAAGGCTGTTTATTAAAGCCTTAAGAAAATAGGTCTTTTGGCCAGAACGTATTGCCACAAAGTGCTTAAGCCTGACTAAGCCTGTATTAGATGTGTTTCTTTTTCAGCCATCTGATAACATTTGGGATCCCTGACCTACTTTTTAGCTCTTTTACTGGAAATAATGCAAAATCATTTTGGGATACAAAACATCAAGAAAATTAGCTATTGTATTTTATTATTATTTATGTCAATAACTCACTTGCAGAATAACCCATAACCATAAACAAGTTAAATGGTAAAAAATCTTTTCTTAGGGTTTACATTTATTAGTATATGCACATTTCAATGTTGGTAGTGACACCTATTGGCGACCTCACTACAGTATGTTTTTGAAAAATGACGAGATGACAGATAAGGAATAAGAAAGATGGCATGGAATAGGAAAGTACTAATGTTTATTGTGCTAAATATTTTAAATACATAACATGTAGCATAAAAAACAAACACTCTCAGCAATTTCCAGTGCATCTAAAATGCTTTCTAGGAAATCTGATCAATATAAAATTACAGGCAATTCTGTTTCATTATTTCACAACACTAGTATTTATACTGGGGTATATGTATTAGACCTATGTATAAATACTTAATATTCCATCAAATTGATCAGTCACTTGAAAATAAAATGGGTTCATTTCGAATAATTACATTGTTGCAGATTTTTATACACTTTCTATTTTTATATAAAGTTCCACAAAACAGTGGATTCTGCTACTTAAATAAATTAAAACAAAAAACATTAGCCTTGACCTCAGGACTTCTTACCCTGATCAAACCTCTGGCATTGTACATTCTTGGTGTGCAATTTGTAGACTAACATATGGAATCTATCAAGATCTGTCTGTTTAAACTAAATAGTGGGGTCAACATTTAAGACAGACCAATAAAGTTATGTTTTGCTGTTATGAAAACATGGGACAGATTTTTCAGATGGATTTAGTTGTGAACGTTACTAGTAACAGGGCTACATTTACAGTATGGTCTATAATACATTCACCTAGGAAGGTTTAGCTCAAATACCAAACCTGTTTTTAGATATATTATGCTTTTACCTTTTTTCCCGAATCGGGAAATGGAGACACAAGGAGGTCATTTAACTTACCTCAAGGTCGCTCAGTTACTGTGTGTCTCAGAATGAATTATAACTCAAGCTCTTCTTGATTCTAAGAATTAGATGACAACATCCCAATGACTCATTTGAAAGTTTAAAATGAAAATGTTCACATTAGATTGAAAATGTCTTAATATGAAAGTTTGCGGAATATTTCAGTTAAGACATATTGCTAAACAATTTAACTTAATTAATTTTAGACTTCTAGATCTATGCACCTTATTTCACATCAATGCATGTATTTAAAATTAAAATAACACAAACAGTTTATGTCATTTGTTGCTGAAAGGTGTTAAAAGCAAGTACAGTTCCTATCAAATATAATGCATTTTTATCAGTGCAACAAGTAGGCACCACTGCTACTTAAACTCGTCCAACACTAATTTTGGAGTACTTTTGGGGGGGAACATACTTTTTATTTTGATGACAAAACTTTGCAAAATGAGGTTCCTAAATTTGTTAGCTAACATTGTCCTTACTTGATGTTCAACTAAGCTGGAACTTCGTTACAGGGAACACAACAAAATCCATGTTTATATTATATTAAAATAAATAGCTACAAAGTTTTTGTCACATTAATACTTATGAAGAAGAAAGATCTCATTATAGTCGCTATCAAAAGGGCTGGTGTGTCCAAGAAGGAAAAAAAACAACAACATTCAAAAGGGCTTGATGGCAGCTTTGGTAACATTTTTTTTTTTTAAGGAAGAAAATAAACTGTGTTAAAAGCCAGTATTCTCACAAGCATAGTGCATCTGTTTTCTCTGTGAAGTACAGTACTCAGAAGAAGTAGGTCAAGTTAGGCATGTCCATTAGTTCTCCTATAAATAGATTACTTTGAGTTCACCTTCTTGTAACTAATGTAGAACAACAGAATTTTTAATTTTTTTGCTTCAGTCTGACAAAGTTTGTTACTACAATAGAGAGAAAAAAGATCATCTAGTTCTGTGTGATTTTTAAAAGCAGAAAAAATGACACTGAATGTATGGAATTGGGACATGTACAAGCCTTCACCTATAAGTTTAGAGATCTGAAAGATTTCTGTAGAGATGCATTATATATGAGCTGCACAGTCTTCTCTTGATACAGAGACAAAGAAAGGGGAAAAAATGGCATAAATCACTTCACACTTTTGCTATAACCGTTGCTGCATGATTATTATTCACTTCAACTTTTCAAGGACCGTGACTACATTTTTCCTCATTCTTGAACTAATTTTTTTGAATACAAAATACTATTCCTTATCTGTCATTAGGTAAATTTCGAATAGGTCTCAGAACTCTTTTATCTTTTTTATTTTAATCTGAAGTAGTCCCTAGTTGCCTGATTTGCAGAACTGTATCACTATGCAAGGTTTTCACTGGCTTCAGTTCAGTTTGATCCCCTGGAGTACTGAATATAAGAATCAACACAGAAGGGAGCTAAAAGTGCTGTGTTCTGTTCTCTGTCACTTTGAAAATCACCTTACTCACTCAGGCACTTTAATATCAAAATTCAGGGCTGGGTATTTTTTTTATCCCTGCACAGTACTGTTTAGTGATGTCAAATGAAAGTTTGCGACTTTTAAAATTATATTTAAACCACAAAATATATGTTCCAATAATGCAAAGGTACCTAATATTTATGGGTAAATTGGTGTGGATGTTTAGTTTCCCCTCTTAAGGGGAAGAATGTTGAGATAAAAATCACAGACAGGATTCTAAAAAGTTTTCTTTTTGTGCTACTAACCCCAACCCCAATATCATAAAACTGAAGGATTTTTAAAATCCAGTTTATTCAGAGATTCATAGCCACTCATATTATGATTTTATTACACTTCATTTTGCTTGGAGTCAGAAGACAGGTCAGTTTTACTCTCTGTTTAAAGCCTATTTAACCTGCAGTTCTCATGCATTACATGACTGTTTGGTTTGAGTTTCTATCAAGGCAGACTGAAATTTTCATTACTGGTATTAAAAAAAATCTCATGAGAATTTTGTTTATCTATGTTAGGTACTGTAAATATACGCACATAAATATACAATTCCTAAATAATTCAGTATCCCTTTGAGTTAAATGTATTTCATACAATTTTAGAGTTTTGTAGTTTATTTTCCTCTTTTTTAGATTCACATTCTAGTCTGCTATCCACTGCACCTTTAACCCTCCCTGCATGCAAAGTCTGTGCCAATTAAGACTCCATGTCTCTTGCAAGACACAGATTTTACCTAAGAGGACCCATATAGAAATTCTTACTAATTAAAATAGTATAGCATTTTTCATTGTTTTTTGGTCAATTTGTTTTGCTGAATTCAATGTAAGTAAAAAATTCAAACTTCTCAGTGAATGCTCCATTGTGACTGCTCCATTTTAACTGCCTACAGGGTTATAACCTGGTCTTTGACAATTTTACTGATTTTTAAATCAAAAACATTAAAATACAATAAAAACTGCCTTAGTAACCACCTCTGAAGAGACACCATCTGTCATGACTTGCAGAGGCCATAGAACTTTTTCCTCTATAATTTAACTGTGAAGAAACTGTGAAGCGATCACCTGTCATCTGCAACCACCAACCACATTTTCTTACTCCATTCAGAGCTGGATGCCGACTGGCAGTTGCCACTCGCCACTCTGTCTTCAGAGCTGGGTGGCTGGAGAGCTGTGGCTACTAGCCAGGTGCCCAACTCTAAAGGCACCACCGCCATCAGCAGCAGCAGAGAAGTAAGGGTGTCATGGTATGGTATTGCCAACCTTACTTCTCTGCTACTGCTGGAAGCAGTGCTGCCTTCAGAGTTGGGCACCTGGCCAGCAGCCACCACTCTCGAGGCACCCATCTCTGAATGCAGTAGGTAAGGGTATAAGGGTGGCAATACCATACTGTGCCTTTGAAGAGACCATCTCCTATAAGTGACCACTTTTGCTAACTCCCATGAGTGGTAGCTCTGGGTGGGTTTTACTGTAAATAGTGCCTAGCACTTCCCTGGTGCCTTCCAGCAGATAATGGCGTAGTGCTCCAAAAACTTCAATGAATTTAGCTTCACAGCACCACTAGGAAGTAGGCACATTTTATTATTCACATTCTTCATTTCATGAAACTGGAGCACTGGGATATGATGGTCTATGTTTTAACAATGATTTTGAACTTTAGGTATCTTCATTTTGGGGTAACTAAACAGATAATGTCATAGCCTGATTTTAAGAAGAGTGCTGAGCACCCACAAATCCTGTTGAGGTCATTGGGAGCTACGGATGCTCAGCACCAGTGAAAAGTTAAAGTTGGACACAAAAGTTGAGGAAAAAAAATTAAGAGTCCACTTTTGAAAAACTGGCACTAAGGAAATTGCCAAGGGTCACACAAAAAGTGCCAGATTCACCCCTACAGAAACAGTAGCACCACTGAAGTTCTTCACCATGCCACTAGCTTCCTCAATAGGCGCCTCATATGAGAAATGAAAACAGCCTGGGAAATGCACTGAATCAAGACATCTCTGACCAACCTGCCTTTGATCCCCTTGCTGTAAACCTCATGCTTTCTGTGCTGTGTGCCAGGATCCATAGTTGTGCGCAGGCTGCAAGCAGCTTGCGCTAATGTGTTCCCACTAATGAACGTTTCTCTGCCAGAAGATCCTCTGAGTCCAATGAATTCTGGCCGAAACGTGCATGAGAGCCAGGAGGAAAAAACAGCTCTCTGGACTCCCAGACCTATATATTCACCACAAGAGCTTGTGGCAATGAATTCCACAAGATAACTATGAGTTGTGTTAAAAAAAAAAAGTATTTCAAGTATTAATTTTATTACCTTTATAGTTTAGTGTCCCTTTATTATTTTATTAAGAGTAAATAACAAATGATTAAACTTCTCAGTACCAATCATTATTTTATGTACCTCTTATTTGTCTCCTCTCACAATGAGAAGCCCCAAATCTTTTTCATCTATTCTCATATGGAAATCTTCCCATGTCACTAATATTTTTCACTCCTCCTTTTGTCCTTTGTCTGACTGAGTGACAAGAATTCGATACATTATTCTACGCGAAGGTGCAACATTGTTTTATATGAACACATTATAATTTTCCAGTATTAGTCCTAGAATTTCTTAATAAATATGTATTTTTTTCATTCTGATGACTGATGAACATCAAGCAAAAAATTTTGCTGGTCACGACCCTTCAGAATTTTGCATGAGTTGTTGCAGTTACTCATCAATATAGATAGTTCAAGTTATTCTTTGCAATATGCATTACCTTGAGTTTAGCTACACTCAATTTCATCTGCCATTATGTTATCCAGAAGTTGGTCCAATAAAAGAGATTACCTCACTCACCTTGTCTCACTGGGACCAACATGGCTACAACACTGCCTACATTATGTTATCCAGTTACTAGATTCATCTGTAGTTCCCTCGCCCAGCAATCTCATCTAAGCATAAACTAACCTAAATACTTTTGTATCTTCTGCAAATTTTGCCACCTCATCCTTTTTTTCCAGATCATTTTAAAGTATATTAAATAACTATTCCTAGTACTGTTCCTGGGGCAACTCATTACTCACCTTCCTTTCAATATTGGAAACTATTTTTTCCTACTCTTTGGTTTCTCTCTAAACCAGTTTCTAATCCAAGACAGGACTTTCTTGTCAGCACAGGATTACTTAGTTTCCCTAATACCCTCACCCAAATAAATCACATCTACCAGTACTCCTTACATCTAGGGCCAGTTTGAGAAAAAGGCACAACAGGCATGAGTCTACAGCTCTGATTCCTAGAGTCGTGTGATGATGTCAGAATCTAAGTTTTGATTTCAACATAAAACAGAGAAAACCTGTCTTATGGTTGAAAAGAAAAGCTTGAAAATTTTGACCTGAGTGTAACCCATGCAGAGATATCTGCCTGAAGGCTTGTCTACACAAGCAAGTTGCACCAATTTAATTTAAATCAGTTTAAAAACCACTTTACTTTACCTGGTGACTATCCAGAATAAGCACTGTTATTTCAGTTTAAGAGTGACTTATTTCAATTTAGCTACGTTGATAAGAAATTGAGTTGGGGTTTGTCTTGATTAGGAATTAATGGTGTGTTGGACATATTAACCAACACATTCTAACTAAAACGTTGTATCATTCTAGTTTAGACAAGGTGATAGGCAACCAGTTACAATGTGTTAAAGTGTACACTTCAGTGTTAGGAATGGGTAAACAAGATCTAGTTAGCTAACACATTGTAACATACCCCTAAATCCTAGTCAAGACAAAAACTGTTAGCTACTCCAAAATAGGACACACAAACTAAAATAAGTGTGGCTACACAAGGTTTTACACAATTTTCAAGAAGAAGCACAACTTTGAGAGTTATGCAGACTTTTGAAACTCAGGCTGAACCAGGTCAGTCTTCTTCATTTACACTATATTCCTTGACAACAGACCTGATCTTCTGCCATTTACTTTCTGGGGAGAGGAGAGTAGAAGCTACAGGGCTTCCTACCCAGCATGTGTATACAGCATCAGACCAATAGCTCATCTAGTCCAGTATCCTGTCTCTGACAGCGGTCAGCAATAGCTGCTTTGGAGGAGGGTGCAAGAATCCTAACCTGCCCGCAGAAGAAGTTCCTTCCTTGCCCCATCAGTCCATGAGTGGTCTGTGTCCTGAGGGTTTACAACCATGGTGACCAGACATATACTACATGTCCCATAAAAATGTTACAGGTTTCATGAGAGCACAGGACTTCCTTGGTGACCCTTCTGAACAGCAAGCCTGTTTGTCACCACCTTAACAACCCAGGTAGGGCCAGCCACCTAACCTTTGAAGATGTTGGGATATTAAAGAAAACAAAAGCTACTGTGCCTCACAGTTAGAAGATGGTTTGATATAAAGGTCAGACAGTTAAGATTTGTTGGGGGCAGATGTAGCCTGCAAGGAGAACTCTCATTTCATACTGAACCTAACGAGGTTCACTGGATTCACATGGAATTTTAGATGAATTCAGAACCCCAAGCAAACTGGGAGAAACAAACATACTTCAAGTGAAACCAGTGCTTTTGGTTTACTGAAACCAGTGCCCACAGCTCTACTGATATCTGCTACATGTGCTCCAATGTGTAAGCACAGTTTAACTCTGAATTACCTTGCCATTACAGGTTCCTGTCAGTTCCGTAACATTATTGGATTGAACCTTTTCTGAGGTTTGATTTACTCCAAGAAAATCCTACAACATCACATACTGTATAATAGTGCAACAGTATAACAGGCACAGAAAGCAAGAAAAATCTATAAAATTGACAAAAAAGCAGTTGTCTCTCTCCTCACATATAGCCATGATGAAGGACGTAATGAACAGAGAGAGAGAGAATCTCTTTAGAGTAGAGCATAGAGAAGCTCATAATGGTTTCCTCAGGGATTGGTAATGGGACCAATGTTACTGAATGTACTTACTAAATGATATGTAAAAGGAAGGAAAAGTAAAGGGATGAAATTTGCTGGTGACAGAATTAAGGTGAGTTTAAAAATAAAATAAAATAAAATAAAAAATCAACCACCACACCAAAATAACCGAAGAGCTTTATTAGAAACTCCAGATGGATCATAACAAGACTGTGGATTGAGAAGCTTGGTGACTGAGGTAATTTAACTTGGATAACTGTAAGCTAACATATACTGGGAAATGTAAGCTCAACTAGCAGGATCCACGAAGGGGGTTAAAGAAACAGGGTTCTTGGGAAAAGTCATTGAAGCCAATGAAGAGCAGCAGTCAAAAACCAGATAATTCCAAAATTAGAGCATGATGGGAATGCAATACATTTAATATATCGAGATTTTACTAAAGCACTGACAGTGTCTCATGAAATCAATTTTCAAGTCAGATTTAAAGCTAGCAATTCCCCTTCCTGCTAACTTTTGACGGAAGGAGTGGCAAAATGATGCATCCATTGGCATTTGTATTTAATACTATACATTTTTGAATATTTAAGAAAATAAACATTGTATGAGTCAGATAATAGGTTGTATTATGTAAAAATTATGATAAAGAGAAAACTCGCCTAGGAACCATGAGCAAGCAGGGAACAGGGAACATGTAGTAGCAAACAATATGAAGTCTTGATTCTCAGGTCCAGCCAATCTGTGCTCAGCCCGGGACCTAAGGGGTTGTGGGAAACAAAGGTAATTGTATTTGAATTTTACACCCTACCCCTCAACCATGCAAGTCAGGGGAAGGAAAAAAATACATATATGGACATGCACTGGGGTGGTGGGCACATCTGACTCTAAAGTTATGTTTATACAGTAACTGGGAGGCATAATTTCCAGCTCATGTAGATATGCACACCCCAGTTCTGCTTGATGGAGTGTGCTAAAAATAGCACTCTGGCCATAGCAGTACAGGCAGCAGCTTGGGCTAGTACACAGCGGGGGGTTGGGTGGGATTGTACATGGGCAGGTAGCCCAAGCTGCTATCTTTACCATCATGGCCACACTGCTATTTTTGGCACACTAGCTCACACAGAACTAGCAGAGGAAAGCCCACCCAAGTTAGGAATTACACCAGCTGGTGTGTACACATATCCTAAGGCTACAGCAGCCCATGAATGGCAATACTGGCCATGAAGTAGCTTTATAAGGGAGAGTTCTCTTCTCCTATTCACTGAAGAGCACCCTTGAGGTACAATCTTATTTGGGCCAAATACATCAGCATATGCACACCCCCCCCCCACTGTATTCTGGGGGCTACATATGCTGAAGCATCTTGCCCAGCTGCAAGGAGGTGATAGCACCTCTCTGTGTAGCTCAGTGAGACCACACACAAATGCTGTGGTCAGTACTGGTTACCCTGCTACCAGAAAGGTGTACACAAAGACAAAGCAGAAGAAATTAAGGAGTTTAAGGGCTTATTTAGAAGGAAAAGGTGTTTGTGGGGGGAGGGCAATAGCTTCCTTGCAGTCTGACAAAGTTTTGGGATTAGGAAAATTAGCAGTATAGTCTACAATTATTCTATAGGTGTAAATACCAGGATCAGACTGGAACTGTCACCTGGTGCAAGGCTGTATGACTAGGAGAAAGGAGATGACTTTAAGGGAATTTTTAAACTAAATATCTGAAAAGTTCCCTGTTGGTATGATGTCTAAGGTTGTGGAACCGTCTCCCAAGAGAACAGGCAGAATCCCCAACTTCTTAAGATATGTAAAACTAGCCTGGATGAAGAACTACAAGATATACTTTAGGAAATAACCTAGCATCCTAATGAGAGGATGGACTAGATGACCTAATAGTATAATAGGATTTAAAATGACTAGAGAATTCTATAACCATCAACCACCTTTACAATTATACAAGTTAAAACTGTTGCTATGGTAATCAATCTTTTCTTCATTACATAAAATGACTGCATGCAAGTACTGAGAAAGAACTGAGTCTAACTCAGGAGTGGGCAAACGTTTTGGCCCAAGGGCCACACCTGAGTATGGAAATTGTATGGCGGGCCATGAATGCTCATGAAATTGGGGGAGTGGTGAGGGCTCTGAGGTGGAGCCAGAAATAAGTTCAGGTTGTGGGAGGGGGCTCCAGACTGGGACAGGGGGTTGGCATGCAATGAGGGCTCTGAGGGCTGGGGGTACAGGGGCTGGGGATGAGGATTTTGGAGGGAGGAGGGGAATCAGAGCTGCTGCATGGGGTTGGAGCATGAGAGGGAATCAGGGGTGCAGGCTCCGGCGGAGCTTTCCTCAAGCAGCTCCCAGAAGCAGCAGCATGTCCTCCCTCTGGCTCTTATGTGGAGGCGCGACCAGGGTGCTGCCCTGTCCACAGGCACCAGCCCACAGCTCCCATTGGCCACGGGTCCTGGCCAATGAGAGTCAGCAGCTGAAGCCGGGCCTGCAGGTGGGACTGTGAGCCCATGCCCTGCTGCACCTTGGGCTAAATAGCTGGAACCAGGACCCTGCAAATCCCTGCCCTGTGGTTTGCTAGGAGGTGGGCCTCTGCAGCTAGGCTGTGAATCCCTGTCCTGCAGCTGCGGCCAGCTCCAGAGCAGGGGCTGTGCGCTCCCCATGGCTGCACCCCCCACTGCACCCCAGCCTGGCTACTTCAGCCAGGGGCTGCATCAGAGACCCTGGGTCCTAGCCCCATGGCTTCCACCAGGGGGCTGCAGTTGAGGCCACATGTCCCTACCCGGCTGCAGCAGAGGCCGTGTGCCCCCCTTGCAGCTTCCCAGGGCCATGAGCCATCCCCAACCCCCAGCTACCGGCGGGGGCTACAGCCCGGGCTGCGCACCCCTGCCCCGCAGCTGTGGCCAGCTCCAGCGTGAGAGCTGTGCACCCACTATGGCTGCGCCCCACGCCGTGGCCACTGGGGCCAGGGCTGCATCCCACACCATGGCAAGGGTCTCGGCCTGTCAGGCCTCACCCCTCCCATGGGACTCCATTCCTCCCCCTAAATTAGCCCTGCCCCCCAGTGATTTTTAGTAACATCAAAGACAGATCATGGGCTCCTTGAATGTTTGTTTATTGCCTGCGACTGGTCCCTGACTTTTACTAAAAATAACCGTTACAAAAATCTTAGCCTTACTCAATATTACTGAGTACAAGTAATTAGGTCTGCACCTACAAGACAGAAACAAAACAGGGTATGCCTACCTAGCAAAGAAAAACCCATAACTGGCTCATGCTAACCAACTCGGGCTCAGGCTGCGACCCGCCCCCCAGGTTCTTTAGTCTCAGCCTGGAAGTCTACATAGCAGTAAAACAGCTCTGCAACCCGAACTCCACAAGCTCCAGTCACCGGGCATGGGCCAGCCTTGGGTTTTTCTTTGCTGCGTAGATGTACCCACAGTCCCTACCCTGAGGAGCTTATGTTATAGCCAGAAAGACACCACCAATTGGACAGAGTTTGAGCTTGAGACTGCATCTTTACAGACCTGGTTGAGCATTTCTGGGATTTGTAGAAGTAGTGAGAACTGTAAGAATAGATGTGCCACCAGATATCTACAGCACTTGTCCACTGGATAAGTACAGATGTGCCACAAGGTAAGTAGAGCACTTGTCCACTTAATAGGTACAGCATTGCAGGTGGGAGAAGGATGTGATGTAAGAGGTGAAATAGGATTCATGCAGAGGGCTGAGAAGGTGAGAAATAAAATAAGAAAGAGAAAAGTTAAGTGGAGGCAAAGTTGTACAGCTTGAATTTGAAGTGTAAAGCAGAAGGAAACCAGTGCAGAAAATGGATAACGTGAATTAAGGAAGGTTACTTTAGCCATTCCCTTCTAAACAGAATAGAGGGCAACAAACTGCAGGCCACAGAGGAGGAATGCAGGCATCCAGGTGGGACTCTAGAGCCCACATTCTTAACTGAAATGCAGGTCTTCCTAAAACTTCAAAACTTAAACAAATGAATAACAAAATCTAGATCACAGATTACTGTCATTTCTCAATTAATCCCATCTGTCCATAGGCATTATTACAATGGAGAACTCATACTGATTGGGTTGTCTAGTTTCCATCACTTAAAGGATCAGTAAAAGGATTAGTGTTTCTTAGAGGACTCAGGAAGTTAAATCCAAAAAGGAAAAAATACCCTTAAGGTAAGGTCAAGAAAAATTTTGGAGCTTACAAATCCTGAGAATGGCCTTCCATTATGCCACTAAAATAGTGTTTGAATGTACATTTATTAGAAACTCTGAAAGGCTTTGCTAAAACTTTATATAACTAAAAACATCAAACAAAGCACTTCCTCACCTCTCGAAAACAAACACGGATTTCTCTCTCTCTCTCAGACTCAAAGTTCAGAATAATTCAATGAAATAGTAACAGAATATGTCTGTACTGTTTTTCCCCAGCTGTACTTCTTTACAAAAAAGGTAACAGCAGGCATTTGAAAGAGAAACAGTGGTTATTAAAAACTACAGGCATATCAGAACTGCATAAAACAAGGAATAGCTAGCTGCACCACAAAATTTCACAGCAATGTCTCCCTTAAAAAAAAAAAAAAAAAAAAAAGGATACCGGCTTGAGTAAACAGAACACTCACTTTGGCCTTTGATATTCTACATCACTGATATGAAAAATAATTCAGAGTAGACCACACAGAGTGGAAAGCATAATAAGATTATTAGGCTCATGTTTTCAAAAGTAAACATCTTTTCACCTATTAATTCTGGTATTTTAATAAGATTCACAAACTTGCTGTGTTTTTTGACAGCAGCACACAAATAATATTTAATTAGAAACCAGAAAAGAAGCTCAAAAGGGAAAAGAAACCTTTTTCCCCCTTAAAAAATCAGCTATAAGTAAATGTGTACAATAGGGTAGAAATAACCTTTAACAGCTAGTGACAAAAAGATGTTAAGAGGCTAAAAATAAACCTGCTCCTATGAAAAATTCATTAAATTTGACCACAAGGAATGTACTGTATTTCCATGCTAAAAGCAAATGTGTGTGTCAAAAGATCATGACAACAGCACTGTTGTTAGTTTAAGAAAATCTTACATATACTAGCAAAAGACTTGATGGAATGTGCTACACAGTTACATTTATGCATTAAAATAAAGCTACTTATATAATGCAATTTCCTTGTAAAATATTGTCAAAGAACAACTGAAAAAAATGACTTGAGCTCCATTATTGAAATGTTAGAATATGTCTGAAGTCACATGACTTTTACCAACTGAGGGTTATACATCCTCTTTATTGAAAATAAGTCTGTAAAATACTGAACAACAACTTATTTTTATTTGACTTCAAGAACTATTTTTCTTGGACTTTAAACAAAAATGTGTTCCTGTTTGTGAGAGTTTCAGGGCATGAGTGCCAAAACTTCAGCCAATGTTTCATGAGAAAATACTAAATTATGTCTGTTTATGATTACCGCACAAATTTCTCAAGAAAATTATTCCCTCAAGGGTATTAAAAACTAAATGAGTATGAAAAACTAGAATGTGCTTAATGTGATCAAACTAGCATTTCCCACCAAAACAATTAAAAAAAAAAGTATAGTACCTCCAAAAGTGGGCTGCTTGTACCAGAAATGACTTGATAAAAAGTTAAACAGGATAGATTTAAAAATTCAAATTGTGAAGGCCAAGATTTTTTTTTTTTTTACTGTGTAACTGATGTAAATGATTTTTTTAAAATGTCTAAGTTCACAGACGAGTCAGAAAGACAGAGAAATTCCACTGAAACTGAGAAATTAAACTGAAAAATTAAATCAAGGAGCAAAAAAAAGAAAAAAAAAGACACACAGATGGTAAAAGCTGTCAAAAATAAAAAGTACAAAAATCATATTCCTAAGTACCAACAAATACAGTGACTTTAAAATATTATTCCCCGAGGGTACACAAGACACTCATCCCAGATTGTGATTTTGGGGCCAGTCTACTACCTATTAATGTATGAGAAACAAATAGCCCTGGAACACACATTCTTGTACAAAGAAAAATGGTGTGACAGACATGGTGATATCTGCACTGTCAGTCTTCTAAAATATAGGAGAAAATTAAGCCATGCAACACTGTGAAATTGATGTCAGAGCACAAACTTTTTTTTAAACTGTGTAAATGAGATAAGAAAGGTGACTCTCAAAATCCATTTGCAGATTTATAATATTACAGGACTGAGCATGATTTGGCTATCTGAGCATTTCTGAGCTTTCCTTTCCTGGAAGTATGTTCAAGTTTAATGCTCCAGATGGAAGCAAGGCCATGTTTCCAGGGTTCTGTACTGTTAAATTTTGCTACTTTAATAATTTTACTGGTCTTTAATCCTATTTAGAGTCTGTTATTTCAATCACCACAATTACCTTAAAAGCTAATGCATTTTAAAGCATTAGCCTAATCACAGAGAGAAATAGGCTACCTATGCCATAAAAATTAAGAAACTGCATGTACTACTGTGTTATATGTTTTAAGTTAGCAAATGTTTTTATTTTTGTTAAAAAAATAAAAATAAACAAACTGAGGTAAATACTGTAAGTACAACTACTTTCTGAAAACACATCACTGAAAATAAACATTCCAGTGTGTTCAATTAATTCTATTGTACTGCTGGTTGGTATTCCAAAACCCCAGGATTGTACCGTATCTCCAAAATCTCAACATGGTGGTGTTTCCTTTCGGGACTGAGCAGTGAAACACAATGGCTATTGGCATCAAGAGCAAAAAACACACCACTACCTAAATAGAAAATATTGGGTTGTTAGCTTCATTTGGCAGCAAGGAAGATGACAATAGGCCATCTTCCTGCTGAGCAACTCAAGGAAATAATTACGAGTTTACAAAGAAAACAGGGTAATAAAGAGCAGGAAAATGCTCACCACCACCCCCATTTCGCAATACAAATGCATTTACTAGCTCTGAAAAACTATACTAAAGGAAAAAGATTTGTGAATAAAAATATACACGTTACCAATGACTGACTTTTCTCAATAAGAACCGTGGTTAAAAATCTATTAATGATATAGCCACAACTATTCACAAATTGAAGAGAAGTCGTTATCAATATTTTAAATATGTTCAGCATAACCTCTATATACTGCGAGCTGACCTGAACAGTACTTAAGACAAATTTATGCATGAAAACTAACCGCAAAACAAGACAAAAAAACACAACTATAAAAAGAAAACAACAAAATTTACACCAAAAGTTGAGTGTTGTGGCTATGTTGATCCCACAATATTAAAGAGATAAGGTGGGTGAAGTAATATCCTTTCTTGGACCATCTGCTATTGATGAGAGACAAGCTTTCAAGCCACACAGAGCTCTTCTTCAGGTCAGGAAAACTGATTCAAGACAGGTCTACACTACACAGTTAGATCAATGTAAGCTTCCTTAATTCAACCTAACTCTGTAAGCTACAATGTTGTTCCTACCGATGTAAGTGGCTCACTATACTGACTTAATTCCTCCTCCATGAGAAGTGTAGCACTTAGGTCAGGAGTGGGCAAAATATGGCCCGCAGGCCAGATCCAGCCCATCTAACATTTCTGTCCATCCTCCTCGCAATCTCCGGGCTTCTAAAAGTCCCATGGCACAGCAGGGTGTTCAGGCAAGCTGCTTGCCTGCCACGGCCCCAGGCCACTCCCGGAAGCAGCTGGCTGCTGCTGGTATGTCTCTGTGCACCCCTGGCAGCGGGAAGGCAGATCTGCGCACTGCCTCCACCCTCAGCACTGTCCTCACAGCTCCCATTGGCCAGTTAGCTGTGGGCGCAGTGCTTGTGGGCTTGGGCAATGCACGGAGACCTGCTGCCCCTTTTCCCCCAAGGGGCACGCAGAGATGTGCCAGCAGCAGCCGGGAGCGGTATGGGGCCATGACATGCAGCCTGCCTGAACCCTGCTACGTCGCTGGCCAGGAGCCACCTGTGGTAAGCACCTCGTGGACAGAGCCTGCACCTCGCACCCGCTCCTGCACCCCAACTCCTGCCCCAGGTCAGAATCCCCTCCTGGACCAAATTCCCTCCCAGATCCTGCACCCCCTCCTCCACCCCAACACTCTGCACCTGCCCGGAGCTCCATCCTGCACCCAAACTCCCTCCCAGACTCCGCGCACACCCCCTTAATATAGTAGAAATGTATCAACTTACCAAAATTCATGGAGTGTCCCCTTCCCCCCACAAAAATTATTGCCCACCCCTGACTTAGGTCGATGTATTTAGGTTAATGCAGTGCCAGTGTAGACACTGCTTTGCTCACCCCAGAGTGTTCTGGCTGTCAGCCCCGTGCAGCATGGCTCCAGCTGTCAGTGCCCCAGAGCTAGTGTGGACATACAAAAATGATTTAGTCCTGCAGCACCTTATAGACTAACAGACGTTTTGGAGCATGAGCTTTTGTGTGTGAATACCCACTTCGTCAGATGCATGTTAGTCTATAAGGTGCCACAGGACTCTTTGCTGCTTTTACAGATCCAGACTAACACAGTTACCCCTCTGAGAAGTGATTTAATTACTCCAGTGACTGTACATTGACGTAACTTAAGAGTATGTCTATACGTACAGCGTTGCAGCAGTGCAGCTATACCGATACAGCTGTGCTGCTGCAGCAAGTGTGGTGAACATGCTCTATGCTGACGGGAGAGAGATGTCCCATCAGCACAGAAAAACCCACCTCTGCGAGCGGCACAAGCTTCTCCCGCCGACATAGCACTGCGCACACCAACGCTTATATTGGTGTAACTTATGTCGCTCGTGGGGGTGGCATTTTGCCAATGTAGGATATGTCTACACTACAGCCTAAGTCGACTTAGTTTTGTAATGTAGACTTGCTCTCAGAGTATCACAGCTAAATATAAGTTGGAACAGATTCTTTAGCATAAGTAGTAGCTAGCATTAACGTATTTCAAGGGACCATTCAAGGTTATGTGGCCTGTTAACACCCCTTCAGTCACAGGGAGGAAAGGAAAGGGAAGCAGATGGTGGAGGCAGGTTAATCTATAATCCACTAACAACCTCCCCAGCTGCCTTTTTTTTTTTTTTTTAAACTTATGCTACACAATCTGTTCCACCTTGTATTTAGCTGTGACACTGAGTGAGTTCCCCAGAACTGAAGAAGAGTTCTGCCTAAGCTTGAAAGCTTTTGTCTCTCATCAACAGAAGAGGGTTCAATGAAAGATATGACCTCACCCACCTTTTCTCTTGAACCAGATAAATTGTTTCATAGAATCAGCTAATGCTGGTCTATAGAATGTGTTCCAAATTCAGAAGAACTAGAATGTTTCTTTTTGGATAAGGTAAGCCAGACAAATGTCATAAAAAAAGTGTAGTGAATTACAGAATTTCAACCAATCTTCTTTTCCATGCACAACTTAATTCAGACAATGCTCTTGTGCATGCAGCAATTGCTAGTATCACTTTCTAACAAAGCAGACTCCTAATGCTGCTCTGAACTCCCACACTATAAACTCTAGGCCATATGCCTTTTCTGGGATTTGGTTTTATTGGTAGGTTAATTACCAGTAGCCAAATATAAACATCAAACTCAGATTTCCCTCCAACCTTGGCCTTGCCAGGGTTTCATTAAAAAACTTACTTGAATCTGACCTTTCTTCCTCCTGTCTATGAAACACACACTTTTATTCTCTTAGACTGCAGCAAACTGGATGAATCCGAATTTACCTCAAAGAATATGTCTACACAGCAAAGAAAAACCTGCAGCTGGCACGTGCCAGCTAACTGGGGGTCACAGGGCTTGGGCAGTGGGGCTGTCTCATTGCTGCTTGGACTTCTGGGCTCAGGCTGCAGCCCGAGTTCTGGGATACTCCCACTTCTCAGGGTCCTAGAGCTCCAGCTTCAGTCTGATCTCCGTGAGCCCAAGTCAGCTGGCACAGGCCAGCTGTGGCTGTCTAGTTGCTGTGCAGACATACCAAAAGTGACTCAGCGATTAGTACAGAGCACCTTCCTGCTGGAGTCAAGCATTTGATTTCAAGATGGCCCAACAGAGTGCTGCTCCACACATAGAATCCTAGAGTGTCTGCTACCCTCTTTACACACTGTATTCAAAATTACTCTTTCTATTGCAATCTCTCCCCACTGACTCTCAGATCACCAGGAGATGGCTACTGACAGGGCTGATGGGATAGTCGGGGCAAGACAAAGTTTCACTATCCCTTGGTCTATTTCATAAAATGTATTCTAGTTTGTACTGTATTTGCATCTAGAGCAAACCAAGATAAATAAAATGGATATCCCAAATAAGGGTACGATGAAAGCTAATAATTAACACTAACGCTTGTTTTAATCATTTCAAACACAGATGCTTGCAGATATTTTCTTTTTTCGACATTTAATTTATTTGCTTTGGATAAATGGATTGAAATTATCAGAAATCACCATAAAAGACAAAGCAGTGGGAAAACATAAGGTTCTGAAATAAACAAAAAATATGGGTTTGAATGAAGACGCAAATTAAGCTCTAACACAGTGGTCGAATATTGGCTCCACTGTAAAGAAACATTTAGAAGGAATCTGAAGCTTAGGACGTTTAGGATGTATCACTTTATGGGTTTGTTTGCTCCATGGTGTGTAATTATTATTTAGAAAACAATAAAACTTAAAGGAATCTCACTCATATCCTCTGCATGCAGACTGATGCAAATAATTCATTTAGCTTCTCCGCAATGGACTTATGTCCCTTGCTCTCTCCTTTAGTACCTCAATCTTCCAGTGGTTCCACTGATAGTTTGGCAGGCTTTCTGCTTCTGATGTACTCAAAAAAATTTACAGTTAATTTTTGAGTCTTTGGCTAGTTGCTCTCCAAATTCTTTTTTGGCCCGTCTAATTATACTTTTATATTTGACTTGCCAGAGTTTAGCTCCTTTCTCTTTTCCTCAGTAGGATTTAATTTCCAATTTTTAATGGATGCCTTTTTGCCTCTAACCACCTCTTTTACTCTGTTGTTTAGCCACGGTGGCTCTTTTTTGATCCTCTTATTGTTTTTAATTTGGGGATGTACATTTAATTTGAGCTTCTATTATGCTGTTTTTAAAAGTTTCCATGCAGACTGCAGGCATTTCACTTTTGTGACTGTACCTTTTAATCTTCCTTTAACTAGCTTCCTCATTTTTGTGTACTTTCCCTTTCTGAAATTAAATGGTATTGTGGTGAGCTTCTTTGGTTTGTCCCGCTCCCACCCCCCATAAGGATGTGAAATTATATTATATTATGGTCATTATTAAAAGCAGTTCAGCTATATTCACGTTTTGAATCAGATCCTGTGCTCTACTTAGGACTACATGAAGAAGTGCTTCTCTTCTTGTGGGCTCCAGGACTAGCTGCTCCAAGAAACAGTCATTTATGGTGTCAAAGAACTTTATTTCTCCATGCCGTCCTGAGTCAATATGCAGATAGTGGAAATTGGGGGAGGGATAGCTCAGTGGTTTAGCATTGGCCTGCTAAACCCCGAGTTGTGAGTTCAATCCTTGTGGGAGCCATTTAGGGATCTGGGGCAAAAATCTGTCTGACGATTGTCCTGCTTTGAGCAGGGGGTTGGACTAGATGACCTCCTGAGGTCCCTTCCAACCCTGATATTCTATGATTTTTATATCTTCTTTAATCTGCCTCAACATTTCACAGTCATCACCACCATCCTGGTCAGGTTTCACTAATCTATTCCTACTGCTACATTCCTATTATTCAAGCATGGAATTTCTATGCACACAAGGCACATAAGTTCACCCATATCACTGTTCAGACTTCTAGCATTTGTCTACAAGCACTTATAAAATTTGCCACTTTTTAACGGTCTGCCATTATGCGATGTAAATGAATATAATTTCAACTGACTGTTTCTCTTTCGTCCCTACTTGTACTTTGGCAACTTCCATTCTCTCTTCCTTACTATTATATAGAGGGTCCCCCTTAATAGACTTTATCCTAAGAGATATCTCTGTCCAAACCATGTACTCCTTCACACCTGTTGGCTTTCTCCCAGCCCTTAGTTTAAAAACTCCTTTTTTTAATTTTATACACCAGCATTCTGGTTCCCCGTTTTGGTTTCTCCCTACACCATTGTCTCATCCATGGATTGAGATTCTGCAGTTCTGCCTAACTAGCCCTGCATGTGGAACTGGAAGCGTTTCAGAGAATGCTACTATGAAGGTGCTGGACTTGAATCTCTTACCTAGCAGCCTAAATTTGGCCTTCAGGACACATTTCCTACCTTTCCCTATGTCACTAGTGCCTATATGTACCTACCATGTTCCTTCTTTTCATATAAAAAATACACTAAATTTGCTGATAAAGAAAAACATTTAAATATTAAGCAATTTCATATGCCAAGCCAAATAGTCTTAAGGTTATTTTAAAATGATCTACTTCAATGAATTAAATAATGAGCGGTCAGGATAGTCTGCTTCTTTTTTCCTTTCTATTATAGGGGCGAAATGAATAGAGATCTTGGGGTATATCACATAAGCTAGGTCCTATTACATAAATCTGTGTACTCAGTGTGCTATATTCGGTAAATCTTACTATGTCACTTCACTGGGATCTTGTGACATTTCTCAAAGGAACCCATAAATTACAGGAACTCCTTTCACCACTGAATATAACTAAAGACATCTAATTATGAAACTATTCTCCTTATGCAATAAAACCAAGATGAAGTGGGAGGGAAAACAGACAAATCACTTACCTGTAAATTATTAACTCTTTAGACTAATGTTATATTATACAATACCATTCCCTATTACCACGAAGTGGAATCAGACAAGGATTATGCAAGGCAAGCCCTTTTATGTATTTACAATTATAAGTAGGCTGATTCACTACTTCTTCCTCAAAGGAGTGTGCAGACCTGAGTTACTATCCAACCTCACTCCCTTCCTGGGAGTGCTCCTAATTGGTAATTCACACATAGTAACAAACTTCAGTTAGGGTGACCAGATGTCCCAATTTTATAGGGACAGTCCCGATTTTTGGATCTTTTTCTTACATAGGCTCCTATTATCCCCCATCCCCTGTCCCGATTTTTCACACTTGCTGTCTGGTCACCCTAACTTCAGTACAGGATTACTCCCTAAGCTTGGCTGTCCATAGGTTTTCCCTCCAGAATCTACTCTGTTATAATTTTCTGTGCCCCCAAAAAATATTCAGACCCTGGCTGGAACTAACAGGATCCATCTGCCAGCATGACTCAGCAGCAATTTCTCAGGATCCCACCTGAAGCTAGAGTGACATCAGATGAGCCTTGACATTCATGTTAAAGCAGCCTATTTCAGTAGAACAAAAAATATTTAAATTATAGCACCAATGTATATACCCCTACATATACATCCTGTTTCCAAAGTAACATTAACCATGTAATCATTAACCATCTAAGTGAAAACATGTGGGAGTACACTAGGGTGAAGATTTGGCAGATTCCGTTTGAAAGGACTTCAGTTTCCACACACATGATTTCTTATCCCTTGAATTTTACTCAGGTTCAAATAAGCCCAAAATCTCAAAGTGACATTAAGTTGAAAGCATCAACTTCCACCTGCTTTCAGTGCAAAGCTGCGAACTTCACTTAAAAGGTTCACAGACCCCACCAAACCTGATCTGTGATTTGATTTTGCAATAAAACGAGGGAAGTTTCTCATGGTCTTTGGTTGTTGTTGTGCCCATAGCTGAACATTGCTTTTTCTTGTAAGGGATTTTAAGAAGAAAAGGAGCATGGCAGATAGGAAATGGGAAGATTCACCACAGACAACAGACAAAATAGAAGGCATGAGATGGAAATGTGAGAGACGGGCAAAAGGATAGCAAACAAGAGAAGTGAGGAATGTAAAGTGCAAGAAGAAGAGTAGGAGAAGATGAGCAATATCAAGCATTAAAAATGCTATCTTTTGAAACAAAAATGTGGGATTTAAAAAAAAAACCTACAGTGTAAATAATGGTTATTAAAAATCCTTGGTGTAAATTGCTGGAAAAGAAGATGCCTGAAGAGTACATTGTGAATTCTAGATGAAAAAAAAAAAAAAAGCTATATTATAGATGTAATTAAGAAAATTGGTTTAATACACTTAAAACTTTTAACCTTCCTGGTCTTTGAAGCGGATACAAGAACTGCATCTGTTTAAGGTTTGTATAAAAGAGTTATAATACACTGAAAAGTTTTACAATGACGCCAGCCAAAGAAATAAATTATCTTAATTTGGCCAGATCTATATTCATTAACTGTATTACCCCACCAAGGGAATGAAGACAAATTTTAATTTTACTAATGTATTTCACTTAAGCATTGCTTTGGCACTATAGTAATTAAGGGTCCTGTTCACTCTCTCTTCACTAAGGCCATATTCTTACTGAAGTCCCAATGGGAGCTTAGACTAAGTAAGGAGTTCTGAATTGAGCTTCTAATAATTTTAGAGAAGTACAGAACCGGTGTTCCATGGGACCTAATGTAGAAAATCTGAGAGACCATAGACATTTAACCATTAGTGTCGCTAATAGTTTTGAACAGTAATAATTTATAAAGCACTCCACCAAGACACTTGGGGATCCTGTGCAGTAGCACAAACACATTATAACAAGAATTAGAAAAAATGTATTATAAACCATCCTTAGAAAAGTTGGAATGAAAGTGAATAGAGGACAAGTGACACAGGACAAGTAGTATGGGTATTACAGTATTTGTGCATCCAAAAGCAATCGTGCTAAAAAATAACCCTGCTACATAGAGGGAGGAGATAATAAACTGTTGGTTTATTAAAAGAAGGGAAGGAAGAACTCGAACAGATATCATCCTGGCAATGGCACAAGAACCTCAGAATCAAGCACCTAAGACTCAGAGGAGTTTCCGTCAAAGACAAGAGGCGTATGAAGACTGATACCATCAGATGGAGTTCAGGAAGGCAGACTTGAATACAGCCAGAGCTGATATTGTAAGGGACATATTTAAAACAAACAAACAAAAACTGACTAGCTGCAACAATGATTTTTCTTGTAATTATATTACATTGTCATTTACGTGTGGTTAAAAAGTGAGTGCTATAGAATCTATATCCATTGTACAGTACACGCACAAAATAAATATCTGATATGTCTCCTTTTTTCCCCCTATATCAGCAAATAGCTTAAATCCCCAATCTCAACCATTTTTTGGTAAAAAAAATAAAAATTGTTGAATATGAACAACTCTTCACACAAAGATCTAAATTCTACCCCTGGATTCACATGTGCAATTTCCTCTGTTTCTCCAAGGCCAGTGTACATACTGCTACATGCAAGTACATGGCCCAAAGATTGTCTCTCCTGTTTAAAGCACAGTATGAAATGACAGATGTCATCATGAGATACTGTTTATAAAAGCTGAACTATTCTTGCTGTCCCAATCAGTTTATTCCATCTCACTGTCTAATATAAACTGAAGCCCCACTCTACCACACTGAAAAAACTAACCAATATACATGATTGTTATTCAAATGAGATAATGGATAAACTTTTAGGTAGACCTGACTAACCATCTTACCACATATTTCAAGAACTTCATTGTTTTTCACACAGGATGTGTGTGCACAGAGCTCTAAATTCCTGTAAAATAGTCTTTTTTTAGAAATATCTCACAACAATTTAGAATGTAATTCTTCCTTTTCAGATATCAATACACTCAGCCCTAATATGAACCTTTCACTTTTGAACTTTAAAAAGTTTGTATACACAGCGATATATAGATGCAAATACACACACACACAGCTGTATATATAATGTGTGAGTACATATAGATGGTGCAGAGAGACATTTTCATATAAATCTATGAAATAATGAGTGATATTCAACTATTTCACATGTAAACTAAAAAAAGGCTAATACAAGACCATATTTTAAGACCCACAGAAAATACATGCTGTACAACGCTCATCTTATATTTCAAATCTCTGGATCTGATTCACTATCAATATGATTTGGATCTTTTTCTGGTTCTGATGGAAAACAGAAGTTACGGGCAGATTTCTCTCTGATCTCATGACATGTCCACCACTCAAGTTTTTGTTTTAACGAATGATTTTCATTCTTTAAGCACCCAGCTTCGCTATCCCTATACACCCCCGACACCCCCAAGGTGGCCACATAGGAAGTACAGTCAAGCCAGTTAACAGCATACAATTTTTTCCTTTCCTGCAGTTTGGTTCCAATTAGTAAAGAATAGGAGAGCAGTAAACTACATTTGGTTTTATGAACACTATTTGGACTTCCTTGCCAGCTACAAATGAACAATCCAATTCACAATAATTGTTACGAGCTCAAATAGTGTTCATAAAACCAAATGGGATCGTAACTGGACACAGACATATTCCCTAAACTGTTATAAAGTGTGGACATCAAACCTGGAGAAAGGATTCCAGTAACAGCCTCACTGATGCCAGAAACAGAGGCTATATCATGTCCCAGATCCCACCTGATATTTCTCTACTTACACATCCAAGGATCATGTTCACCCTCTTAGCTGCAGCATCATACTGGGAGCTCACGTTCAACTGGTTAACTCTACCATGGCCTTAAGTCCTTTTCTGAGTCACTGCTTATCAGGATACAGTCCTTCATATTCTGTTTTACCTACAATCTTTGGTAATAAACAATCCCTATCAGTTATAGTAGATGAAGAGTCAGAACTATCTATGCAAATAACCATCACTGTACAAACTACATGTTCACATACAGGAATATTAAACCAAAAATAACCCACATTAAAAGATCAATTAACTATTCAAAGTACCTAAACTACTCTAAAGAGATTTAGCAAGTCTGTCTTGACTAGCAATGTTTATAAAAAGTACTAGTCAAGTATTTCTTGCTTCATTTTTCCTGAATAAACTTTGCTTCAATACAAATTTTGATTTTGTTTTGATATGAAAAGCTTCAGCCTTCATAAAGTTCGTCTTAGTAGATTTTCTCCTTTGTCATTCCTGGGTTGAATGCAAAAGTCACTCGCAGTTATGATTCTGCTACAGACAACCTGAACACAAAGGCCCATCTATTTTAAATGTAAATATCTCAAAATTTGCCACAAATGATTCTTATATTTAAAAAATCCCTTAAGACCTTCCTAAAAAAAACATTTATTTACTCTCAAAATGTGACTGAAATCTGACCTGTTCATTTGTTTGTAGTTTATCTGAATGCTTCGTCTTTCACTTATTTCAAGTTAAGGTTGTATGGATTCTACTATAAAGCACTAAAAGGTCCTACTACACAATGGATGTTACAAAACATTTTTCACATATCTATAGATTCATAGATTCATAGACTCTAGGACTGGAAGAGACCTCGAGAGGTCATCGAATCCAGTCCCCTGCCCTCATGGCAGGACCAAATACTGTCTAGACCATCCTTGATAGACATTTATCTAATCTACTCTTAAATCTCTCCAGAGATGGAGATTCCACAACCTCCCTAGGCAATTTATTCCAGTGTTTAACTATCCTTTTTCCTAATGTCCAACCTAAATCTCCCTTGCTGCAGTTTAAGCCCACTGCTTCTTGTTCTATCACTAGAGGCTAAGGTGAACAAGTTTTCTCCCTCCTCCTGATGACACCCTTTTAGATATCTGAAAACTGCTATCATGTTCCCTCTCAGTCTTCTCTTTTCCAAACTAAATAAACCCAATTCTTTCAGCCTTCCTTCATAGGTCATGTTCTCAAGATAGATAATATGGCCCTTTTTCAGATTCATTGTGACGTTACAACAAAATGTTAGGATTACTTTTCCCGGGAGGAGCATTAAGAGACTAATTCTTTTCTCAAGTTACAAGGCGCAATCTAATAGACTTTAACGGCATTGCACTGGTGTAATAAATGTTGGCATAATTTAGCACACAGTACATAATACCTTTCGCCAGGTAAACAAAACTAAAAAGGTTTAAGATGTTGATTTAGGATCGAAGACTTTAAAACACTGTAAGTAGAGCACTTAGGGCCTTGTTTATAGCCCACTGAAGATAATGTGAGTCTTTTCAGTGAGCCATGGATTGGACCCTTAACTCCTGTATTTTATCTCTCTTGGTGGTTTTATATTCGATGTGCCCAACAACACAGAAACACTCACAAATTATGAAGAGCAGTTCATGTACATCTGACATCCTCTTGAAGTATGTGGGTTCAAGGGGCAGGAGGATACTGGGTCAGAAGACATTTCCAGGGATCAAATATGTCTGGTTTCTGCTGTAGTTTGGTACCTGCAATTTCAAATGTGGGCGGTGGGGTTGGGGTGCAATGACAGAGCGTATTAAATCAGAAATTGCGGGCACAGGATCCTGCATAGCAGAAAGGTCACAAGACATGCAGGGCCCATTGCGACACCACCTTTAAAACAGACAGGAGAAAAAACGGACTTGATAAAACAGGGAAGAGGTCAGAATAGCAAAGGTCTGTGTGTAGTCACTCAAACATACTTGAGGCTTAACTCTTGGATCTGGCTGAGCTCTATCACTAACTTGAACCAAGCTACAATGGCCCCTATCAAACCATTCTAGCAGCCAGAAATCTCCACAGTGCAGAATAATTCTGTTTATACCCTCTTTCCTCTGACTACATCCCAGCATTCCGCAGTTGGCCACTGAAGCCATATTTACAGCTCCTTTGCACTACCAGACCACTACAAAGTGGCCTATCAGGGCTAAGGAAGTGCATATCCCAGGACAATGTTTTCACAAAAGCCTAGCTCCTTCATTTCTCAATTGTGTTCATTCTTACAGCAGACATTACTCACTGACAATGATGCACGTGACAGATTGACAATATCCTGAACAACCTTAATTAAAATAATTAATTAAGGAATTAAGATCAACTTTACTGAATTAAGTTAAACCTTACTGAACTAGGTTTAATACCTTTGAGGTCCAGTGTTTTAAAAATGAAATTATGTATGTGAAATTGTGGAATAGTATGCATCTTCTCTAGTAGGGATGGTGATGCTGATATACTTCCTTCATTATCAGCCTGTAGCAATGTAGGACTCACCCATGCAGCACATCCTGCTGGTTGTCTCTGGAAATTAGCTCATCCAGCTGGGGCGCCCTCTGCAGGCTAGTGTCCCGCTGTTGCTTGGCCCCCGTGTCCCTCCCGGAAACGGCTACTGCCAGTCATCATCTAGCCCCCGCGCCCTGGGGCAGACTGCAGTGTAAGCCACTCATCACAGGCAAGGAGGGGTTAGGACCTGTTGCCTCGGCCTACCCGGGGGTTGGCCTCTGCAATCCCAGTACCCAATTGGCCTTAGACTAGGCTGAAGCCTGGGGTTTTCAAGGCCGGAGCTCCCCAGCAACCTTGGCCTTCCCCTAGCCCTGCTCCACCTAGGTATCTTCTCAACTCCCAAGCAGCCAGGCCCTTCTCTCTCTACAAACAGAGAGAGAGTCTCTCCTCCTGGCTTCCCTGGCCTTTATAGGGCCAGCTGGGTCTGTTTGGGGCGTGGCCGCAGCTGAGGCTGTTTTTCCAATCAGCCCAGCTTTTCCCTCTTCCCCAGCCCTCTCCAGGGCTCTCAAGCCCTTCCATGCAGGAGCGGGTGACCACCCAGCCACTGGAAGCCACCCCTGGAGAGGTGCACACACACTAAGCTCAAATTGGATTCTCCAGGGACTAACGGACAAAGAAAGGATTGTCAGATAAATAGCCTGGTTTTAAACTGGCTCATGGCCCTCTTCCTCACAGCAACCGGACAAGATCCCGGTCCACAGAGCCAGGGGTGGCACTAGACATTCTGCTGCCACAAGCGTGGAGGGTCCGCTGAAGCCGCGGGACCAGCGGAACCTCCGCAGGGACGCCTGCGGGAGGTCTACCGAAGCCGTGGGACCAGTGCACCCTCCGCAGGCAAGCCGCCAAAGGCACACTGCCTGCCGCCTTAGCAACGACTGGCAGAGCGCCCCCCCGCGGTTTGCTGCCCCAGGCACATGCTTGGAGCGCTGGTGCCTGGAGCCACCCCTGCACAGAGCACCCCAATCCTGAGCGAAGGCTTGGAAGGACTTGGCCTAACTGAGGCCCCATAAGACTATTCTGATATAAAGCTGTGATGAACTTGTGACCATAAAGTAAATCCCTTCAGGTGGGGAGGAGGCTGAAGGACTGCCTCTGCCAGAGCCTGTGTTAGAGTTGGGGTGACCTCTGGTAAACTTATTAGCATGTGTGTAGGTTCTTTTATTGTTTTCAATATGTTTTCTCGGTAGAGCTTTTACTTTAAGAATAAAATAGGCTTACACTAAAAGAGTTATGTGGTATCAACAATCTTGGGCAGTCACAATATTAACCATCTTTGAAGAGAAAGCAAACAGGTGTGCTTGGGCAGCCTCTCTCTGCTGTGAACAACATAGTGAAAAAAGGGAAATGTGCAGCCTGGACATATTCAGGTGAGAACGGAGCGAGCCACAGGTCTCCACCCACAAAGGCAACAGCCAAGGAGCTGGAAAACTGAGAGTGATGCCATTGCTAGACCACTGACAAGAAGTACAGGAGCAGCTGCCCTGAACTGTGACAGCAAGCTTTAAGTTTTAAATCTGAACACTACTAGTTCAGAGCCCAAAAGAGGCAAAAAACCCACTCACTAAATTTCTGTAAGCATAAAAATCACCAACTTTTAACACTATGAAAACACAGAAATAGCCAAGAACAAGCCTGGGACATGCAAGCCAATGATAAGAACTTGAAAGTGAGAACTTGCAAAGATGAAAGAAACTCAGCCTTAGTTACAGGGCTATGGCAAATGTACAATTCAAGATTTGGTGTCTGCTTATATCCCCTGGTAGATGAATACCCTCTCCTTCTCAGGTAGATGGTATCATACAATCTTCCTACCATTGCTTCAGGCTCAGACTCTTTGCAGCATTGCAACCCACGGTCTCATTCTATCTTGTAACGTCTGAACATTTTAATATGGTAGATTTATTCATATTAAAAAGCATTCAGTTGCTCAAAACAAAGCTGAAGGCAGGTACTCTGCAGGGCCGCCCAGAGGATTCGGAGGCCTGGGGTCTTTGGTGGTGGGGGCCCCTGCTTCGGTGGTACTTCAGCGGTGGGGGTTCCTTCCGCCCGGGACCTGCCGTCAAAGTGCCGCCAAAGCTCCAGTGGCCCGGGTCCCGCAAGAGTTTTCCTGGGCCCCTGGAGCGAGTGAAGGACCCCGCTTCAGGGCCCCCGAAAAACTCTGGTGGGGGCCCCTGCGGGGCCTGGGGCAAATTGCCCCACTTGCCCTTCGCCCTCTGAGCGGCTCTGGTACTCTGGGCTTGGAGATCAAGCACTAACAATATTTGCATGTCAGATATCATTGCTAGCGTGAGAACCAGAAAGACCACACAGAGATTACATTTGTATTTCACCGCTGACAGGAGTCACAAGCAAGAAGCTAACTGTAAGAGGAAGGAGGCAGCTAGCGATATGTTTAAAATGAAAAGAGCTCTGCCCAGCTTGATCTACTATACTGTAAGTTTCTACCACAGGAGGAGAGCGGAAGCAATTACCTAACTTCTTCTTCCCCATCCCCCATTTTCGAAGAGAGAAAAAGCCATTTTCATTTTCCATATTTAAAGAATACTGAAGAGCTTCAGAGATTTTGCTATTCAGAACTGCTCATCAGCGATGATCATGAATGTGCATTTCATCTTCTAAATGTGGTGCTTTCTTAGTTCTATTTTTTTTTAAAGTGTTGGATGTGGAAAACTGAATTTATGTTGAGCTGTTCTGAATAAGCTGCTGTGTATTTTGAACAGTGCTTGATAAAGTATCTTGCTTTTATTCATTAATGAACACAAATCAGTTTATATAATTCCCATGCAGTTTTAATTTAATTGAATGCTGCCCTTTAGATTTGCAAATGGCTTTTCTGATCAGCTGCCTTAGAAATTAAACAATCAAAAATATAACTTCCTCTCCCTCCCCTTCTTCTGCTCCACAATCACATAGAACAGCACAGGATTTTTAATCCTTTTAAAATGCAAGGCCTCTCCAGTAAAGCAAATAATATACTATTTAAGTGTGATATTTCTTATGTAAACTTGATCTTTGCCAATTTCAATATTTGCTTATAGAAACTGAAATAACCTATAGAATTTTTATAATATTTAAACTTTCCACCAAATGTTAACTTTAACTCTCGCCTTCTCCACCCCAACCTCCCCACTGAGATGACTTCTGCAGTTAGATGGCATTCCCCAACATTTGACTCCAATCCTTCAAACCACTTCAGGTGGGCTGAGCTTTTTAATTAGTTATTTTATGATTTCTCAATTGAACAGTGGTAATATTATGCATGTGAACAAATTTTGGGAAAACTGCCAACTATCTTCAACTGATTCTTTGGAACAGGTCTGCTAGGGGGAATTCTTATGAAGAAAAGTTTAGAAGCACGACTTTCATTTAATTTTATTCCATAAGAAAAGTATACATTTCTAATTATTATTTAAACGGATAAATAGTATAGGGTAACAAAATTTATGTTAACATTACTTTGAAATCGATCAGAGTGAACTTGTCTGCCCAGTGAAACAATAGAAGGCTATATCTTCTAAAATGGTTTGTTAGTTTACAGCATGAGAAATCTGAAAGCTGAAACTGTCTGAATTTAAACCTTCATATTTCTGCTGGATAAGGAATTCTTCAAGGTGCAAGTAGTGTCTTATTTTATGGTTTGGAATAACAAACTTTTCTCTAAGTTATACTGATCGATTCTTTCAGCAAATAGTTTGAATCTTTTGTAAATAAATTGGGAATGATCCCTAAATTGAAGTATAGATTCCTACTTATTACACCAGGGCTGGCTCTAGGTTTTTTGTTGCGCCAAGCAAAAACATACAAACAACTCCCAGAACGCCGCCCCTGGAATTGTGCTGCCCCAAGCACAATTGGTTTGCTGGTGTCTAGAGCCGGTCCTGCATCACACAGAGCCATGATTCCTTAAGACCATTCAGAAGGCTGACACAAATCTTCCATCTTCTTGAATGTCCCACTTCAAAATTTAGTAGAGACCTGGTAATGTACCACAGATGCAGCTAATTGCTATTTCTACTATATATTTTCAAGTGACCCTCTGTTCTGAGGCTCTAAAGTCCACAGTAGTCTACAGAAGCAGAGCTATTTCTTTAACAAGTGGCAGTACAGAGAACTGGTACATTATTCCTTATTATATCATCCTATGACAATCTCACTGCAAGATCACAGTCTGCTCTATAGGGGACTGTATGGGAAATGAGATATGTTTTCCCTCCTGTCAAAATAACCCTCTCTCTAGCACCTAGTGGCTCAGTGGGGATGATAAATGAAGGGGAGCAGTATCTCTCTTTTATGGACACCCAGCCAGTTAGCTATAAAGTCCCTCTTGGTGGCTGCTTGCTTTACCTGTAAAGGGTTAAAAAGTCCCCCCAGGTAAAGAAAAGGGAGTGGGCACCTGAACAAAAGAGCCAATGGGATGGCTAGAACTTCTTAAGGGGTGGGGGGAAGCTTTCCCTTTGTCTCTCCCTTGTTCTCTCTGGGCTGAAGAGAAGAGAGACATCTGGAATGCTGCGCAAAGTTTGGACCAGGTATGAAAAGTCATCGTCCATACCTAGAAGGATTCATTGTGACAGGGCATGTTTAAAAACAGATGTGATTGGGTTTATTTCTTTTGTTTTCTGTAAGGCTTGTGGACTCCTCTGTGCAAACCCCAGATGCTTTTGTGTGCTTGTAACCAGGGCTGCCCAGAGGATTCATGGGGCCTGGGGCAAAGTAATTTCAGGGGCCCCTTCCATTAAAAAAAGTTCCAATACTATAGAATACTATATTCTTGCGGGGGCCCCTGCGGGGCCTGGGGCAAATTGCCCCACTTGCCGCCTCTCCCCCCCACCCCCCCGGGCAGCCCTGCTTGTAACCTTTAAGCTGAACCCCCAAGAAAGCTATTTTGGAGGGCTTGAGTTTTGGAATTGCTCTTTTAAAAAAGTTCCAGATGTATTTTATTTCTTTTTGCTTTTAATAAAATTTACCTTTTTTAAGATCACGACTGGATTTTTGGTGTCCTAAGAGGTTTGTGCAGATGTTGTTAAATTAGCTGGTGGCAACAGCTAATTTCCTTTGTTTTTCTTTCTTAGCCCTTCCCCAGAGGGAGGAAGGGGATGAAAGGGCTTGAGAGTACCCCACAGGAAGGAATTCCCAAGTGCACCTTCCTGGGATCTGGAAAGGGGTTTGCATTTGAGTGGTGGCAGCATTTACCAAGCCAAAAGTTAGAGAAAAGCTGGAACCTTGGGAGTTTAATACAAGCCTGGAGTGGCCAGTATTAATGTTGAAAATTCTTGCAGGCCCCTAGTCTCTGCACTCGAAGTGCCAGAGTGGGGAATCAGCCTTGACAGGGGGTCTTTAACATTAGTAATTCTAGTGAGTTGCTTAACGAATTAATTGTGCTCCTCAAAGCAAAATCTCACAACATTTAGCTATTTACCAGAACCCTCTGGGAAATTTCCTTTCTTCCATATGCTCAAGAGGAAAAGGCGAGGCAGAGGATTCTCAAGTATACAGAATAAGCATTGCTTGAAGTAACACTGTTCCAAAGGAAATTCTTCCAATGAGCAACGTCTCTGGGACCAGCACAAGGGCAAACCTGGTAATCCCTTCAGTTCTACGAAGCCAAACAGCTGTATTAGAGCACAGCTATATTCTGTCGGCTTCCTAGCATTGTCATTGCACTTGGTTTGTCAACCAGATCCACAGTATGCTCCCTTGCATGGCCATTTCTGGTAGCTGTACTAGCATAAGAGAGGATTCCAGCTCCACCACAGCACCTCTGTGGAGTATAGGGATTAAAGACACCAAATGACTGGGCTGTGCAGGCTGGTAGGCCACACCAGAGGCTAGACACTTAAATTCTTCCTATTTGCCTGTTTTTCCTTGTTGCTTATGTCCATTTTCAGAGCTTCTAATGCCTTGAGTGCCTCCCAAAAGAAAGGTAAGTGAAAAGCAGAGGCCCGGCAAGGAAGAGCCAATTCAGAGTGCTGAGGGAAACTATTTACTCTAAGTGCAGACACTTTATGTTCTGAACTAAAGAATTCAGAGCATTTTTAAATCCCAAAAGGCTCTTCTGTGATTCCATACGATGTTCAAAGCCGCACAAAGTGGGACAGGACAGAAGAGTCCCTTGGACAACCCCATTATCCACTTGAAACTTCTTGAATAGTACTACACAAACAGAGGACTTGTTGCATAGTTATTATTCACTGTGTAACACAAGCTTTTATTCAGTAAGTTCCAGTTTGCTTACCACCAAGCATTCCAAATTTAATTTATTAAATGTAAAAGCATTAAGTTTATCCAAAGAAACATAAAGGGCTCAGAGGGACATTCAAAAGGATGTTAAGTTTGAGAAAAGAAGTAAACAGGATTTCCACCTGCATCCACTTTTTCATGCGTAAGGCTCTTCCCCTCCTTCCCCAGTGCTGTGCTTCATTCCATTCTCATTATGAGTTTCCTTCCGCTGTTCATGCCCTGTTAAGCAGTTTTCAGTCTAATTACTTATCCTGCTGATATGAAATCACCAAAGGATCCCGCTCTTCCAGTTACATGCGACTTAACATCCAAAATTTAATGAATGGATCATCTCATTTTAGAAGTTTTTTTTGCAGGTACAGAAATTAAATCAGTTGACTACGGTTGTTTAAACAGGCTTTCATAGTATTATTTACCATGAAGTTGGGTAAAGTGGGTCTAGTTACTGGACTGTGAGCAAAACTTCACAAAATACAACATTTATTGGAAAATAAATGTTTAAATATTTAAATATGCAAATCACTGATTTTCTAGGAAGGTTGCTTTTAAGATTTCTAATCCAACTCCTTTTGCTGAGACAACAGCTTATTTAAGTATTTCAAACAGATTCTAATGACTCAGAGAGGCATGCCTCAAAAATCAAACACAAACAACACTGCAACAGGAGATCGCTTACAATCTATGGCACCAATTCTACAATCTACAACCCATAATTCAATCACCAAATGGTTCCAAATAACAAGTTAGCAATATGGATATTTACTGAACATAAAACTGATCAAGCAAAGGTGATATCTAGAAATCTTAATCTTCATTTTAAGTCTTTCAATATTCATAACTGTGAAATTCTCAAAGGAGGAAAAACATTAGGCATAATTATTTATTGTGTAAAAAGAAAAATTTAAAACTGTCAGTAGTACTCAAAGTAGTCAGTAAAGGCAAACAACAGTTATGACTTTAAAGTTAGAATCGAAGGACATGTCACTGGTTCAGAAGAATAAATAGCATTTCAAAAATTATATGAAAAAATAGATCCTTATTTAGTTACAAAACTTTGTGGGTAACATTACTGGCTTTTCATCAATAAAATTCACTTCAAAATAACAATCTCTAAATAAAACAAGCCTCTTGATACCACCGGTGAAGAAAAGTAGCAAAGAATAGCAGTGCTCATCAGAAAACTCGCCACGTACTGTATAAATGGGTGTATGGCTCAAAAAATGGGTGATATTTCCTGCTTGCTATTTTCATTCCTAATGAAGTTTCTGGAAGCAGAGGAATCCCAATACATATTTACTCTCTACATATCTGATGCTAATACCCATGCTTCCAGAACCATTATCATTTAGGAATTTATTTCTTTGTAATATTTGTGGACTAGCATAAAGGTTAAATTGTTAAAGTAATATATATATATTAATATATATTACCTGTTCTTGCCTCTCCAGCCACTTGTCCACCATGGGATGACTGGCACTTAACGATGAGCGAGCATTGTCTCTCTGAAACTGGTTAGACCAGTTACTAGTATCCCGTGGTAAGCTTCTGTAGTTTTCATCTTTCTATTTCAAAAGAAACAAAGAAAGTGTCTTATAAAAAAACACAACCAGTCCTTGCACACTGACAATGCAGCTGGTTTTTAAGATAATACGAAAGAAACACTGAAAAAGGATAAAGTGAATTTGGACAATTACACAGGAAAGATGCATATACGATTCTATTGCCTTGAGTCTAATGCGACCTGATATAACACAGTGCTCAGGGGGGGCGGGGCTGCACACTCCCGTGGATCAAAGCAAGTTCAATATAACGAACCTATAACGCAGTAAGATTTTTTGGCTCCCAAGGACAGCGTTATATTGAGGTAGAGGTGTATTTAACTGCAAAGACTCCCTTTTTATTTAAGCCAGTAAATTCCAAACTAAACATTATAAGGTTCCCCATTGCCTGCACCAGCTTGTGTTTTCACAATCTCTTCCAACTTAAACTTCTACTGGATGGGTACATATTTCAGCAATGTTTTCAGGGTCTCAGACCAACTTTTCCCTCTCAAAGCAAATAAACTACAAGAGGAGACAACCCATTACTACCTGGGCCAAGCACAAGCAATAGGGTGCTACTCTAGGCAAGCTAAGCATTATAACATACCTCCTGTGCCAACACACACACTTACAGGGAAAGAAAATCGAAAAGGACATATTGTAGGGCATAATATTAAATGCTACAAAATGAAACCTTCAATACATAAATGGGATATATAATGACATTTCCAGGCAAGATTTCTGGTATAAAACAACTTTTTTCTTAAATATATTGCATTGCAGTGTTAATGCCTCATGACCGACAAGTTGTTTACTAAAAATGGACTCAAACAGAAAATTAACTTCAGCATCAACAAATTAAACCAGACTCAAATATCCTTGTAACAAAATTGCTGTCTGAATGACCATTCAAATAAAATTTTCTACTATACTAATTTGCCCAGGCATAGATCAGTCATCAGTGGCCAAAAATGACTGTTTTTTTTCAAAGTGGCGTATTGAGGACTATGCTGGCAAAAACAGATGGTGAAGATTGATTCTCTCTTTTTTAAAACAGAAAGTCTGTTAGTTTACTTGTAGAACTCTGCTGAAGACAAGTTTCTTTAGCAGGGCTATAGAAGGCAGCAGGCAGTGTGTAATGAATGGAATTCTTTCTGTGGATTTTCTCATTTTATTTCCTTCTTTCAGTGAAATGGTCAGTGCAATTACTGGGAGCCAAGAAAACCAATTTTAATCATTTTAGGTGGTAGAAAAGTACAACAAAATCACAATCTGGATGAGGAAATAAAAGAAATATGATTTGACATGAAGAAAAACCACAATTGGTCCGTGAGTCATTGATCAGTCCTTGTCATATAACAGACCTTCAGCTAGTTTGAATGAACAGACATCCCTGCCTCTTATGTAAGAGATGCTTTTTGTGTTTTTATTCTTCATATATAATTCTATTATTACTGATCTATATTTACACCCTTTTCAACACAGCCTTTTAAACAAGAGTTTTATCCATTCTACACAAAACTCCTTCCCCATTTAGTCTCCATTAATCATGTACAAAAAGTAAAATCTCTTTGTGAGAGCAAAAGAAAAAAAAACCCAACACCACTATCAAGGCCTGTATTCCAACTTCAGCTGATCACCGAAGCCTAGACTCTGAATTTAACTAGATGTTATTCAAAACAATCGCTTTTGCTTACAATTAAATTTTCACAGTAATGTCTCAATCCACTAAGTCAGGAATGTTATGAGACAGCACCAGATGTAAACTAACATCAGTGGGTTTGCATGGAGTATGCGCCAAGACATGAGAGACACAGACATATGTACATATGTATGCATATAGGGTATGTGTGTGCGTGCGTTCATTTTTTTCTGCTAAAAGTAAGCATCAAATACTAATACTCCGGACCATTTCAAAGTAAGCTGCTTCTCCCACAAGAAGCTAAGCTCCTCTATGCAAGTCTATTTTCCCCAACACAGGGCCACAGCTGATACAGCATTTAGCTGTACTGGTGGAAGCAAAAATAGGAATGCTAAAGACCACCAGATTCTTGTAGCTGATGGTACTATTACAATGTTGTTAACCTACTTAGAGCAAGTAAAAAATGGCACAGTAGTGTACCTCGTCCACATGGCTGCAATCACTAATAGAGCTGAGCATGTGATACCAACAATGGGGCATTTTAGGAAAACAACCTAGCATAGACAAACCATAGACATTTTTCTAAAATTTCCCACCATCCATTGCTACACTGGCTGTTCTTCATTGGCCGTACCAACAGTGAGAACTAGACAAGGCATTGGCATTTTAACCAAAGTCTGATGTAGTCCTGCTCTAAGCAAGGTTATCTAAGAGCACTTACGCTACTGGAGGCCAACTGGAGTCCTATCTACAGAAATATTTCCACCACTACTCGCACTATCAGAGCTAAACAAATAGCAGGAAATTTTAGAAAGGGGAGCAGAATTATGATAGATGCAGTTTGCACTTTGGAAGCACTGAAAAAATAAATTAAAATAACTTCTAAACTAAGATAAAATATGCAAACACATAATCAGGGAACCTTTTTAAAAATAATCATCCATTCATTTAGAAACAAAACAAAAAAGCATTAGCACGCCAACCTCCTTGGACATGCAAACATGGTGCATAACACTTTAACTGCAACATCATATAAAAACAAGATTTTTAACAAGGTAGCCACAAGGGTCACACAGAAAACTCTCATTTCTTCTGGAGCTGCAGCTAAGAGTTCTCACGAGACTACTACTGACATGGATCATCGGTTATAATTAAATGTTCTAATTTTTAAGAAGAATTTCCCCAAACAGCTTTAGGGGACTGCCGACATGTACAGTTCTATAATATTTGTAAAGGGAACTGATCAGTATAATGCTAGAGTTGTTAGGTCAACATTACAGCACCAATTAACAGTAGCATTTTACTGCATTTCAAATTAAAATGCCTACGCTAGCAACTTAAGGGGTTTACTTTACTATGGATTCCCCACTGAATTTTTTCTGAGGTGGAAAAAAAATGGTACAGTGATTTTGCTGTATTTTCAATTTCAGACAATTTACAACTGACAATGAGCTTGTCACTAGAGAGACCCTCTAGAAATTGTTGATAAGATGATGCAATAGCATGACCTCTGCACAGCAATGCTTTAATTACTAGCCGCCAGTGCATCAACGGCTTGTAGTTTAAACCTACAGTTGTAACGCTGTTAAACTTACTAAGTCACCTTACCCCAACAACAGATATCCTGAACCCTGCAATATGAAATTTCCATGCCTGTTATTTCAGTTGCTACTGGGCCACTCGCAACATATGAATTGCCAAGTGTTTCTTGCTTCCCATATGTCTGATGTAAAATTGATATGACAGGAGCATGCTTTCAATTTTTACTGTTACTGTGGAATAGAAATATAACAACAATGAAATGGTTCAAAATAATCTCAGATGAAAGTCTTGTTCCCAAATTGCATACTCTTACTGATGTTGCCATCATAACCATTTCTGCAACAAGCCATCCACTCTCATCAACTGGCCCTCCCCCAAAGGACTTTGTTTCAATCAATAACTTATTTTGCTTAAACTTCTGTTATATACTCTTGGTACTTCATTGTTTGTACATTTCTGGAACAGTGATTTTTATTTCTTTACCCTGGTTGCTCAGAAAATAGTTACAGCAACATCATATGGCTTGTTGCACATGCAGGAACTTTGAATTTAAAGAAGAGCAATGCTTCTCAATTGGAGCAAAGCAATACTGCAATAAAGCGTACACACATACTAAAAGCAGAACTTTGAAAAATGTACTGCATATTGCTCATGTGTAGCATTACAGGCATCCATTTGTAAAACTGATAGTTTATAAAAGAAAATTATGTCTGCCATTTTAGATCAGGGTTATAAGGGTGGAGCAGGTTGAGAGAAAGAAATACTGAATTCAAACTCGGAAAATGTATACTTTTGCCAACTAGATTCCTGGCAAAAAACGCCATAATGTGAATTCCAAGTAAACAGCAGCAAAATGTGATCTGTGGCATAGGCGAAGATGAGGTAACAGGAAGCTTTTGGCATGCCATTCAACTGATGATACAGTATAATCTGAACATAATGAATGAAAAACCACACACATACATCTAGTTGAAAAATTATATTCTGCAATTTTATACTCCCTTTGCCATAAGTGAATCTTAAAGTGTATCATATACATTTAAGAACTAAGCCTCACAATGCCTGTGACAATGGGAAAGCTAGGCACAGAGGTATTAATTTATTTGCCCAAGATCATAGAGTGTAACATAGCTGCAGATTGGAGCCAGATCTCGATTCTCAGTCTTCTGCTCTAATCGTATCATCTTCCCCCGAGCACGAGCAATATGCATTTTAAAATATTAACTACTGTATATTTAATTTTATCAGAGATAAAAATCGAGTCTGACACCCACATTTGCAGTGAGCACCACCTACCTCCCAAACAGACTCATTGATTTCAATTGGATTCCTTGCAGAGTATGGCACTACTCAACATAGGGATGGAAATACCATTAAAAAAGTTAACCACTTAACTACATATTTTTTAATTGTTTAAACGGTTAACTGGTTAAAGGGCTGGTCAGCCGGCAGGGCAGGAATGCTCCGGCCAGGCGTCGCTGCTCCAGCTGGGCATTGCAGGGCCACTGGGATCAGCCGACCAGCCTGGGGATTAACAGTTAAGGCAGGTTAACCAGTTAAACTAATGCTTACAGGTTAATTGGGTAAAATTTTACGTCCCTAACTGAACATAAGAACAGGAAAATCAGCCCCATACTGTGGAATTTATCCACAGACAATATACATTAAATGTATCAACTTCTAGTCCCATGTGAACATTTCTTAACATTGTATTCACTCTTATATAATAACTTAAATAACAACAATTATATATATAGACAGATATATAAATATAAAATGAATGGGTTAATAGAATATCAATCTATAATCAATATATGTTTGTGACAGGCCACTAACAAATGTCATTTTACCATTGATCTGGAATCTTGTAATTTGTTACACCCATTCATTATGAACTATTGGAATACAGAAACATCCCAGATTTGATCTTTCCATCAGAAGTCATCAATTTTCAGATATGAATAATTCAAGTGTCCTCAAAGCACATTCGATGTAAGAATGGTTTAAAAAACATGTATTTATTTATTTTATGAAGTGAAGTGGTCATGTCGGGCATGAGGGCTCCTATTTGATCAAGTGCAGGTCATCTGAGACCACCAGTCTTATTTACCGGCTTTTAAACAGAAAGGTTTCCACAAATATGTTTAATGGATAGATGATTATAAAAATACTAATTCCACATTACACTAGGCCATCCGAGAGAAAGCATATGAGCACCTGGGCAGTTTACTCCTGGCGGAATTCTGCACATGCACAGAGTTTATGCCCTCTTCCCTGATTTTTTTCCTCCTCCTCCACAGAATATAGATTCTGCTGGAGAGAGGTTGCAGTTACATCTTTCACCCACCAGAAGCTGCTGTGGTGCCAGAAGACATAGCAGCCAGTGAGGCAGAAGAGGCTATGTTCCTCACAGTGTGGCCAGGTGAGGAGGCATGGCACAGACAGCGCAGGCACACAGGGCTGGGGACGTGTTACAGCTGAGACTCAGAAGGGCTAGTGACATGTATTTTGAAATTAAATACCAAAATAATTGAAACTGGAATGATTACATTGTGTTACTCTGACACATAAAATATGCAGAATTTTAAAATATTGTGTGCAGAATTTTTCATTTATTGGCACAGAATTCCCCCAGGAGGATGTGTTGCACTGAGGCATATTTGGTCTTGTATGATTCTAAATCGTGTTAACAATACAATTTCTGTATACGGAATGCAACTTCATCTTTCCCCAAGACAAGGAGTAATATGTTCTTATGATATTAGTATAACCTGTTTATTAGTTTTCACAATGTTTGAGGTTTGGTACAACACAGTCATTCCATTTTTACTTATCAACCATCCTTTAGCAGGTATGAAAACAACTGTTGATCTCAAATGACCTTCACTTCTCCAGAACAAAGCCACTGTACAAAACAAGGCTACTCTACAGCAAAAAAAAATTGTTTAAACAAATGGATGCTCCCTAATAGGCATCTAGTGGTGTAGTGAGACCATTAAGCAATAGATGATCTTTTGGGTGATCGCTGACAGAGGAGTCAAATTTGGGATGTTTTCTTTCATCAGCAGTTTTCTGTGAGCTAGTGTGCCGAATTTCAAGATTTTAGTTCAGTGAAAATATGGAAACTAATTGTGTCAGTCAGCGAGCAAGTGACTTGTTACAAGCATCTGTGTATATTAAATGAGATGGACACCATTGCTTGGCAGTCTCCTTTCCCCTCTGAGTAGGTTCCGTTTATTGTATTATTGTACAATGCAATTTAACAGTCTGTCTAGTTTAAGATTATTTTAGAACATGACCTTGGAAGGTAAAACAGACCAGAGAGATGATGGCCATAAGACATGTTTAGCAAGGCAGCAGTTCTAGTTACACAATATCAAGACACTGTTGATCTTTGTTTTAGAAGGAAATAGTGCTAAAGAATTTTCGTAGCCTAGTGTCTTCTCCCAGAGCACGTGAAGCTGCTAACCTTGAACATGGGTAATTTCCAGTTATTGATAAAGGCTATCTTGGGACAGGACTTTTGCATTCCCCATGAAAGATGATTCATGAATGATTACTGAAGTGTTTAGAAAATGACTGCCTCATAAATCAAAAACCAAGTAAAATGACTGCCTCTACATTTCCATGAATGGGACTAATCTATTATGCATAAAAAAAAGATCACTGGATATTAATGCAATGAGAAGATGACCACATTTAAAAGTCATTCCTATATTTAACTTCAATCTTCTTATGCTCATGAATTTCCAAAGTTGTGCAATTCCGATTTTGTATATTCCATGATACCTCTGAGTGACAAGTAAGGCCTCTCTCTCGTACACACACACATACACACACACACACAGAACAATTATTAAGGACAGATACAATGAATGAATGCTTTTGCTGTGTAGCTGGTGTTATATGTAGATATTCAGTGTTGAAGGATATGGACTGAATTCAGAGTAAACTGAAATCTGTTAGGCTGTCAATCAAACTTGTACTGATCTCTCTTGTTTACACAGGAATACCAAAAATGTCATGATCTTTGCATGTGCACATGCAAAACCAAAAATTATCAAGCATGCTACAGATTGTATTTCTCAGACTCTCAGGGCTGTGAAGAAATTCTCTTTCCCAATTCTCTCTTTACTCATTAACAATGGATCTGCATCTGATGCACACATTTAAAAAGCAGTACCTATGTATTCCAGCACTAAGCAGTTTCGTATTCTTTTAGTCAAAAAAAATCCTGAAAAGTGTTTTCATTTCCTACATCCATGCAGTCCCTTTCTCTGAAATGATCTGAAGCCTTTAACTTAGTAGGATAATATCAAAATAAGCAAATTTAAGATATTTTGGGGTTCAGTCCCGCACTCCTCTCTCAGAAGACAGTTCCAGTAGAACTTCAGTGGGAATACTTGTGAGACGCAGAGTTCCAGGATCAGATCGTAGGCTTTTTAGGCTTTTATATTTTCAACTCTTTCCCCCATTGCACAGCTCTCTCTGATACCATGGGATGGCCATTTCTCATCCTTCCTGCAAGCCCTCTGTAAATAGTTTCTAAAAGTATGTAGCTATGCATACAAAAAACAGGTTTTCACCAAACAGATAAAGGAAAAAATACTTGTGCACAACTCTGCAATTTTCACCAGGAATTTGGTTTTGTACCCATATTTATCCAAAGGTCTGTGGGTGTTGGACTCAGACTATATATTACAAAGTGCATTTTATTTTTATTTTAAATCTCTCTTTTCTTTCAAGCATAAAACTGTCTGTTTCCTTACCATTTCCCCCTTTTGCAAGTTAATTTATTTTTGTATGGTTGCTCATGAGTGCTGGGCTGCTGGCCTTTACTTATTTAGGTGTATTGATGAATCATCTTTTTGGGTAGGAAGAGAAACGACACATAAATAGAATTGGAACAACAAATAAATAATTATAGGCAATCAAATGAGGGAACTGCATGGGTGCCAACACGATTCAAGACTCATATGCTGTAGAGATCTAACTTGGAGATTGTGGGACAGAGCCATCAAAATTAGTACTATTGTTTGAAGAGCAGAGCAAGTGGCACACAATCTCATTTGAGGATGACCACATTTTCAAAGTGGAAAAACTGGGACACTATTGGGGGGGGAGAGTATGTAAAAAAACATGGTTGGTAGGCATTATTGTGTCTCCTCAGCCAAGCCACATACTTTCCATACTTTCTCTGCTAGCTCAACAGATATGTTGAGAAGTAGGCTGTTTAAAGACTTGTGCAGAAGCAGGGAGGCCAACATGTCAAACGTGTGCCAAGCCTGAGGAAACATGGTCTCTGTAGTTTTTGTGCACTCAGCCAACCTCTCATTAATTTCATCAGCTCAGCTGACTGACAGCTCTTTCAGGTAGATGTTCGGCTTTACAAAACACGGAACAGAACTCCGATTTTTGTGAGGGAACAGGTCTATAGCATGGCCCTCAAAACAGAGAGAAACTTAATTTTGAGGAGACACGTTCATCTTACCTTATCTACAAATGCGTAAGGAAAAAGAAAGACCATTTTTCGTATACCTTGAGCATCAACCTTTCCTAAACCATGAAGGAGAAGGCACAAACACATTCTTAGAAAATACACTCATTACAGGCTCATGATTATTATCTCCATTTTACTGATTGGGAACTGAAGTAGAGAGGGATTACATGATTTGCCCAACCTCACAAGGGAAGAATGGGAACTGAAGGCAGATTTCAGACAATAAGTCCAGTACCTTATCCATTTCATCTTCATCCTTTTCCCCCAGCATCTGACTATTAATGTTCTTCTATTTTCTTGGGGATGGAGGGATGAGTGGATGGATTCTCTTTAACAAATATGAAGGGATGAGATTAGATAAAGGGGAGGAAAAGGGGGGGAAATAACCTTAAAAGCAAACATTTTATTGAAGGGTGGGGGTTGACACGTCTGGTCTTGGTTGGCTTTTGGCTTCATCTCAGCAAAATATTGTCTGTCTGTGTGCACAGCATTCAGCAAACAGAATAGCAGAGGAGTAAATGTATAGCACCATCCATTATCAATATGAGCACTAGGCAGGGATTTTTCATTTCACGACTCTCATTCCCAACTTGCTGCAGTGATTTCATAAAGGATTTTGCAGGCCCTCACCACAGCAAGAAGGAAAAAAAAAATAAAAAACAGATGAGAAATATGTATTTAGTTTTGTTTTGAAAGGTAGGAATGCTGAGATCACCCACGGAGATTGAGATTTTAATTTTTATTGCACTAAAACAGCAGCAGCAGCTTTGACAGAAAACTCCTGAATCTTACACAGTACGTGAGAGAAAAACCACACAATTTTATATTATGATTTTAAGTTCTGTTTGGGTACATTTGATCTAAGCTATTTCACCACCTCCTGACAAGGTGACAGCAAAGTGCCCCATCACAAAGCAAAGAAAGAAAATATATATATCTTTAAATTTTTATTCAGCTACTGTATATGTATTTCATTTTCCAGCAAATCAACAATAATTTATTTCAGCAGCTTTATTAATTCAGCATTTGTAGATGTGTTCTTTCTCTGCATCTCAAATGGCAAAACCCCAAGGTCTTAAAAAAAAAAAAGCTCCACCTCAATAAAGCTTGGCAAAAGTATCACAAAGACAGTTCTCTTTGTTGAAATCATCCGGTTCTCAAGTACACCAAACTTCTTTCAAATTGGAGCAATTTTCCAAAATTTAAAATATTTCCAAAGAAATTTCATACAAACTATATTCTTGACAATTTGAACATTTCAATGGTCACTTTTGCTCAAAAAGTCATACTTTAAATTTTGAAGGAAGGGGGTTGCATGTGTAGTCTAATGGTTTAAACACACATCTGAGAGTGACAAGGACCTGAACTCTATTACCACTGACTGGCCTTTGTACTTATATAGCACATTACAAATATTATTCAGCTTCTAAACGTTACCTCCATTTTACGTGTGGGAATGTGAGGCTCAGAGGTCCCAGAATCAGGATTTGGATTCAGGTCACAAACTCTCAGTCTGAGGCCTGAACTTTCTAGCTATAGTGCCTCCTAGACAATCCACTCACACACTGCACTTCAGTTACCCTAGATGTAAAGTGGGGCTAATATCTGCCCTACCTATCTATGGCTATAAATATCTTCAGTCCAGAACATAGATTTTTACTATAAAGGAGTTAAAAACAATTTTACAGATGGAAAAATTGAGTGCTGTGGTCGAGCAGATTAGGCACAGGACTGAGTCAACCGACATGGGTCTGAACTTTGGGGTCCTATCACTGACTGCTATGTCACTTAAGGCTTTTCATACCAAGAAGCACTCTTCTCACATATGGAAATGTTCCATTTGAAAAAACAGAAAAGAAAACTTTTAAGCATTTGATATATACACACACAAAAGGAGAGTGTCAACAAGGGCTACATCTTTCACTGTTTCCCAGAAAGTTACCATCCCTGAGCTCATTTATTTGGTTTGCTCCTTTTGGCAGATTCTATTATGCTGGCCAGCCACATCAGGAAAAGACAGTTATCTACTCCGTAACTGGTGTTCGAGTGATTGCTCTTGTTCATTCAACTTAAGTGACTCCCAAGCAGTACCCCTCGGAGGTGGGTAGGAGGTCACAGATTTGCAGATTGCAACACAGCTCTGCCAAAACCAGCATTGTCCCTGGCCTACTGAGTGATGGCATAGTGGGCTGTGAACGTGTGCACCGAGGATCACATCGCGGCTTGACAGATGTCCTGGATCGTGAAGTGTGCCAGGTAAACCACCAAAGACATCTGCGCTCTGGACGAGTGGGCTCTGACGATTGGCAGTGGAGAGACCCCCACCAACTTGTAGCAGGTCCGAATGCAAGAGGTGATTCAACTGGAAATCCTCCGTGTGAACACTGGGAGGCTCTTCATCCTATCAACTGTAGAGATGAAAATCTGAGTCAACTTATGGAAAAGTTTTGCCCTATATATGTAGAAAGCCAGAGCCCTTCTTACGTACAAAACATGAAGGCACTTCTCTTCACTAGTCTCACGGGGCAGAGGACCAGAAGGAAGATGTCCTGGCTCATGTGGAAAGCAGACATGTCCTTGGGAAGGAAGGCTGGGTGGGGCCGGAGCTGAACCGTGTCTGGCGGTTCTGAGGTCAGGACTTGCAGCTCGGAGACTCGCCTCACCAACATCACCACCACCAGGAAAGCTACCTTCCACGACAGGTGAGACAGGAAGCACGAGGACAAAGGTTCAAAGGGCAGGCCCATGAGTCTGGACAGAACCAAGCTGAGATCCCACTGAGGGGCCAGGGACCAAACCTGAGGAAAGAGTCTCTCAAGGCTTCTAAGGAACCTGACCATCATATTTCTGGGAGAACACCATCTGCCCCTGCATTGGCAGATGAAAGGCCAAAATGGCCACCAGATACACCCTGTTAGAGGAGTGTGCCAGGCCCTGGTTCCTCAAATGAAGCACGCAGTCCAAGATCGACTGCACTGAAGAATGAAAAGGGATTGGTCGCCCAGCAGGAGAATCTCATCCACTTTACCAGGTAAGTCTGCCTAGTCGAGGGCTTTCTACTCTCGAGGAGGATCTTCTGGACCCCATCTGAACAGGTCTGTTCATCCGGTTCAGCCAAACAATATCCACGCTGTGAGGAGGAGGAACATGATGTTGCGGTGCAAGAGTCAGCCGTGATCCTGTGAGCTGGTGGGTTCGGCAGAGGCCAGGGAGGGGTCACTGACAAGCTTGATAGTGTCCCGAACCAGTACTGGCGAGGCCACACTGGGGCAATCATGATAACGTGCACCTTGTCCCACTTGATTTTCGCTAGTACCTTGCTGATGAATGGAATCAGAGGGAATGCATACATCAGGCTTCCTGCCCACCGCAGGAGGAAGGCGTAGGAGAGGGAGCCCTTGCTTAGACTCCATCTGGAGCAAAACCTGTGGCACCTCCTGTTCTGCCTGGTGGTGAACAAATCCACTTGAGGAGTTCCCCACCTCTGGAAGATCATGCCGGCTACCTCTGTGTGGAGCACACACTCGTGGTGAGAGAAGTCCCTGTTTAGGTGATCCATTGGCGTGTTCCTGGCACCTGGAAGGTGACATGCTTCTAGGTGGATTCCTTGGTCAATGCATAATTCCCAGAGATGGAGTGCCTCTTGGCAAAGGGCCGAGGATCCTGCTCTGCCTTGCCTGTTGATGTAGCATTTTAAGAGTTGTGCAGGAGTCTTTTAGGCCATGGAGCTTATTGCCCATTTGTTCCGCAAACAGGGCTTGTCCATTGAAGGAGATCTTGCATCGACTGCTGAGCCTTCGTGGACAAGTCAGAGCGAAGCACCCAGGAAGTGTGGCACATGGCAACAGCCGAGGCCATGGTTTGGGTGGCACAGTGTCTGCCACATCTGATGCTGCCTGGAGTGTCACCCTGGCTGCAGTCATGGCCTTCTCCATAATAGCCCGGAAATCCTTCCTAAAAGCCTCAGGAAGGGAGCCCTCGAACTTGGCCACGGCTTGCCACATATTAAAATCATAGCGTCCCAGGAGGGCCTGATTGTTGGCTACCCTCAACTGGAGGCTAGAGGATGAATAAACTTTATGCCCAAACAAGTCTAGTCTCTTAGAGTCTTTGTTCTTAGGGGTAGCCCCGGCTTGACCTTGTCACGCCCTGTGATTAACCATTTCTACCACTAGGGAGTTGATAGCAGGGTGGGTATACAGGTACTCGTGGCCTTTAGATGGCACAAAATACCTGCGCTCAGCCCTCTTGGAGATGGGTGGCAGGGAGGAGGGAGTTTGCCACAGGGCATTAGTAATCTTAGAAACCCCATTATGAAGGGGCAGAGCCACCCTGGCCAGAGCCATACAGAAGTGGACACTGAAGAGAGAGTCCGAAGTCTCCTCTAGCTTCTCCACCTGAAGACCCAGGTTGGCAGCGACCCTCTTCAGCAGTTCCTTGTGCACTTTAGTGTCATCAGGAGGAACTGGGAGAGGGGACCCCGTTATAGCCTCACCTGGCGATGATGAGGAAGATGCCAGTGCCGTAAGGTCCTCCACAACCACTGGTGGCCCAGAGGCTTGCTCCTCTGCTCCCTCTTGGACTTGGGGGTCCTCGCGCCCAAGGCTTAATACACTGGAGAAGGGTGTGAGAGAGAGGCAGCTGGTCTCTCTGAGGCTCTGGACACTGAGCAGACAGCCTGGGAGGGCTGGGTGAACCTCCATGGGAACTGGAACCTGAGGCCACGGGTCCAGTTTCGATGCCGACAACGTAGCCGGTACTGCCAATACCGGAGCTTGTCCCGCGGTCAGGGAACCTCACTCTGAACCAGGGTTGGATCCTGAGCGTTTGCTTCCAGGTGACCAGGCTGGAGCTGAACAGTGGCTCTGTCCAGACTGGTGCCAGTCACTCCACTTGGAGTCCAATCTGGAGCGGGGTTTTAGGGTTGTCCCTTGCAACAATCACAGGGCTTATAGCCTGGAGATCAGGGCATGCCACATCCTGAGACAAAGTCTCATTTGTGACCTATAAAGTCTCTAACTATAGCTAGGGATTTACGAACACTAACAGAAAACTATACACTATATAATACAGAAGAAACCTCATTCATTCGAATGAGCAGCTACAGCACTAACTGAAGCAGCAACAGTTCCAAGACTGTCTCTGACGGCAAGAAGGAACTGCGGGTGGGGGGAACTGGCAGTGCCCTCTATACCGTGGCATGTGCACGCCACTCCTGGGGCGCTGGAACCGGTCCCCTATGGATACTGCTGAGGGACAACTTCCAGCACTGGTGCACATGGCGAGCACACACACCTAAGTTGAACGGACATGAGCAATCACTCAAAGAAGTAGTTACCTTGTGCAGTAACAATGGTTCCTCAAGATGTGTCCCCCTATAGGTGTTTGCAGGTATGTCTGCATCCCTGCGCTGCTGATTGGAGAATTTTGGTATTGGTCCATCCCGCTCGCGCTGCTCCTCACTTACCATGAGGCTAGCCAACATGCACAAAGTCAAATACTAGAATGCCAAAGTAAAGTGGAGGAGGGTGGGTCATGGAGCACCATACGGACACACACCTTGAAGAACCATCCTTACTGCACAAGATGAATAACTTCTTTTTCTTCAAGTAGTGTTCCTATGTGTGCTCCACTATAGATGATTCCCGAGCAGTGCCCACTACTAGAGACTGGGGTTTCAGAGTCGAGTCGGTTATGAATGACAGCACCGTGGCACCAAATTTGGCATCTGCAGCTAAATCCTCCAGATGGCATAGTGTTCTGCAAAGGTGTGTGCACATGCCCAGGTAGCTGCTCTGCAGATTTCCGATAAGGGGCCACTCATGGAAAAGGTGAGGGAAAAGGAGGAAGTTGAATAAACTGGTTTATATGAAAAGCAGATATCACCTTAGGAGTGAACTTTAGATGTGTCTGAAGAGTGACTCTGTCAGAGAAGAACACAGTGAAGGGGGAATGCACCATCAGGGCCGCTATCTCCCCTATCCTTCTTGCTGATATAATCGCAATCAGGAACTAGTGATGTAAATATCAATTTAAAAAGTTAACCAGTTACATTCTTAAAATATCCTTTAACCAGTTAACTGTTAACCAAGGTCCCTCTGACGGGCCAGTGTGGGGCAGCAGGGACTGTGGTCCCGCTGGGGTTGAAGAGCTGAGGATGCATCAGAAGTAGAAGTAATGGGGGAAAGGCATAGAAAACTCTTGTCCCATGAGAGTAAGAGTGTGTTCCACATGGAGGGTTGTCAGATCCCAACTTTAGAGCAGTACAGAGAGCATTTCTTGTTCTGGTAAGTAGCAAACAGATCTACTGTCTGTCTCCTGCATTATTGGAATACTTCGTTTAGGACCATCAAATTTACTTCCCATTCGGGGTCAAACGAGAACTTGCAACTGAGGTCCTCTGCTGTCGTGTTGTTTATTGCTGGCAGATAGACCACTGATATTAATGTCTTGTGGGAAATGGACTAGGTTCCATACCTTCAATGCTTCCACGCACAAGGAGTGGGATCTGGGAAACTGGGAATATCGCTGTCCGGGGGGTCCCGCCTCCATTGGTGTTGGCAAAAAGCAAACCCTTTCTTCTTTCTTTTGGCAAAGCCAAAAAAATACGAACAAGGTAACAAAGAAAAAAGCTTCAGGGAAAGCTAAAATTAACAAATCTAAGGGGAGTTAAGATCCATGAACAGACAGCTCTAGCTCCATCTCTAGGCAGGGGCAGCTCAGAAGGAACTGAGGACGGATTACCAGCACCAGCTGGCTAGCCTCCAGGCAACTGAGGAGCAACGCACACACAGGTGGGACAGACTGCTACTAAAATTTTCTGATCAGCAGTGCAAGGACACAGACACACCTACAGTGGAGCACCCATAGGGTAGCGTGACCAGGTGTCCGGTTTTTGACCAGAACACCCGGTCGAAAAGGGACCCTGGCAGCTCCAGTCAACACCACCAGCCGGGCTGTTAAAAGTTTGGTTGGCAGTGCTGTGGAGCTAAGGCAGGCTAGTGCCTACCTGTTCTGGCTCCATGCTGTGCCCTGGAAGCAGCCAGCAGGTCCAGCTCCTAGGCGGGGGGGGCACTGGGCTCCACGCACTACCTCCACCCTGATCACAGGCTCTGCACTCCCATTGGCCAGGAACCACAGCCAATGGGAGCTGCAGGGGCAGTGCCTGTGGGTGAGAGCAGCGCACAAAGCCGCCTGCCATGCCTTCACCTAGGAGATGGACCTGCTTGCTGCTTCCAGCGTGCAGCTCGGTCCATGGTGTCAGGACAGGCAGGAAGCCTGCCTTAGCCCCCCCGCTGTGCCGCTGAACAGGAGCCACTGGAGGTAAGCTCATGCTCCAACCCCTGCCCCAGCCCTGAATCCCCCCATCCCGGAATCCGCTTCTGCACCCCAAACTGCTCAGCCCCATCCCAGCACCTGCAGGCCCAGATGGAGCCCTTACCCCCCCTGCACCCCAGCCCCAGCCTAGTGCCCCCTCGCACACCCTAAACTCTTCGTCCCTGGCCCCACCCCAGAGCCCACATCCCCAGACAGAGCCTGCAACCCCCCCTGCACCCCAGCCCAGAGCCCCCTCCCACACCTTGAACCCCTCATTTTTGGCACCACCCCAGAGCCTGCACCCCCAGCTGGAGCTCAAACCCCTTCCTGCACCCCCTTCCCCAGCCCGGAGCTCCCTCCACACCCTGAACCCCTCAGTTCTGGGCCCACCCCAGAGTCTGCACCACCAGTTAGAGCCCTCACCCCGTCCCCCACCGCAAGCCCCTGCCCCAGCTCAGTGAACATGAATAAGGGTGGGGGAGAGCAAGCCACCAAGGGAGGGGAAATGTAGTGAGCGGGGGACATGGCCTTGGGGAAGGGGCAGGGCTAGGGTGTTTGGTTTTGTGGGATTAGAAAGTTGGCAACCCTACCATAGGGACACTACTTGAAGAAGAATCAACAAGTACCTCTTGCAAGAGGAGAAGGTGGGGAAATTCAATGCATTAGAGATGAGGGACTGGACCCTTGATGAGAGATTTACTTGTTAAAAATATCCGTATGCTTCCCACATTAACTACTTCCCTCCCTAGTTTACAATGCACACTGAAATGAGATTCCTAACCAAAAAGACAGCAAAGATTGCTTAATTTATTCATACAGATTAGGCCATTTTTTCCTTCAGTGAGGCCCATTAAGATGAAAACACTACAAAAAACTGGCTGCTGACTAAATGGCAAATACAAATAGAAAAAAACTTGCATAATGACAGGTTTCAGAGTAGCAGCCATGTTATTCTGTATCCGCAAAAAGAACATGAGTGCTTGTGGCACCTTAGAGATTAACAAATTTATTTGAGCATAAGCTTTTATGTGCTACAGCTCACTTCTTCAGATGCATAGAATGGAACATATAGTAAGGAGATATATATACATACAGAACAGGAAAAGGTCATTTCCCCATGTTAAGTATCCTCACACCTCTTGTCAACTGTCTGAAATGGGCCATCCTGATTATCGCTACAAAAGTTTTTTTTTCTCCTGCTGATAATTGGTCATCTTCATTAACTAGCCACTTAGAGTTGATATGGCTACTACCACCTTTTCATGTTCTGTATGTATAAATATCTTCTCTCTGTGCGTTCCATTCTATGCATCTGAAGAAGTGGGCTGTAGCACACGAAAGCTTATGCTCAAATAAATTTGTTAGTCTCTAAGGTGCCACAAGTACTCCTGTTCTTTTTGAGAAAAAAAAACTTGTGCACCAAGTAAACTCAGCTGTGTGTTTGCTATTACTGATCCACCCTCGCAGAGCATGCTACATGCCATTTGCTTTGCTTCAGGTAGATTAATGTGAGAGAAAAAGAAAAAACAAGCAAGTCAATGCACATTCATTTTTCCCTTTCCCAGCTCTCTCTTGATCTCTCTTTCATCTAAGTACACATTTTCACTTCTTCAGGTTATGGCAGCAGTGTTGATCCTTAATGCAATGACATACAATTCAACTGCAGAAAATCATATTAGGGTACTGTCTTTAAAAAACCAAATGTCCATGCCATACTTTTGTATTAAGCAGGTGAGGTTACCAGACAAACCTTGAGTATTTCAGTGACACAGAATCAAAGCTGGCTTGATATTTAGTAATGCCACCCCATTCCTCAGGGTCATAGATGTGTAAATGAAAAAAGTACCTGCTTAGCACACTAAGAAGAAAAGGGCTGAATTACCTTGCAATGAGCATTAGACATAAGATACCACACTCAATGTTCATATAGTATGGTAATGTGTATGGCATGGGCAGCCAAGATATGGCATCTGAGGGGGGGAAAAAACACTTGAGTGTTTTGCATGAACTCAGCTCACATATTACTAAAGCTACACAACCCATGGCTTGTGCCATGGGGCTTGGATAGTGGTTTATTATTTTTTAAGTTTCTGATTCAATGTGTAACAATTATGCACAAATCAAACTTTCATACGATATTTTACTGTGGCAGAAAAATACATGTAAGATTATTTTATTGTCAGGAGGACTAAAGAAAAGTCAAAATTACAGTTTGCAAACCAATGACATGGGAAAATTTGGGACATGTTTTTGTTATCAACTTTCTTTTTATTTAATAACTTGAGGGAATAAGACCTAAAGAATGAACTTGAGCCCCCTTAATTACTGTAGATGTACCACATATAAGAAAAAAATATTCCAGAATTAATCAAAATAAGTTGGTGAGAGGAATGGAGAGAAAGTGTGTACAGGTGGTGAGAAATACAGACCCTATCCTGTAAACATATACTCAGAAGAGTCACTCTAATCATTTCAATAAGATTACTCAAGTAGGTGGGGATTACTCATCTGAGTGTAGTTGCCAACATTATAATCTTTCTCCAGAAATAAATCTTCAAATAAATAGAAGCCCTGGGGTTCACCAAGAAGTGTATTTAAAGAGCCTCTCAACTGGGAACACTTTAAAACTAATGCAGGTTTCAGGCTGCTTTCTCAGGTAGCCAAGACAAAAAACAGAAATCCACCAAAACCCTCCTTTTCCATCCCACGACCGTGTACTGTGACATCACAATAATACGTGGTGATGTTTCTTCATGGTAATGCAACATTGCTAAAGCACACAGAATACAGAGAGGGGAGAATCCAAAAGGTTCAGTCTGTGTTTGCTTCCAAAGCACCCTAAAGTTCAAAACTCATTCAAACTATAAAGGTCTCCTGTTGGGGACTCTGATCCCCTTCCACAGCCGATTCTGGGACCCACTGCCTGTAACTGTTTCCTGGGTACAAGAAAGAGCCTGGCTGCCTGCTACCTCCAAGCCAGGCCATTGGGGGTGGCTAAAAGCAGCAGTAAGCTGCTTTTCCCACACTCCTTGTGGGACATCTCATTCTTTTCCCCTTTCCCTCTTCCCAAGAAACCCACATCCTGCCTCCCTGTAGTCTTGCTGGGACACTGGCAATCCCACTGCCTTCTCCTCTCTTCCATTCACCCTGGGAGCCTTACTGCTGTCTTGGTGTTCCAAATCCTGCCTACCCAGGAGGATGCAAACTCTATCCTGGGATCTGCCCTATGCCCATGAGAAATAAACCTTTCCACACAATGTATGTTGTTTCCTGCTGCCCTGGAAGTGGTCTTTCCTCCCAACTCTATGGAGTCTTCACCTATCAGACATTTCTCCTCTTATCTCCTCTTACCCACTTGAGTATAACCTAAGTAGCCAACACCACTGTTTAGGATCAGAGGATGGAAGCTGTCTTCTTCTCCTTGCTTTCCTCACCACTCTACAGTGGAAGCACAGACACTGTAGGGAGCAGAGCAGCAAGCTGCAGCACAGGAATAGTAAAATAGTATGTCACAGTAACTATAAGACAGCCAGAAGGTGGAACTGCAGTGAAAACACTATCCAGTGCCAGTTGCCCACACAGGATAGATGGATGTTACCTCTAACCCCATAAACAAAGCAGAAAACTAAGAATGTTCTAACTACTTTCTTGAATTGTACTTGCTGTTCATATGCAATGAAACAGTTTGGAACAAGGCAGTTTCACCTCCAGTCATTATCTGAATGGATAAAGAAGAAACCTTAATATTAAAAAGTGGCAGGTTCCTATTGGCCAGACAGTCTAAGTAGCTATGAAAATCTCTTAGGCAAGGAGTTTTACATGTTGCAAGAGCTCAGTATCAGTCCTCCAGAGCTATCTGATGACAAGGACATAAAACTGATATATTTGCACATTTTATATTGACACAAATGAAATAAATGTTTGTAGCTACAATTTTATAAAATTGGTAATGGAGAGGAGATACAGAAAAACACTTATCAGAAATTCTTAAGAGCCATAACTGGGATTCTCTGCAGAACGTGGACTAACATTTTTGGACTGGCAATAAGAGATATCAATGAATACACTAAAATATAAATCTATTTATATAAAAATGGCCAGACTGGGTCAGACCAAAGGTCCATCAAGCCCAGTATCCTGTCTTCCAACAGTGGCCCATGCTAGGTGCCCCAGAGAGAAAGAACAGAACAGCTTTAATGTATCTGCACTCAGAATGAGGTTAATGCACAAAATATATACATGAGCAGTTGACTGTATTGTTTACTTTCAATTCTTTGCAACATCTTACCAACCAGAAACTAATACTCTGAGCAATCTGCTTCACTCAAAAGATTAATGCAGATGGTATGTAAGAAAAAGCATTTTAAAAGATTCATTATCAATATCTGCTGTACTAACCTACACTAATTCTCTCCCATCTTCTTGATTTAATGCTCTCTTGTGCCCAGCTTCCCATCACTACATTAGATCAATTGAATTCCTTTCCACCTTGGTCACCATGTTTATTTCCAGGGATCCCATGCTTCAGTGCACTTCAAAGATTTTCATGAAAATCAAGAGTAAGTACATACTGAACAGCTAATGATGCATGGAGGCTGGAGTGGAAGCTTGGCTGCTCTTTAAATCCCTCCAAATGCTAGCTTGAAACACTCAAGGAGGCTGTTCGTGCTAGGTATGGCCCTCTTTTCAATATCCATGTTTCTTGAGTAATGAAGTATAATCTCATTATCATTTCAGATAAATTAACTGAAAATGTTGGCATTTTGCACAGATAATTCTCTAACCCATTTTGTTCATTTTATTGAAACATTAAAAGCCAAATTTTCCAAAATGACTTCTAATGTGTTCACAATCAAGCACAGGTGCAAGTGACAGAAATTAGACATTTAACTACCAGATTTGACTTGCAGATCAAGTAGACATCTACATGCTATAATTTGCACACACAGTCAATTGCAGAACCAGACTGAGGCTCCTTTAAAAAATTGGCTCTAGACATTTTACTCACTGCATGATACTTCACTGTAGATCCTTTTTATAGGCAGGATTTTTATTTTGAAATAGATGGAAGAATACCACAAGAGAAAGGAGTGTTCTTTTGCAAAAAACATATGTATTTGTCAGAGGACATAGCCCCAACTCTGCTGCATCTCTGTTGTTTTATATAAGATTTAATCTAGTAATGTACCATTTAAAATCTGGTGCTGAGATTAACCAAACCACTTACTTGAGAAAGAAAAAACATCTAAAATAATATCAGATTTCAGATGTTCTATCCCTTTTCAATTTGTATATTACAGTCACAATAGTAACCAAAAGGTAAGTGGGTAATTAATTTTCATTAGAATGTAAAGTTAGATAACACAAAATGTCTTCTTCACTGTCACAGTTAGGGGAGAGAAAAAGATAGGCGACTGTACAAAAACAAAAAAATAGCTTGAATCTTTTTTGTTTAAAAAAATAACTTGAGCACAGAAACAAGATTTATGGTGGTTTCTTTAGTTACCAGCATAGCTCACACAGAGATAGTGAATTCTAAATGAAAGTATGAAGGAGGAAAAAAATACTGTGAAACTGACTATTTCAGCTTTAATTATGTTATCCTGTGAATAGAACATCTGCAATTTTTTTTATATTACTCGAGTAACAGTTCTGAAATTGAACACTAGAAATGTTTATTTGCTACATTAGAAAGATAAAACTAGACAGCTGGTTGGTATGCTTATAGTGCTCATTATCATACAGAGATTCCGGAGCAACATCAAGATTTAAGAGGAGACTGGTGAAAATCAGGCACATGGTAGAGGTGGCCCACTCAGATTCAAGGAAAATGTTTGACAGCATTTAAGGTCTGCTTTACAGAAGTGCTGAGCACTCAAAGCTCCAAAAGAAAATTATGGCAAACATCAAGACATTAGTGAATATAAGTGACAATATCCTTAAGAACACCACACATCCTACCATGAAAAGGGTCATTCCGGTGGCATTTCATGTCCACTGGATGAAGAGGATATAAAGGTTGAAACTAAGGGAAAATAATAAAATTGTGGTTCTGGAATGAAGACATACTGCTCATATATCAGACACAACCTTACACACACAGATGTACAAAAACGTACCTTTCTGTCATGACTACTGGGCATCCCAGGGGTGTTCTGCTTGAGGAATCCTGCTGTTGTGGACCATCTTGTGGGGTTTTTTCGGGAAGGTTCTTCTGAAGAAAAATTAGTATCGCTTACAGAGGTTGAGAGGCCAATCAATGCGGGGTCACTGCTACGCCGTACATGAAGAGGCATATCTGAAGGAACAAAATAAACTGTAAATAAACAGCAAGTAAACTGAATATTCTTCCCCACACACAAAAATATATTTTAAAACTTGGGTGACTGGTTGTAACAAAAGAAGCTGGCACAGACTGGCTAGCTTCTGACCTCAGGTAAACTTCTAGTGGACATGGGTCTATTTCCTGAAAACCACCACCAAAAACAACCACCAATTACTCCCTCTTCTCTGAAGACAAGACAAGTAGTGAGTGGGTCCAAGGACTGAACTATTTGAAGCTACTTCTTGGTTTTATAAGCAGAATTACAATATCTTAAGCACCTTTTACTTTAGAAAGTTTTTTTTAATCAATTGACCAACCTGAGACTACCTGCAGCTATTTAAAAAATGTAATAGAAACCAAATATCCAGGAGACTAAGCCAGTTAGCCAGAAGCCACCATTACAAAACGTGGGAAGAGGGTGCCTTGTCTGAGAGAAATGCCCTGTTAAGAAGCCCAGTCCCCTCCTCCTATCTGCTCAGGAAAGAGATGGGAGCTGGGGTTTCTACAAGGTGCTGACTCTAGACTGTGGTTTCAAATCAGTCACCAGCTAATAAATACCCAACACGTTTGAAGTCCCCCAGCCCTCTCTCTCCACTGAAAAGGAGCACGCGTGCACAAATGTGCACACACGCACACCCTCCTCTCACTCCAAAGCCTCTTGGGTTGAGTGTCTCTGTTACTCTATCCCTTGCCCAACCTCCTGGCTGCTGCAACAGGGATGTGTGTTACCATACTCTACACCCCAGCCTTCCAGCTGCAGCAGTTAGCAGGCAGGATGAGGGAAGTATTTCATTAGCAATAATTGAATGCAGCAGGTATGAAGAACTGTAGGAAAGAAATCTTTATTATATATGCTAGGCAGTCAGCTTGCATTAGTGAGCCCCTGGTGATTTCTTATACTAGGTCCCCCCTGAAACATGATTAATTTTTTCCAGTTCCACTTATTATACTACAAGGAGTCTGCAGCATATGCTCTAGTGACTCTTTCTACCAACCCTCCTTTTTTCCCTCCTCCCCAAACAGCCCTCATTGCCTGCCTCTTGTGCCATTCAATGCTTTCCCATTCAACAACAGAGTGAGAGTGTCATGATTTTTGTCATCTGTAGTACTGTACTGATACAGCTGTGCCGCTGTAAGAGCGCTCGTGTAGCTCCGTCAATATTATAAAACCATCTCCAATGAGTGGCGGTAACTACGTCGGCAGGAGAGCGTCTCCCACTGACATAGCACTGTGCACACAAGCGCTTATGCCAGCAAAACTTATGTTGGTCGAGGTGTTTTCTTCACATGGTCTCAGAGTGTCACAGCTAAATACAAGGTGGAACACATAGTTTAACATAAGTAGTTAGCACATAGCCTAAGGGAGCATTCAAGGTGCACTGGCCCCTTAACGTCCTGTGGGTGGAACACTTTTCACCAAAAGATCACTCTATATCTGACCTCTCAGTCCTCATCCTCAAAGGAAACCAGCACAACACTTTCATACGATGAGTCTGGGAGCTTAAATTCATAACTTTGCTAGACACTAAAAATCATAAAAGGTATGGCTTATCTATAACCCCAACTAACAATCTATAACCAACTAACTTCCCTTTTTGTGCTATGACTACAGGGGTGTTAATGGGCCACTTCACCTTGAATGGTCCCTTAGTTTAGCATGAGCAGTTAGCACATATCCTATCTGCTCAACTTTGTATTTTGCTGTGACACCCCAAGTTCCCAGACCTGAGGAAGAGCTCTATGTAGCTCAAAAGCTTGTCTCTCTCACCAACAGAAGTTGGTCCAATAATAGATACTACTTCTTCCACCTCTCTCACTAATGATTTTTGCCAGTTTCTGTCTGTTCACGGGGCTCTGAGTAACAGAAATAATAACTGGTAAAAAAATCCATGAAAACACTGAGCTCTCAGCTGCAGAATCAGTGAAGCAGCCCAAAGACAGCACTACATTGATTTAAGTCTGGTCCACGCTCAGAAAGTTATCTTCAGAACTGTAGAGCTAGAAACATAACCATTTTTTCCTTTGGCAGGAAAGATTAGATTCTACAGCAGCTGATAGCATGTGTCCCACACACATTCAGCAGAAAACAATTCAACAGCAAGAATTCAACAAGTGGATTTTCCAGGCTCTGCAATGTCAATTTATACGCTAGCACACTGAGCCCCTGATCAGCACTGAGATTCTGTTGTGGGTGGTGTTACAATATCACATAGACAGACACATTTCCTGCCCTCCAGAATGTACAGTGCAAGAATATTAGTGTGATGAATATTTATTTAGCAACATGATTTCCTGTCTTTAAAAAGTGTTCAGTGTGAGTAGTACCCAACAGCAATTACCACATTTTGAAATGAGCACTACTGGGGAACACAGCAAAAGAGAAAAATTAATAAGAATGTTTTGATTACCATTACATTGGATTGCTTCCTCTTTCAAAACCTTACAGTTTATTACACTCCAAGATTTTCACAATAGTTTTACATCAGCAGAGATATGAATGTTTTCTGCTAATGATTTACAATATTTAATAAAATCAAAACAAAAGTGAAGTAATTAGAGACATATTTCAAGAAGGATCAATTAAATCCTACAGAATAGCATACACACACTGAAGTTACCTTACTTCTTCTAGCTACTTTCTGAATATTAAATATGCATATACTCATACAGCACACCATCTCAAATACACTGTGTTTTTGTTGTCAAGCGGCAATGGCTTTGAAAACTTAAGTCATCGCTAAGCAGCTGAAGGTAAAGCATCACATATCCTCTAGATCGTAAGCATAATAAAAGAAACACTATGGAATCCCAAGACAGCTGTACAACAAAGATGAGACAGCTGGAGTCACAAGCACCACCACCACAAAGCTTAATGAAGTGACCACATTAAGAAAGGTATCTTAGTTCTTGTCTTAGCTCTGAACATCATCTCTCATTTATTAGATTAGCCTGGTCAGGCAAGTGGTTCTGTGGTAAGAGTTGTGCCACTTAAGAAAAATGCCAATCTATATTTCAGTTCCAAACAGCAGTCACCAGAATATATTTCTCGAGTTTGCTAACCAGCAGTACTTAACCCTACTACATGCACAGATAACTTACAGCCATGTAACCACTTAGTTCACCTGCTATAAGAAATATTTGAGATTAGAAATCCAATAGATACTTGCTAGCATGCTGTCCCTCCCTTATCATTTTCTCCCTAGCAATTACTTGATGTGATGATTTTTCAATGAACTGTTATAAGCAGAGTAGATTAAGCTGAATTTTAATCATGGAAAGAACATGAAATTCTACAGACTACTTTTCTGAAAGAGATGGCAATTAACACTTCATTGCCTATCTTTCTGCAGCAAAAGGTAATCACTTACACCTTGCTAAACAGTGGTGTCTTTTCAAAAAAGACAGCTGTTGCACAAACAAGGAATCCCAAATATTAATATGCATCAGGAAAAAAAACTAATATAATGAGGACAATATATAGCACACATAATACACTTAGTGACAAGCTTGCCTAAGGAGGCGCTTTCAGTCATTTCTTAGACACTTTCCTAAAGGGCTGGAGAGGGGAAAGAGTCTTGTACACACATTGCTAATGAGAAGATATTACTTGCTAACTAACTACTGCTGACATGTACATAGCCAGCATGAGGTCTTTCCCAAATTGATTCCATGTTTAAACATAAAAGTGATGGGTGTTAATATCCAGACTCTACCAAAAATGAATTATGAAGCATAATTGCTTAAGGACATATTACATTTATTTCCAGGTTACACATAAGTAAGTTTTAACATGACACTTCTTGCCTTATTGGAACATGGGTGGCAAGCACACCCCTTGCTAAAGCACAACTTTTCCAACAGATTAATCTCCACCACCCGATAATTACTGCAAGTTATAAGTATCGTCTCCGTCTACACTTTTCTATTTCAAAAAATATATTGAATGGATTTTCTATTAAAGTATTGTTGGTTATAATTTTCTGGTTTTTCCTATTTTATAGATTTCAAAAGGATATTCTCTGAAATATTTAAAGAAAAAAAATCAAAGAAAATGAGCTTCAATAATTAAACCACCAGATGAAGTGCGCATGGGACCAGTGCAATGTCACTGATTCCAGGATGACAGCTGATAGCATTTGATGTCTGTGGTTGCTTTGAAGATTGGATAAAACAGCAATGAACTCTAATCACAAGGCTTCAAATTCTCTGTGGCACTAATGCACTGTAAATATTGATTTGCTTCTGTAGCTAAGGTGCCTTTTAAATAACCACGAGAAACGGTAAATCTAATAATGAATTACAGAAAGTTTTACAAGTCAAAGAACTGGGAGGGAAATCAAATATAAAAAAAATCATGGAGAGGTGTCACTGAATCAATGCTTCTGTTACATTTAAGGAGCTTATGTACTTAGACCACATTTTCAATGCCATCACTTTATGGTTAAGTTAGAAAACTATTATCTGGTGAGCTGGAAAAACCCTGAGGGAGAGAAGGCCTCAATTCAGAGGCTGGGAATTATCGCTGACTGGAAGTCGCTTTAAAAAAAAAAAAGGCTATAAATTAAAAACCTTCTCCCTGTATATTCTACTCTTTCAACGTTAGGGAGACAGATGTACAAACCCCTCCTTCCTGCCAGCAATTCCATTTTTATTATAAAAGGATTTCCATCTTTCCTGATTCTCAGCTGTAAGGAATATGTTATTGAGCTGAGTGTGTTTAAGGATCTGGCAGCTTTGTCTGTGAGCCCAGAGTATCTAGTCATGGGAGAATGTCATCAGTGCAAAAGGAGGATCTTTCGGTGGCGCAGACTAGCTGATAAACAGAGTTCCATACCACTTCGTCCCTGCTGATAGCATAGATGGGACAGCTGGGGGATGGGGGAAGGCATAAAAGCTAGGAGACCTCTGTCTTGTGCAGTTTTGGTTCAATGTTTCAGCCCTACAGAGTCATTCACAGCTGATGAGGCCCTGCATACAGTGAGCTTGAGATAGGGTAGTTCAGAGTAAAATCATCAGGCTACTTTTACTTCATCTCCCTGACCTCAACTTGTGCTTTGTGCTCTTCACCCAAAGCCAAGTATCTAGCACATGACAGATGGGTTTTAAATTAAAGTACTTAAACAATAGGCAAATAAAAATGTGGAAAAATATAGCAGTAACTTGATCAACAATTGGAGACTATATTTGGTTAAGTATGACCATGTCTCAGTCAAATTAATTGTGTTTTGCCACCATAACTGATGGGTGCACATAAGCAGATATCTAAACTAACCAAGAGTTAAAAGCAGGACTATTCAAAATACTGGGTAGAGCCACAAGTAAAGACAGTTTCGACCCCTACAAGTAAAGACTTCAGACAATTATCCTTAACTGAAATCTATTTCATTTTTTAAAAGGTTTACATTAGTCTCAGGTTTTAAATGTCTAAACTTCCTGGAACTGAAGTTTCAAATCCCAGCAGAGAGAATTCAGCTCTCTAGTCTTCCAAGTTAGATTCACTGAGTTCCATGCTCTTCCCTAATCTCTACAGAGTTAGAAGTTTCTCAGCAGAGAAAACTAGGCTATTATTCATTTTTCAATTCTATGGAAATAGGAAGATGTTCATTTTTGAAGAATTTAAAGCAGTTATAAACTGGACTTCAAGACAAGTTTTTTAAGATGTTTATTGTCAGAAGAAGGAAAAACAATGGGAAAATCAACTGATTGCGAACTAATCTACAAACTATTGGAACCTAATAAGAGCTAATGATTGTGAACACTCTTCTGGAAGATTAACAGAGAAGCACAATCAGAAGCTAGGTATCTAATTAAAGAAGAAAAAATATTAAAAGTACCACTGTGTTCCAGGAGCAAGAATAGCAACTCCACCAGACATATATGTCTTATTTTAAAGGAAACTCAGTCGCCATTATCTGGCTGGTTGCTGGAGAGGCAGTGCATGGGCTAAATTGCATAACCAGATATGCTATTAGCTCAAGGTTTTCTGGAAACTGAAAATAGCAGTGATTAACAAAACAAAATAGAAGATGCCCAAAGTTTGACCAAATATTTTGTAATTGGACTGACAATCAGAAGATAGTTCTTTAAAACAGAACAAAATCTTGATTACTAAGTTGTTTCATGCAGTTAGACACTTATCACCTGGTCCTAAAAAAATGACATTGGACATTAAACAGTGGGTACTAACAGCTAACAGTTGTGACCATTTTAGTGAATGGAATTTAGGATCCATGGAAGAGAAAAGCAGAGACCAGATCTGGTCACTATTCTGAGCATTCTATTGAAACTGAAATGTAATCCACATGCCTTATACGGCAGCATTTCATTTTGTTTGACCTAAAGAAAGGGAGAGAAGCAGTGGGGAGGAAATGTGTGCTGATGCTTTGAGCTCCTCAATCTCTGGACCTAGGTTCGCCATGACCCACTTCAGAGGGTCCTGATGGGCCCTGAAGTCATCCTGCACAAGAAGGCTACTGGGTCCCGTGACAGCCTTGTCCAGGGAGGAGGAGGGGCTCAATTCTTTTCCTCCATTTCCACCACATCCTCCGTGGAGCCATCTCCTGGATGTCAGCACCAGGATCGGTGCTGCAGTCACCAGGGCTGGCTCCAGGCACCAGCTCAGCAAGCAGGTGCTTGGGGTGGTCAAGAGGAAGGGGCAGCAAGTCGGGCTCTTTGGCAGCGGGTCCCTCAGTCCCTCTTGGAGGGAAGGACCTGCGCCGAAGTGCTGCCGAAGAAGAAAGTGGCCCAGTGGAGCTGCTGCTGCTGATCGCGGCTTTTCTCTTCCCCCCGCCACTTAGGGCAGCAAAAACCCTGGAGCCGGCCCTGGCACACAGGATCCAGTGCTGAGCAGGAAGGAGTGACAACCCGTTTGTCTGAAGCCACTGACAAGGAAGGGCCCAACACCAAGTCAAACCTCCAGAGGTTCCAGTATGACCAGTGCATTGGCCACTGACTCGCTGGCCAGGTGCTGGCAGGGGGGCCAGTACCAACATCCACCGGCACATAGGCTGGGTACCGGTGATGTACCCTAAGCAGAGCAAAAGATTCTCCTTTGGACTCTGAGCAGTCTTCTCTTGGGGACCATGGCCAGAGGGGGGGAGCTTTTTTAATCGGTTAACCGTTTAAATATTTTAAATTGTTTAAAGTTTTAACTTTTTAAACGGTATTTACATCCCTAGTGAGGATTAGCACGTTCTCGCCTGACTTAATTGGATCTGGGAGTGGGGAAGAGAATGCCTACAGAGTGAGAGCCATACAGAGATCCAGAAAATGTGTATTTTATGCTGAGCCTAGGGTGACCAGATGTCCCAATTCTTCACATTTGCTGTCTGGTCAACTTAGCTGAGCCCAAACCCTGCACCATTTTGAATCCAGCCTACAGATTTCTGTTTCACCAGTATCTGAAAGGACCAGTCAGCAATTTTGATGTTTTAAATTATTTACAATCTTTTCTGGGTGCATTAAATGTTTAAAACATTTCTGAACTCTCTTTGAAACTGACTGGGAACTACTAACATCTATTTATCAGGGTTTTACATACAATAGCGCTGAGGTTCACTTTTGTGTAATGCTTTCTGAAAATACATTCTGGCCTGTGCTTCAGCAAAGGCTAAAGCTGAGGTGAAGGAAGAAAGGGTGTGTAATACTTGCGTATAAATTTGCTTAGCATCCCCTACCCTTGTCACAAAAACGGATACTGTTGTCTATCTGCAGAGGGTCTTAAGAAGCATCAATACTATTTTTTACGTTTAATGAAGGAACTAGGTTTTTATTGCAACTATTTCACAGTTTATTAATCAGTTTGTGTCACTATATATGGTTTATATGTAACTGCACAGAACCAAGAAAGTCTGTATACTAATTATAGCATCACTATTTAAATTAAGGATACGGGATTACTCTGGTGTCTTTGGCCAACAGTTCCTTTGTGCCTAATGGTTTGCAGAGTATTAACAAATTGTCACACTTCTCCCCAGAGGTAGCTGCATTCCAGTGGTGATTCATAAGTATTAGGTAGACTGTAAGGGGTTTCAGATCTTTGAATATTGCCTTTGGTTTCAAATGAAAATATATTACCATTATTAGAAATCAGTAATGTTAGCTACACCACATCTGATTTAAAACAAAATACATCCCTATTAACTCTGAAGGGAAAAACTTAATGTAGTTGCTTAGGCATCTTTTCTGTTCACCTGTTTGAGCATGACAAACTGGTTTGGGATGTCCTTAGCACCATTTGAAACATACTACTAAACTGTTAGTCAGGAGTATTAAATACATAATTTAAGGAGGTTATGTAATTGACCAAAGATATTTTCTTATTTTTTCATAGTCTTTTTCAATGTAAAGTAGAAACATACATTTAATCTATAGATTACCATTACCAATGGTATCACCATTCATTTGGAGAGTAAAACTAGCCTTGCAGTCATAAAAAATACTTACACTTAACTCACAGCACTTAGAAATAATTTCTTTATAAAATTCAGTTCTTTCCAAAATGAGGACAAAATTTCCAGCAATACAACACAATAGGTTTTAAATACTTTTTAAAACTAAGTAATGGGACTTCTAGCACTTCCACTGGGAGACTGTTCCACAGTCTATTAGGTTGATCTGTTAGAAAATTAATTCTCCTATTCATCCGGTTTTTCTCCTTTATACAATTTCATCCCATTATTATCTCCCTTTGGACAACTAAACAATCTTTTCCCCTCCTCTGTGTCACAGGTATTATAAATTTCCCACACTGGTTGTAACTTAGCCAAGCAATAGGTATCATAGCTCCTCCCTCTCTTCCTTTAATCATTTTTGGTTGCTGTTCTGATTTTGTCAACATCCTTCTGATATTAGTGTGTTCAGAAGCTAGGTGCTCCACAGTACCACATCTTCCTTTTTTGCTACCGAATGACTATCAACCAAAAAACTTTTCAAAGTAATAACTTTCCAGATATCCCTCTGATTAAGTATCTTTGTTAAATGTAGATGAACATTCCTCAGGTGTATTAGCTCACATTTTTCCTGTGCCTTTCAGGTTGAAGTGTGTTTTTTCCAGTGTACACATTTAACCATTCTACATCTCCTTGTGTAACTTATCTGTCTTCAGTGTCATCATTCTCTCACCTCACCAATTAGCAACAGGCAAATTTAATTAATGTGCTGTTTACAGTATTGCTTCTGTATTGCTTCCAGACCATTAATAAGATGTTAAATAAAACCTGTCATAACAGCAGTTCTTATGGTATCCTATTGGACAACAAATCTCCCAGACTAATACACCAGCATTTGACATTATCCTTTAAGAACCTTGCTTTGGTTTCCTATCCATATGAAAACTATCTAACCTATCCTGAGATTTCTATCAAATGTTCTACATGCCTTACTGAACTCTAAATATTACACTAACCGTATTTTTTCCACAAATTTTACAGTTTTTAAGTAAGATGATTAATTTGGTCTGGAATCATTTGTTCTTCATATTTCCATGCTATTTAATTATCATGGCTCTATCTTCTAGGAACTAGGAAATAGTATGAAAAGCTACACTTGAGTGTAATATTTTCACTCAAATATTTATTCTACTGTTTTACTGGGGTCTACATTCAGATTACTCAGTTTACTGCCAACTTTCCTTTCTTTATATAAAGGATAGTGCCACAATTACCTTTTCAAGCTATGTTCTGATATTTGCAGCACCACGTACTTCATGCCTTTTCAAAAGATACAAGTGGTTTAAGTAATTTCATTAGCTAAAATGTATTCAGATCTCAGTATTCACCTTATCTGAACCTTATTAAAAACATGATCTATATTTCCACTTTCCCAAATATTCCCTTTTTTAACCTTCATAATAATTATGTTTTAATATTACACGTTCACAAGCATTTCCAAACGCTAACATAAAAAAAATGACAATTAAGTAGATTACAGACTACTTGAACTAATTCTATATGCATGATTACAAAATAAACATTACGCAAAAGCGTTGTTAGAACTAAAAATGCACATTCACATTTATATCCCTATCTGCCAAGTGAATGGGAATTAGGCAGTATTAAGTATTAAAAGCTCTGTCTGTCTATCGTGAATGAAACTTTAAGAGTACCTTTTGCTTAGCAAAAATTTCAATATATTTGTCTGCTTGCACATTTGCCACAAGTACAGGACATGCATCCTCCTCATTAGCAGTGTGAAAATAAAATTTTTAAGAACCCTTGGACATGCCAGGAGAATAGTGCAAGGTGACAACCATGCAGCAACCAGCATCACCTAACAAGCTTAGCTTTAAAAAGAAAGAAACAGAACAAACCCTTAGTAATTGTGTCATTTTTCAAATTACTTCCTCTGCCAGAGCCTGTTTTGAATTTAAATTTCAAAAGGTATTCAGTCCAACAATCTCTTCACAGATTTAATGATCAGAAAAATAATATCTATTGCCATGGTCCTATCTTAACGATAAGGACATATAAAACTCTTCATCTTGAAAGTCCTCTTCAATACACACTAATTCTCTCCTCCTATTTTGAGTATGTGTATTGAGAGCTGGGAAGATAAAGATCTTTGCACCTTCAAACTGTCAATCTCTCCTGACCCTGGCTTTCTTTCAAAATTCTCTCTCCTAATCGGCAAGTTTTGCAATTATAGTTCTGTTACTGTTCTCCCTCTCTCCTAGTTCAGGGAAATCAGCTAACTTTTTAAAACTAACAAATAAAAACATCTTTGTTTGTGCAAAAGGAAAAGATCTTGCACAAATCTATCACATCTAGCACACCCAATATTGTTGTTTCTTGCTTTTATTTGAAGTTTTTAGTAATTTTAGTCATTTGTTTGAGTATTACATTTCCCAAGTATTTTTGTGAGAGTTTCAGTATTTCTGCATGCCCTTCCTCAGAAGTTTCTTCTAATACATAAATGACACACTGCTTTAGCAACTCTACTGCTGTAATACTGTATGAAAGTTCTTCTCACTCCTCCAGAGCAATGATGGATTTTTGTAAAATATCATTCCATTACATTGTTTCTTCAAATATTTGCTTGTAAAACAGTATGCATTGCTATCCTTGCAGCAGGTAGAGTCTCATGGACCAAAGATCAGGCAAAGTCTGATTTATCTGAGTTACATTTATTTTTTAAGTATTTAAGTTATCCCCAGAATTTTAAAAATGTCTTGCATCTTCTTCACTTAAAATCCATTTTCCAGTTCATACAAGGTGTTCGGATACCAGACCCAATTTACTATATGCCCTCCATCTTGGATTCCATTTCACAGAGTGTAAGTACGAAGTCTGCAGATGCCTATGAGACAGAATGATGATGTTTGCTTCTAACATAACTTTGGGTTTTATTTAGTGAACTGTCAGTAGGCAAGAGAGAAATTACCAACTGCAACTGTGCTGGATAGACCACTGCTCCTATCAGTAACCACGGCAGGAGCCAAGTGACACTTGCACATTTGAGATTCTGTCTGAGCATTTGTGGTAGACCCAGGCATTCACATTTACAGTAAGAAGCCTGTAAACATTTGGTACAGAGACAGAAATACAATTAAATTAGTTACACACACACACACACACACACCCCATCCCTCAGACAGCCTCATGCACGTGTGTAAAGCAGCAATTTTAAAACCATTAGGAAAGATTGTAACGGTAAAAATTATTTTCTATTAACTTCAATTTCTTATATCTCTTGAAAGCGGCAAATCAATTCATGCCATCAGTCACCAACCACCAGGATCTCCAGTCCATTTCTTTAGAGCTGGGCATCACTGTGTGCACTGAGAGGCTTCTGAGACAGGTGACACTATTGAAGTCAGTCACTACCCATACTGAGATCTGAGAGATCGTGAGAAGTATAGACTGCACTATTGTGGGCTGGAAATATCTATCATTTTACTATGCACAGTGCTCAACCTTCACCTCCCCTTCCCTCCAATAAACTTGATTTTGAATATATTCCCTGGTTAGAGCTATAGAAAACTGTTTGCATCTGCTAATTCACCCTTGAGCAGAAAGAAACTAACTCCCATTCTACACAAGCAATTCCCACAGAGCAGTAACCAAACAATAAGTTTATACTTTGAACATGTGTGAGTACCCTAGGGTTACATATGTTAACTCTGTCTATTACCCAGCAACTATATGAGTAATTAAATGTCCCTGTGCTATACAAATCCTTCATTTAGCTAGTGCAGTAATTTCTCTCACTCTCCTTCAGAAACCCAATGCAAGTGCTGATTATTTATTTCTTAACCAAATTTTCCAAAGTATAAGATACCAAAAATCCAAATAACTATATTGCTATGAATTTATATTTTCTGAGCCTACATGCACCATTCTGCTCCTTGAAACTTTAAACATAACTCTGACATCCAAGCAAATCGAATTCCACCCAGTAGCTGTTTCCTAGGTAACCAGCACAGCCGCAGACAGTGCAGAGAAACAAAAAACCTGCAGCAGTTCTACTGGGGTTCAAAACAAAATACGTCTGAATCGTTAAAAGCATCACAGAGGGACCAACACTGAAAATTCCATAGCATAAACAGTATATGGTAAATTATATGGTGGCAACAGGGTAGCTATTTTTATCTTTACTAGTGCAATTGTGAGAAGACAGACTACATAAATAGGGTCCTTGTTTCCTTCACTTGTAGTTGAACCAATGAGGATAGAAGTTGCTCATTGCCAAACATTAAATAAATTATTCATCTCTAAAGTGCGTGAGTGTGTGAATTGAGGACTGATGAAAGTGTCCAACTGACATCCCTGTACAATGAAATCCTCTCTCCACGGACCTGGTAACATACAAGCTCCTCCTCCCCCACTGTATCAATCTGCCTCAAACTTCAACAGGAGAGAACATGTCCAGAGACCCCAGGTTAGTTCAGTCTTCACATTCATTCTGGCCTCTCTTCTGAAACCACCACTAATGATGTCCCATTACTGCCATTCGTGATGGTGGAGGATTTTTTCTGATGTTAACAGCAGCAAGCGCTTCCACTGCCTACCAAGTCACTTCACCCAGTAGACAGAACAGCCATTAGAGGGCAACAACTTCTGGTCTTTATTGTCTTGGGCTGGATTTGAATCTGTGACCTATAAGCACATTATAATTAATCTACATATTGACACTAGACAGCATAGGTTAGATGCTTTTGCAAATTGAGCATATAGCTTATGACAACTATATAATGAAACTTGATTGTATCCATTTAAGATAAAAGATTTTTTTTCGCCCCGTAACAGACCTACCTCTCTCTCTGCACAAAACTGTGTGTGTGGGCAGGAGTGGGAGGGGCAGTTTTGCTTTTCCATTTGAATTTTCTCCATTGCAAAACTTTGACAGCTAACCTTTAGAACAAGATATATTGGCAAGGTACTGCTGAATGGATATTAAAAATGTCTAACTTTTACCCCATTTCTGTAACTGTAATGGCATTTGCTCTTATTTCCATGGCAGAAATATCTACTAGGATTATTAGAAACAAGTTGCCTACATTTATGAAGCACACTCTCATTTCACATGTCATCAACAAATGCAAGTTAGGGTTTCGCAGTCTCATATCTGCCACTGACTACCAGGGTGTGGAGTTAGAAGAGGCAAAATGGAATTAGAAAAAAAACAAAGATGTCATTTGAAACACTGACACATCCAGTTAATCATCTTTTTTAGCACAAGGTGCTTACATACATACATACATTCTGCACTCCAAAAAGGAGGAAGGGGCATTTAAAAAAAAAAAAGCGAGCAGAACTAGAGATGAGGCCATACATTTCAATCACTGAAGTACAAATAGCAAACTGACTCCCCAAACGAAGGCAATGTATTTGCATGTTTAAGCAATTAGGATGAAATGCTGCCATCCTTCATCATCTGTGGAAGACTGCAATGCAATAAAACGGCTGTGCTCCGCAGGAGGGGGAAAAAAGTTGTGAGACACTATGCAGAGGAACTCTGCAATTCCTATCTGAGCCTTTCTTGAGAGGCAGGTCAGATAGTGGTTTTGGAGGCAGAGAAAGGCCAGTGGGTCACTGCTTATGCAGATCCACTAGCGTCAAAACCACCTCTCATGATCATGTGGGTAGGGAGCTGGAAACTCCACCCACTACTGCAGCCCCTTGACTTCTTCCCAACAAACCCTTACGGTTACAGGTTAAATTCTGCCAAAACTCACAGGATCCCCAAGAACCATGTCTAGAAATCTCATTATTTTTAAAATTGTTTATAGCATGTGACCAGTTCTAAGCTGGAGATGAAGATCTTGTTTGTTTCTTGATCTGCTGGAATTTGTCAGGTCTCAGTAACTGTTCTCCAAGCCCTCTGCAGTGCCCCCAACTCCTTGTGTTATGCTTCAGTGCATTCTCACTGTTAAATATTTGCTTGGGGGGGCAGAGAAAAAGGATACCCTCCTTGTCCATTTTGTAATGTCACTCAAAAGAAGCCACTCTGTTCTTGAAAGAGTATTGGGAGAATGTGTTTCAGCAGCCTGCCCCAGTTTCTTGACAAATTTTAAGGAAGAAAACGGCCTTTGCATATTTTTTGCTCCTCCTCCGTTCAGAGGTTCCAAGAGCATGTTCTAAAACTGTGTAAGGAGAGGAAGCTAAAGTGACTCAATGTGCAGGAGCAGAACACCCAGAGACAATCTGAGTTGTTGCATACAGACATTTGTAAGGAGTAAGATAGTGTAGAGGAGTGAGCCGAAAGCAGCTTCTATCCATCCAAGCAGTCCACAGCTGGAGCCAGAGGAGGGACTTAGGAACACAGGAATTGCCATATTGGATGAGATTCTAGTTAAGAATCCTGTCTCAGAATGTCCAGTACCAGGTGCTCTACAGAATGGCACAAGAACCCCACAGCTGGCAGCTATGGAATAATTCTGAGACATACCAGCAACATCCCTCCCAAAGTCTCTGCTACAGCCCAGTGTGGTGCCATACAATACCACGTGTGGATCTTTTTATTATTTACTTAATGCTGCTGCTACTACTACTACAAAAATAAAAGAATCATCTTGTGACAGCAATTTTCTTAACATCTCCACAGTATCTAATCTATGAGCTTTGTGAAATGATGCTGAAATATTTTGATTGCTGAAAAGAAGAATGAAGCCTTACGTAACCACTGAAGAGGCAGAACAGCAGGAGAAGACAGACATCTCCTGTGCTGGTGGAGTTATTACTTTAACTCACCTGGGAGTGCAATGGGTTTACGAGCACACCATCATTCTTATCTTACATTAGAATTTAGAAAGCTATCTGCTGTTATGGCCTTCCAAGCATATTGATTTTTCAATCTTTGTATCTATATGAGGTTTGTGTATTGCATGTGGACATTCCCAGAACAAACAAGGGTGAATCTGGGGGATGATTTAAGGATGACTGCATGAGTGAGAGAAAATATACAGAGAGCAGTCGCAGCACTGATCATCAAGACAAAAACAAATTCTAATTATATCTACCAGGAAACACACTAAGTTTCTAAAGAATTTAGTTAAAAACTAGCCACATAAAGAACCTAAGAATCTGTCTGTATTTCCAAGTGAACTTTGTGCAGTTTTGAAAAAGAATATTTCAAGTCACATGGCCAAACATCAAAATAATGAGGAATGGCTCCCATTATCAGAACTAAGATATTTAAATTCCATTTAGCTCTTGCCTACCACATGCTTGCTCCCTTTCAAAGTTTAAGCTAAATAACCACAAATGGACTTGCATGTAAAAATGGGTGCAAATACAATATACAAATAGCATTTGATCTTGTTTGTCACCTCGATGTAAGGATTAGGAAAGCATTACATTATCAGTTAGATGAGTGAGTATATTCAAAAAAGTTGCCCCAAGGAAGAGGTAAAGAGAGAAAAGATTTAAAAAGAAAAATGAAGGAAAACCAGAGACCCCTTCAGCTCTTCTGAAAAATGACTATGAAGTTTTACCCTGTACCGTTCAACAGTTGCTTTGTTTCACCCAAGAAGTGATTGAGTTTTACTGGTAGATGAAGTAAGCCCTTTTGCATAGATGGATTTTCATTTTGTTCAATTCATATAGGTGTACTTTGGAATCCTATGCAATTAGTAGCAAGATATACTATTGTAATTTCTTATGCCAGTTTCTTCAAACTTTGCCACAAATATTAATTTTAGGTGGAAGTCTGGATTTTCAGTCCACCCATACAGATCATCATCATTATTTAAATAAACTGAAAAGCATTCATTAAAACTAATTTGAAGTTGAATAACTAACAAGAAAGCAATTAAACCATAACGTAGACCAAACGCTTTTCAAGATAACATATAGTCTGCACACACAAAAAAAAGTGTTTGAAGAATTTTCAAAACATGATTACCACCTACTTTTTTCTGAGACCCACAGTTCAAATTTGGGGGCAGGGAAAAGTTATCTGTTAGTCACACACCATGCATGCAAAATATGAACTGTTTTGAGAATTTCAGAAAGGGAACCAAGCTTAAGCTTATAGTGGAAAGTGAATCTAAACCTTAACTCTGGAGTGTAGCCACTGTTGGTCCATAAAAACACATTTTAAAAACTGTCGCTACATAATCATAAAAAACCAACAACAGGAATATGTATTCACATAACAGAGATTCTCCGCCTAAGTTTAGAAAAATATGCTATAATTACCATCAACAACAATCTCAGATGATACAAGCACTGTATGTCAAAGCCCACCTTGACTCATTACCTTCGCTGTAAAGTACTGATTTCCTATAAGCCACATTATTTACATGTCCTATTTCCAGTTTATGGTGACTAGTAATAACTGAGGTCATAAGTCTAATCTGGGACAGACTTAAAATATGACCAACATATTTAAGTGACCTATATGTTCCCTCCATGACTAAAATGATCCTCTGCCTAAAAAGAGGTTGCTTGCACCTTCCTCAAGCATCTGATACTGATCACGGTCACACAGGATATTGGACTAGATTGACAACAGGTCTGATCCAGAATGGCAATTCCTATGTTTTAGATAGAAAAAACCTTTGGATCTCTCTGGGCTTGTCTAACCTGCTGCTCCTCTGAATCTTTTCTCTGTAGAAAGGGAACCAGCAACTCAAAAGAATTTCGCCCATGACCAGCAACACCTGTGTTAATATCCACAATAAACGTAAGTCACATATGGCACAGAGATCCCCTCCACTTCCGCAGTCCCCACAGGATCCCTATTCCCTTGTGCTGTAACTGGAGAGACTTCTCCAACAGACTACTCCTGCAACCAGACTGTAACAGCCATGCAAGGGACTTGCTGCTGCTCCATATAGCAATAAGAGGAGGTTACTTATTGTAATGGTAGGTTCTTTGAGATGTGTGGTCCCTATCTCTATTTCACTGAGGGTTACGCATGCGCATTATGTGTCCGGAGTCAGAGAACTGCAAAGTAAAGTCCAATGGTCTGTGCATACGCCCTAACTCACCTCATGCTTCCATCCGAGGCAATAAAGGGCACAGTGGATCAAGAGCATCTTTAGTTCCTTCTCTACCACGAATACCAGGAAATGGAATACAGATAGGGAGCACACATCTTAAGAACCTCCAGTTACAGGTAAATAACTCCCTCCTCTTCTTCAAGTGATGGCCCCCATTGTATTCCACTGAGGGTGACTGACAAGCAGTACCTAAGTTGGGGGAGGGTGGGAGGATGAGGTGGAAGGGTCCAGCAGAGAACTGCCATGCCAAAGGAGGCATCCACCACCAAGTGTGCTGCAAATGTGGGTGCTGAACTCCATGGGACTGCTCTACATATATCTACAAGTGGAACGTCCTGAAGGGAGCCTGTGGTCGAAGCCAGAGCTTTCGTGGAGTGAGCCCACATGCCTGTAGAGAGAGGTAGGCTTGACAGTTAATGGCAATGTTTAATGTAACCATAAATCCATTGGGAGATTCTCTAGGGGAAATGACTTGTTCCTTGAGTCACTCTGCTACTGCAATAAATCAACCATCCCCAAACTTTTCAGAGTTACCCCCTTACCTCGCAGACAAAGGAGCAGAGTTTAAAGCCCGGAGTTGTGGGCATAATGTGGTACCCACACTTAGGTATTGGGGGCGGGGAGAGGTAAAATAACTATCCAAAATAAGTGAAACTAGTAACTAATAAAAACTTGTAAAAACTAGAAAAGAAATAAATCTTGTAAACTGCTGCAAAAACTTTAAAAACTATGTATAACTATCATTTCTAGAAGAGCATCAGAAGTCAGAGCCGGACCATGCAGCGGTAGGAAGGAACTGAAGACGCAGTTGGCCCACCCCACCTTTTATCGCCTCACATGGAAACACGAGACGAGCCTGGGCATGTGCACAGACCAATGGACACTACTTTCAAATTCTTGGACTCCAGATGCATGGCATGCATGCATAACACTCACGTGTAATACAGTAAGGACCATCACTCAAAGAAGAGCTTATGATAAGCAGTTGCTCAAGTCTTTCTCCTCCTGTGAGGGTACCCTTTCTGATGTGCAGAAGCACACTCCTGTGTTGTGGCCAGAGAAGGGATCTAGGGTATACTCTGGGTACAGAATTCTACCAAGCAGCTGCCTTTTCTATGTGTATGGGTTCCTGTCACCACAATCCCGTGAACTTCTGCATTTTGCCCCCTCTCCTCACTCTACAGCAAAGGGGAGATTTGAGATTTATTCATTAGAGATTTAGAACTGGAAGCTCTCATGGGACTCATCTATAGACTAGTCATGCACTTCCCTAGTGGACTACAAAGATACAGCATTAAGCATCTTTAAAAGAAGACCATCTTTTGCAATCTTGCTAGCACAAAAAAAAAAAAAAAAAAAAAAAAAAAAAAAAAGATTGCAAGGAAGAATTCACCCTGCAGTACAAAAGGAATTTGCACAAACAAAAGAGATGAAGAGGCTCTTGGATCAAAATAAACTCAGTAGCAAACAGCTAGAAAGAAAATTTCCACTGATTTACTACATGGCAGTTTCCTTGTCTAGACTTTCCAAACTGCAATACTGCATTTGTGTGAAGAGAGTCAGAGGGAAAATTACTGTCTAAGTAGCAGGTTTGTTATTGTTCGACAATTCCAAAGAGTCGACTAGAAACTTGTACAGGGAGTATCTCTAATTCCCTGAAATTACTGATAATGGGCCAACTGAATGAAGAACAATTATGCAGAAAATTGAATGCTTCCAAATGCCGATTTGTTGCACGTTCTGAATTAATATTGCATAAGCACTCTCGGCCTCTTGCTGTAAAAGCTGAAGGATAAAAATGTAGGCCCACCAGCCTCTTCAAGCAATTTTTCTCATAGTAAAAACTATCATTTTTAAAAATTATTAGTAGTAACAATACTTACCACTTATATTGTGCTGTAGCATATTGTTTGAAATTGTAAACAATTATTGTATATAATGTTCTCTATACTCCCGCAAACTAGGTAAGTTAGACCTTGACTACATTGGAGATGTTAGCCAAAAGGCAGCTACCATTGGAAACCCCTTAGTGAGGCAAAGCTGATATAAACTGGTATTTGTACATGTGCAGTTTAACCCAGCATGAAAACATTTGTACAAATCCCAGTTTACGTATGCTTTTCCACAGAAGGGGTTTGCACTGCTGCAGCTATGCCAATGGCTGGTCCGCAACAGCGATAATCAAGACTAATCCTCACTAAATCAAAATAAAAGAAAATATGGAGAAATATCAAAACACCTGGCTTCAAATAGATTAAAACAGAGAAGCTAATGTAATTTTCATATTTGATGGAAGAACTTTTCACAAACACACAGTTTTGAGCCTACCCTGAGGACTGCCCTGAGGCATATGTCTGAGGAACGTGCTTACAAACATACAACAAATGAGGATAGTGACAGTGTATAAAAATCTATTATATGCAGAAGATGGATTTGCATGGTGTTTATGGCTACTTGATAAAATGAGGTATCTGTACTCTCTTGTTCCTATCAGAAACTGAACCATCGACAGCATTTTTTATTTTGGTTTGAAAGAATTTTAGCTTCTTTTGAACACCTGCCAACTGTAAAGAAAACTAGACACTAGTATTGCTGTGAATGTCATTTCATTTGGAAACAATTCCGGGCTGTTGCTTGCTGTTTGTGTCTCTCTCTCCAGACTAGAGTGACCAGACTGCAAGTGTGAAAAATCGGGACGAGGGTGGAGGGTAATAGGAGCCTATATAAGAAAAATACCCCAAAATCAGGACTGCCTCTATAAAATCGGGACAACTGGTCACCCTACTCCAGACCCTTGCAGTGCATTCACCTTATTAGCCAATACCCCTAAATCACTTGTACACTGCTGCTTGTATTGGTGTAATGCCATAGGCAAATACGACTGCCCTGTATAAATACTATTTAGCTTTGTAGTATTTAAACTGTAGTTTCAACCTCACTGCGTTTCCTTTGAGTGAGTTGCTGCCCACAGACCACAATAAGGGCCCCAATTTGAATATTACTTGCAAAAAAATGTGTATACACAGACACACAAAGTCCAGCCACTAGGTACAGGAAGGGCTAATTCCAGTGACTGCTTACAGTCTGCTCTGAGACATCTAGTCTATAGCTTGTATACACAATAGGCAGAAACTAATAAAATGATTTTAAAATGTCCCCTTTCAGATTTCTTTTCCTGCATTTGTGGAAGCAACAGTACAAGTATAGCAATTGGGTCTAAACGTGGCTTTGCTTTTGACCTTCCTGATCCTTAGCATATTGGTGTGGTCACTTTTGTGGTCACCTTTACTCCCCCTTGCACTGTTAGTTGATAGAGGTGCTGAGTTGTTCTCTCTCATTATTCGAACGGCCCCCACAACTTCCGGTGGGGAAAAGGAACATGAACCTAGTGGATCATTCCCTATTCTTACAGAGATAGAAAATGAGGTGCCACACTTGGTTCTCTCATAGGCCAGAAAATGGGATTGAGGAGTTCTTTTCACCATCATACACAGATAGGAGGGACAGAGAGTTCTTTTCTCTTCCTTCTCAACAAGAGATCTAGGGAGAGGCCACAGATTTCTCTCCCCTAACAACCATCCCTATGGACCACACGGAGAGTGAGGTTCAAGGTACTGCTAAGTGTTTTGAAACAGACAGTGTGCACGGATTAGAAATAACTGCTTAAGAGCACCAGCCAGGGTATACGAGCACATTACACAGCATCAGGCACCTCATTCCAATCCCAAACTCTATCTTGTCCCAAATATCAATACTATAATACTTCAAGTTATTTATCCAAATCTGAATATCACTCTTTGTTCAAGATACCCCAAAAGGACATGGACTTTCATTTTTCTATCAGGGATTCCTGTACAGAGTATTAGATTTTCGGACTATAAGGCTTCCTTGAATTTCACAAACACCAGGGTGTAGCTAACTGCAGTTTTCAGTAACGAAAACATAATACAAAGGCTTTCTTTTTCTTATACATAAACCGAATTCCTACCTGCAGTATTTAAACTGCCCCTAAAATGAACCCACGAGTATTTTTGAAGCTGTATTTCATCTTATTTACACCAATCATTTCAGATTTACAGTCAGGGCAACAAGGAACAACTCTGATCTTTTGACAACTCTGAAATAAAGTGAGAAATTAATATAAAGTTGTTCTTCATCCACTCCTTGCTTTATTCTCATTTTATCTTTCAGTCTTTTCTCAGAGAGAGAAAAAACAAAACCTGGAGAACTAACAAACAAATCTGTTTAACCAGCAGCCATCTGTTAACCTCCCTCCTCCTTCAAAAGCGCACACATGACAACACAAAAATCAAATGTGGCTTATCCCAACACTCAGCACAAACGACAGTCTGCTTCCCAGCCTGGCCCTATCAGACAAGAGTGTATAAGTTCATTGGTGGTAAATGGAGTGGAGGGGGAAACAAGCAAGACCCGGGAGGTTAAAGAATCACAAATCAGGAGCCAATGCCTATCTAACTTTTGTCGTGGAAGTTTAAGATTCATCTAATTTGGAATATGCCTTAAGCATAATATCTTACAGACTTGGGCTGGCTAGTCAAAAATCTAAGCCACATATTTGGGTTTTTTAGCAGTTGAACTGATAAATGTTGTCCTGACCAGGGCTGACAACACTACACAGTCAGCAAAGCACTGCACTGAAACACTGTGGTAGCCTCAAAATGACAATTTGAAGAGAAATGACTTCCTACCTGAGGAGGGAAACCAGAGAGCATTATTTGTTAAGCAATGATAGTATGCTCGTAAACAAGTATGCAATCCCCCACCCCTCCCCGCCCATTTGATTTGTTTTAGTCTCCTAGCTGCAAAAGTTTTTTGTATCAAATAAAGGACACGTCCCAATTTTAGAGCTGAGAGAATAATTCATAACTAATACATTTAACAAATTTTGCATCTTACGCTGTTTGCAAATTGTCTGCAAGTAGATCATATTTTATCCCCATCTTAGGTCAATGCTTAACCCATCAAAGGAAGGCAAAATATATAATGCAACTTGTCAACTGACCACAACTGTAGATTGGTGAGAAATTCCATCCTCATACCTATGTATATTACAGGATGATTTGAAGCATGGCATTTAATTATCCCATTTCACATATGCAGCTGCAAATGTTACTATTGGTCATAAATTGTGTCCAACTCCTTTTAAAACCTACCTGTGGTATTTGACTCTGTGACCTCTCAGGCAGTAAATTTTACAGAATGGTTTAATACATTTCCTATTTGTTTTAAATTTACTTATCTTTAACTTTGCTGTGTTACCCCCTGTTCTCTTACAGTGGAAAAGTATAAAATGGAGGAACCAATCAGGAAATTCTCTGAGCGAGTTATGCTGCTTCCTTTTTCTAGCACAATGACAGGATCTTTCAACAAGCGTTCCTCATAACAGTGTTAAATTTATCTGAATACTACTGTCTTTGCGTAGCTACTCTGCAGTGGAAATCCAGTACATCCCTCCTTCAAGTCTGACTAGATAAAGGATATCAAAAATATAATCCCTCCAGTAAAAGCTGATTTCTCAGCTAAAGACAGGTGGATAACAATGTATACAAGTATAGAAGTACTTGGTTGATGCTCATGAAATATAGCTATCATAAATTTCCGTATTAGATTTAAAAAAAAAAAAAAAGAAGTCAAGCTGGTAGTTAAATCTATTTCACATGTCCAGCTCAGCCACTAAACCTCCTTTAATACTAACCTCGGTCTGCATAAAACATTGAAATTCTGTACTTATGCATCTAAATCATCTTTGCAGTTCTCCATGGCCCACTATATTCCATACCAATTGTCTGCAATACTACTATGTTCACTCCATTATTGTAATTTTTTATTTATTGAATTGTTAATATTTCTGAAAATAAAAACAAAAGGCATCTTTTGAATTGAGATGCAAAATCTGAGAGATTCTTTCAAAAAGTTGTAAGATGTTTCTAATAACCTGTTTTAGTAAGCCTTTTCCCATACCCGAGGGAAAAAATCTCATCCTCTCCCCTATGGAATTAAACCTTAAAATATCCCATAATTACAAAAGATTTCCTTTCTAGAATTCAATAAATTCTAAAATACTTATGTTTATTGCTTCCAGGTTTTTTTACTATGTTGAAAGCTGCAGTATTTTCCTTGACTGAGAAGGCTCAAGATATTAAAGGTTAATTTAGGATCCTAAGCGGTTTAAAATCCATTTGTTTTTACAAAAGTGTCCTGAGATTAATAGCAAATTAACAACAGAAAATAGTAACTAACCTTCCACAACTGTTGTTTTTCGAGATGTGTTGCTTATGCTTATGTCCATTCCAATGTAGATATGTGTTCCTCCCAAGCAGCACCTCCAGAAATTTTTTCCCTCAGTGATATCCAGTGGGTCGGCTCTGGTGCCCCCTTGAGCCGCACGCTCATAGCGCCAGTATGAAGACCCCTGCCGACCCGATGCCCCCTACATTCCTTCTTGTGAGCTAACTCTGACAGAGGGGTGCAGTAGGGGTTGGAATGGACATGCGCAACACATCTCTAAGAACAGTTAATGGAAGACTGATAACCGTTTTTTCTTCTTCGAGTGCTTGTTCATGTCCATTCCAATATAGATGGTTCCAAGCAGATGTAGGGGGAGGGTTTGGAGTTCATTGACAAGCAGATTGTAGCACCGCTCTGCCAAAATCAACATCATCTCTAGCCTGCTGAGCGACAGCATAGTGAGCCACAAAAGTGTAGACCACATTGCTGGTCTACAGATGTCCTGGACAGAGGGACCTGTGCCATGAATGCAGTTGTAGATGCTTGTGCCCTTGTGGAATGTGCCATCAGGACCAGAGCAGGGACCTTCGCCAGGTCATAGCACGTGCGGATACAAGATGTGATCCACGATGAAATTCTTTGGGCTGAGACCAGAAGACCCTTCATCCTGTCTGCAACAGTTACAAAAAGTTGAGTAGTTTTTCAAAATGATTTAGTCCTTTCTATGTAGCAGGCAAATACATACCTGACATCTAGAGAGTGAAGTCTTTACTCCTGTTCGTTGGCATGAGGTTTCAAACAGAATACCAGAAGGAATATGTCCTGGTTACTATGGAATTGTGAAACCATTTTTGGAAGGAAGGCTGAGTGAGGACACAGTTGGGAGTGAGGACGCAGCTGGATCTTGTCCTTGAAAAATACCGTGTATGGAGGTTTTGAAGCATAATCCCCAAGACCCTTCTGCCAAAGTAATGGCCACAAGAAAGGCCAATTTTCAGGACAAGTAGAGCAGAGATCATGTTGCCAATGGCTCAAATGTGGGACCTGTGAGCCTCAACAATACCAGGTTGAGATCCCAGCGTGGGATTGGTTGCCGTACCTGGGGGTATAGTATGTCAAGTCCCTTGAAGAAAACAACTACATATCAAGTTTGCAAAGATCGACTGGCCATTTACCCAGAGATGAAACACCAAGATTGCCGCCAGGTGGACTCTAATTGATGATGCTGATAGTCCTCGCTGCTTCAGGTGTAGTAAGTAGTCGAGAATGAATGACACTGATGACCACGTGGGCAGGACACCTTTCTGCGCTGACCAAATTGGGACCCTTTTTCACTTTGCCAGGTACACAGCTCTAGTGGATGGCTTTCTGCTCCCTAGCAGAACTTCTTGAACTGGTCTGGAACACGTTAGCTCAGAGGGACTATGCCATGGACCTTCCAGGCCACAAGATGAAGGAACTCAAGGTTTGAGTGACAAAGGCAACCATGGTCCTGAGATATCAGATCTGGAACCTGAGGTAACTGGATTGGTGTTTCCACTGACAGGCTCATGAGCATAGTGAGCCAATGCTGTGTTGGCCAGGGCAGGGCTATTAGGATGACTTGCAGTCTGTCCCATCTGATCTTGAACAAGACCTTGTGTATGAAAGGAATGGGTGGAAATACATAGAAAAGATGACACATACAGGGCAAGATGAAGGCATCTGTCAGAGGTTCTGGGCTGTGGCCCAGGAAAGGGAAGACTTGGAGACATTTTCTGTTGTGCTTCATTGCAAACAGAATTATTTGGGGAGTTCCCCACTTCTGGAAGATGACTTTTAGGACCTCTGGGAGAAGGGACCATTCATGGTTGTTGGAGAAGACCTGATCTGTTATTCATTCTGAGAACGTGGCAGATAGGAGGCCCTGAGGTGAATTGAGTGGACTAAGCAAAATTCCCGTAAGTCAAGTGCCTCCTGGCACAGGTCAGGGGAGCGCACTCAACCCTGCCCATTGATACAGAACATGGCTCTTGTGTTGTCTGTAAGGACTGACACTCCTGTCCGCTACATTTGGTTGGAATGCCTGGCAAACCAGGTGGACTGCCCTGAGCTCTCTGACACTGATGTGATGAAAGCTCTTCTGGAGATCAGAGGCGTGATTTTGGAGGGACATTAAGTGAGCTCCTCATCACATCGCCGATGCATCTGTAACGTGGGACACTGGTGGTTAGGGTCTTGAGAAAGGTACTCCCAGGCACACCACTAACAGGTTTAGCCACTATTTGAGGGAAATAATCACCAAGAAGGGAACTGTAATGACTGAGTCTAGATTATGTTGCCATGGTGAGTATTCTGATGTCAGCCATGCCTGGACGGGTCTGAGATGAAGTGTTACATGCTGAACCACACAGGTACAAGATACCATGTGGCCCAGGAGCTGTAAGCAATTTCTCGCTGTGGTGACAGGGTGATTCCTGAGTCTTTCTATAAGCTTTTTTATTGCTTGGAAACATGCTTCTGGGAGAGAAGCTCTGGCCTGTACTGAGGTCAGAACTGCTCCAATGAATTCTATCCTCTAGACTGGGGAGAAGGTGGATTTCTGCATGTTTATAAGAAGACCTAAGTCCTGTAAGGTCGACTGTATTAGTCCCACATCTGCCTCTACCTGAAGTCTGGACTGACCTCTAACCAGCCAGTCATCGAGGTACAGCTAAACCTGAACCCCTTGTCTCCTCAGGAAGCATGCAATGACTGCCATGCACTTTGTGAACACCCAAGGGGCCACCAAGAAACCAAACGGGGGAACCATAAATTGGTAGTGTGCGTGGCTCACGACAAATTTGAGGAAACATTTGTGCCCCAGTAAGATAGCAATAAGCATCCTTTAAGTCGAGGGCAGCATACTAGTCCCCTGGAGGACAAGGAGACCATGCAGAATGTCAGTTTTTTCATGAATCTATTGAGGTTTCGCAGGTCTGGAATCAGTCTGAGACCACCACTTTCAGGATTAAGGAATAGCAGGAGTAGAACCTCCGGCCCCTTATCTCTGGTGGAACCTCCACCACTGTTCCCACACCTTTAGGAGCGACTAAAGAGTCCCTGAACAGCAAAAATGAAGGGTATATCCCAGTGCTATCATGCGTAGCACCCATTGGTCTGAGGTGATATGGATCCATGTACGATAGATGTGGGATAACAAGTCCGCAAAAACTGGGGAATTTGGATCCACGAACTGTCCAGGCACATCGTCCCTTAGCGTCCCACCTAAAAGTCTGCCTTGACCCTGCCGAGTGTCTGGGAGGATGCAGATGACAACTGTGGCCCCTGCTCCTCCTCCTGCTGTAGTCCTACCAAGCAGACAGGGGGAAGAAGCAAGCCATCAATCGTTGCCTATAGTGCTTCCTCATGAGGGCCTGAGTATGAAGGCCCAAGGACTTCAGTATGGCTCTTGAGTCCTTTAAACTGTAGTTTGGATCCCATCTGCTCAGAAAAGAGCACTGTACCCTCGAAAGGGAGGTCCTGTAATGACTGTTGGACCTCATGTGGCAAGCCCGAGGACTGAAGCCACGAGCTCCACACAGTCACAGCTGAAGCCACAGAATGGGCTGCTGAGTCCGCCGCATCCAGGGCTGTCAGGGACGCCTTTGCCATGGACTTGCTACCTCAGGAGTCAAGATGAGAGTTTGCAGCTCTTGTAGAGGAAGGCAAGTCCTTACATTTATGCAGAGAGTACCAGGAGTTGAAATCATACTGATCAGGGGCACCTGCTCATTGATGATCATGAGCTGGAGCCTCCATGTCAAACAGACCTTCCTCGCAAAAAGATCTAACTTTTTGGTGTCCTTGGCTTTGGGTGTCAGTCCCGGTCACCCCTGCCTTTTTCGCTTGTAGGCTGTCAATACAACTAAAGAGTCCAATGGTAGGTGAGTGTACAGGAACTCTAATCCCTTTGTTGGGACAAAGTATTTTCTTTCAGTCTTTTTTGCGGTCAGCTGAAGGGATGTTGGCGTTTGCCACAACGCCCTGATGGGGTCCATGATGGCATCATTCAGGGGCAATACCACTCTTGCAGGGCCTGTTGCTTCCAAGATGTCCACAATGGAGTGGGAGGACACTCTAATTTCCTCCACCTGGATACCCAGGTTCTGAGCTACCCTCCTTAAGAGCTCTTGATGTGCCTTACAATCCTCCTGCGGGGGTGCAATATCAGTTCCCGCAACCGCCTCATCTAGGAAAGAGGAGGACAATGTCTGGACCAGCATCAGGCCCAGCTCTTCATCTTTGCTACCAGCTGGGTCCCAGGATGCCAACTCCTGGTACACAGCACTGGCCTCGGTACTGGAGGTTGAATTATGTTCTGGTAATGGAAGCAGTGTGGGCTCTGAAGCCACTGAACATGACCTAGAATGGGAACCTGGCTGTGCTGGAAATGCCCAGGTGTTTCAGAAAAACATTTGCACAGGGAACTGCCACGGCCCTGGTGATCATGCCACAGGTGGGACCCCTTGGCTCAGATCCATTGGGGGAATAGTGCCTGCTGGAATGGCAAGGCCAGCTCCTCCAAAAGATGCAAGACTCTGCTTCCGAGGATACTGCAGGAAACCAAGCCGGAGCAGTATCAACAGATGCCAATGAGCAGTGCTGGAAGGGAGGGGACTGGGGCTGTGCCATCATGGCTGGTTTCCCCTTCGAAACTATCAGAGACCTTGAGCCTGCAGAACACTTCCCTGTCAGCGCTGCCACTGACAGCTCCTGTACGGCTGGGGACGTGGGTACAGGTAGCATGAGTAAGTCCCTCGCTGCTGTGAATGACTCCAGCATTGACAGTACTGGCAGAGGCATGGGGCTCCAATGTTTTTCTTGAGACAGCGAGTCTATCAGCATTGGACTCAACAGTTCCCATTCCGGGACTGGAGTCAACAGCGCTGGTTATCAGTGTCACAGGATGGACTGATGTGGGTTGCACTCTGACAGCATCCCTCTATCCTGCTGACCTCAGTGTTGGCGACTGGCCCGTGTCGGTCTTCCTTTATTATTTCCTAGGTACCGGCGATGGTGAACAGTACCTACGACCTCTCACCAACGCATCCTTCTTCAACACCAGGGATGTTTGACAGTGCCAAGGTTCCTCAGATGCAGTCAAAGTGTCTCACCTTGATGCAGAAGATGAAGAACAGCACCAAGTGTCCTGAAGTAAAGCTGGGGCACTCCTTATCAAGGTGCGGGGTTTGCCAAGTCCTAACTAGTAACTGAAACTTAATAGTTATGTTCAATCAACTTAAGGAAGCAACAGACCAGAAAGAGGGTGGGAAGAAAGATGGGTTTGGAAAAGGAAGGTGCCAGCCCTGTCATAGCCTTTCGCAGCTTTGATCAGGTATATACCCACTTTAAACTTTAAAGATTAAAAGTTAAATCAAGACAACGAGAAAGAGGATACAGAAGCGAGAACGAGTCATGGTTCCAGCGACCATCACAGATGGTACGGAGGAACTGAGGAGGCTGCGGGGCAGCAGGGGCCTTTATACTAGTGCTATGAGACTGAGACTCCAGAGGGCACCAGAACTGACCTGGCGGATACCACTAACGGAAAAACTTTCTGCCGGCGGAACTCGGGGCAAGCACACACCTACATGAGCAACCACTCAAAAAAGAATACTACGTATGGGAGTTCTGGCAATCTGAAACAGAGACCAACCTAACAGTGGGCCAGCACTGGATTAAATTGCAACACAAGGAATGTACATTACGGTCATGAGCTTCCTAAGTTGATAAAGAGTGGGAGGAGTGCTGCAGGCAGAGCACAGTGAGCACCATGCAAGAAAGAAGCAGCTCGCAGTGATTTTAAATGATTTCACGGAGCCAGTCAGCATTGCTCTTGTTGAGTCTCACATCCAGAGTCAGCTGGAGGGACAGCTGTGATGAGCAAGCCTGAACACTGGGGCACTCAAAGCTGACAATGGAGAATCCCTGGGGCTCTGCTGACCCTTCCCCCGGGGAGAAGTAAAATCTGAGCAACAGCTCCTACTTAGCTGCCAAGAGCTACAGGCGTTTACAATAACATCCAGTGTGGTAAAGGGAACAATCTCACCTTGGATCCTGGCAGGTATATAAAGTTGAGAGTGATGCTCAGGTAACACTTGTGGGATTTTTAGTTCTTGCAGAAGAATGACGGACATCTGAGCCTCCCCTCCACCTCACTCTTTACCAGCTCACTTTCGCTGCCCTTGCACTCACTGCAACGACTGTTTCTGAGCAAGGAGGGCTAAATATAAATATATTTGAAATGTTTAGGTCTACACATACAGGACCTGATCCAAATCTCACTGAAGTCAATTGAAAAATACCCTATTGACTTCAATGGTATGGATCTGGCCCATAGTTGTATTTCATTATTAATGTAGAAGGAATTTTTGTCTTGATTTAATTTTAATCTTAAAGTTCAAATTGGGTGTGTAACTGACCAAAGCTGCAAAAGGCTATGACTGTGCTGGGACCTTCCTTTTCCAAACTCATCTTTCTTCCCACCTGTTTCCTCATCAGTTGCTTCTTTAATCCTTCACTATTTGGAACTGATGTGATTTCTAGATACAAAGCCAATTTCCAGCAGTGAAGGGGATTCAGAGAAAAGAAAACAAAAATGGAAGTGCAAAGCAATTTTTGATACTAAAAAGGAAATGAAAAAATAAATACACTCCAGAGAAGTAAATAAGAGATTTGTATCTAGTGCAGCAAAAAGAGAAGGAAGAATTTTAACTGCCAGGTTCTCTCATTGACAAAACAATCCACAATATAGGTGTTTCCATGCCACATATTAATAAAATAAGCATCCAGACAGTTGGCTTGAATGGAAGAGGAAAGTGGAAGGGAATACTTATTTCCCCTTTAAAGAAAAACTGTTTTTTCAGCAGAGCACATGTATGGCCTGTTGAACCAAGTGACATATTTCTATGATTATTTATTGCTTTTAATACACTGCTTAATGATATCCCTCTCCCCTTAGTCTTTGGAAAGGTACACTATTTTCACAAAAGCTATCCAACTGCACACATAGGGGGTCAACTCCACAACTAAGGGAAATCCCAGCAGTTTTTGAGACCCAATTTGATAGCTGCCTTGGACTATCCCTTGTTGAGAGAGCAAGGATGGCTGCTATGAACAACTCTTCCTATCCTACACCTCTCCACTTTGTCAGCCTCCAGGAGAACAACCTCTACTACACTGCTCACAAGCATCCCAATGAGGAGTTCAATTGATTTCAGAGAGCTTTGGTATGGAGAAAAGAGGAAATAGTCAAAATGGGCAAAAATGACAGTGAAGGATTTTTTAAAATTTCTAAATAGCAGCATAGATTAACATGCAGGAAAGAGTGCCAGAATCACAATCCCATCTGAAGCAGCGAGAGAGATAAGACTTGGCAGAATACTAGTAGAACTAATATGCTGCAGTGTCTTTAATCCCTGAACACAGTAACTGACAAATATTAATCCTCACAATACTGCTTCAGTGAACTGCAGATGAATTATTTTATATCCAATTTACAGACAAGAAAATTGAAGCACAGATTTTATGGTCCCAACTCAAGGACCTGAATTTGCACATATTAGTGCACATTCATGCCCCTAACTTGTTAACATGCATTGAATTGTTTGTAATATGCAATTCCTGGTACATGCAAAAGTGCACGCACACCTAAAATATGGGCATAAGTAGTTCACACAACAAATAAGCAGGAACACAATACAGACCCTGAGTCGGGAATATAAAACAGACCCTTCTCAAACTACTAGACTGCACTCTAGCTAGACAGGACTCTATGCCTGTAGTTGGGTAGGACAGAAAAGAACATCTACATTTTCCGTAACTGATCTTCTTTGAGATGTGTTGCTCATGTCCATTCCATATTAGGTGTGTGTGCTCACCACTTGCACCAGTGCCGGAAGTTTTTCCCTTAGCAGTATCCATAGGAGACCAGCTCTGGTGCCCTCTGGAGTGGTGTCCACATGGTGTGGTATAAGGGGCGCCGCCAGTTTCCACCACCCTCAATTCCTTCTTGCTGCAAACTCAACAGTAGGGAAGGAGGGTGGGTTGTGGAAAGGACATGAGCAATACATCTCGAAGAACAACAGTTACGGAAAAGGTAACTGTTTTTTCTTCTTCGAGTGCTTGCTCATATTATGTGACTCCAAAGCAGTACCCCCAGAGGTGGGTAGCAGTTCATGGACGTGTAGATTGAAACACAGCTCTGCCGAACCGATCGTCGTCCCTGGCCTGCTGAGTGATGACATAATGAGCTAAGAACTTGTGAACAGAGGACCACGTTGTGACTCAACAGATGTTCCCCACCTTTGGAAGATCATGCAAGCTACCTCTGGATGGAATGCCTACTCATGGTGGGAGGAGAAATCCCTGCTGAGCTAGTCCGCCAGCGTATTCCTGACGCCAGGAAGGTGACAAGCTTCCAGGTGGATCTAATGGTTGATACAGAAGTCCCATAGATGCAGTGCCTCTTGACAGAGAGCCAACAAGAGCGCTCCCCCTTGCCTGCTAATGTAGAATATCGAGGCTGTGTTGTCCATCAGGACCCATACAATCCTGCCCAACAAGTGGGACAGGAAGACTCCACACACCAGACAGACTGCTCGGAGCTCTTTGACATTTATGTGCAATTTCGCCTCCTCTGGGGACCACATCCCCTGTCTCTGGAGGTTGCCAAGATGCGCACTCCAGCCAAGGTCTGAGATGTCCAACACCAACTCGATGAAGTGATGAGGGTTGTCAAAAAGAACCCTTTCCAGGACTGTCCTGCGGTCGGTCCATGATTGCAGCGAGGTAAGTATAGCCTGGGGAATGGTTACAATCTTTTCCAGGGGGTCTCAGGACTGGGAATAGACCATCACCAGTCATTGTTGCAGGGGCCGCTCCGGAACCTTGCATGGTGGACCACATAAGTGCATGCTGCCATGTGGACCCGGCAGACAAGTGCAAGTGCAGACAGATCCTGGCTGTAATCAGAGGGACTGCAGAGACTTCTGCGATGAGGTCTGTCAATGTGTGGAACCTGTCCCACATCAGGAATGCCCTGCTGCAGGTCAAGTCACGAACCACTCCGATGAACTCTATCTTCTGCACCGGCACTAACGTCGACTTGTTGTCATTTACCAGAAGCCCAGAGAGTGGCATGCGGCTTGAAGCATCGCAACATCCCTTTGGACTTGAGACCTAGAACTGCCGTAGATGAGCCAATCATTGAGGTACAGGTAGATCTGGATACCCTGATGCCTGAGGTAAGCCACTACCACTGACATGTGCTTGGTAAATAATCTTGGTGCTGAGTGGGAGTATAAGAACTCATGTTCCTTGGTTGGCACAAGTATTTTAGAGATAGTGGTCAAGGAAGAGGGGGTCTGCCACAGGTCATTAGTGATTTTGGAAATCCCTTCATGAAGAGGTAGTGCCACCCTGTCAGGAGCCGAGAAACAGAGGACTTCGAACAGAGAGTCCGAGGTCTCTTCCAGTTCCTCTGCCTGAAGCCCTCAAGTTGGAAATGACCATCTTAAAAAGTTCCTGGTGCACTGGAACTGGGTGAGGGGCCCCATGATAGCCTCGTCTGGCAACGATGAGGATGATGCCAGTGCTGCAGAAACCTACACATCTATTGGTGGTCCACCAGCTTGCTCCCCTGGGTCCTTCTGGACCTGTGGGGTCTTACCTCCCGAAGCCTCGCACACTGGAGGGGGATGGGATACCAACGCTGATAGCCTCTCCAAGGCTCCTGCCACTAATGGGGCAGTATGGGATGATTGGGTGAACCCCCACAGGTACCATGGTGCTGGCCACGGAACCAGTTTCGTTGCCGTCGATGCCTGCATCACCATAGGTACCAGAGCTTGTGCCACAGTCATGGAACATTGCTCCGTGGTGGAGCTGTAAGCGGAGCGGTTGGTACCGGGCGACCAGGAACAGACGGAGGGGTGCCTCTTGTCCGACTGGTGCTGGTCACTGTGACCCAATGCTGACCTGAGTGAGTCACACATCCTGGTCGGGGTTTTGGAGGCTGACAGCATTCGGCAGATCTTCATCGGACACCCAGCGATCCATGCCTCACGCTGCTCAACCAGTACTGGGACGTCAAACAGGATCGGGATCCACTACTGTTGGCTGTCAGGAGGAACCTCCTGAGAAAGCCAACCTCCTCCTAGGAGTCAGGTGATGACAGCCACGTGCTTGGCAGTGTTTGCTCCCTGATCGGTCCCGTGATTAGTACCAGGCCCTTGGAGACGGTTGGGGCCAGTCCCAGAGATCTTGCCGAGTGGCAAGTGCCATCTGCATCAACCCACTGGCAAGAAACATCTTGAATCCTTCAATTGGTGCCCCCAGTATGAGGACCGAAGAGAGCTCCGCTAAGCCTGCTTCTCTAGTCTTGAGGCATGACAGTTTTGGGTTGACAACAGATAGCAAGACAACCCTCTCAATGGGGAATGGTACCACTGAGGTGGGGACACATGTACAGGACCCAAAGCAAATTTTCCCTGAGCCCGGGGTACCACTGGAGCTGGTGGGAGCAGCACCGACAGTGTCAGGATCTTCTGAGCTGCTTGAAGGATTCGGGCATTGACACCACCTAAAGCTGACTGGGGCCTGCATCACTATCCGGAGTTGCGGGTGAAGTACAGAATGGGCTGCACTGCTAGACTTGAGCTGGAGCCTGACTTCCTGAAGGGGGAGTTGAGCTGCCTGGCATTGGTCGTGGCTCACCCCCAGCCCTCTCCTTTTCCTTATGGGAGGTAGGAGATCATCCCTTCACATTCTTCTTCAGCTTCATGATGGGAGCTGTGGAAAGAGACTGGTGCCGGCTCGTGGATGGCGCCAGCAGAGCACTGCGCATGGAGGCCATGTGCTCAGTGAGGAGTCAGATCGCTACTCCAGTGCTGGAGTGAGTGCCTACTTCACTAGTAGCACCCTTAAGATGAGTTTCACACTCATTCTTTGTCCTCGGTTTAAAGGACTTGCAGATATGGCACTTGTCACTTATGTGCTCTTCGCCTAAGAACCTTAGGCAGCTGGTATGTGGATTGCTGACTGGCATAGGCCATTTACAAGGCTTAAACCCTGGGGACCAGGGCATGAGTCCCGTTCAGGACTAACAAAGAGTTTGAGAACTACTACTAAGTGTTTAACTAAGAAACTGCTAACTATATACAGCTATTTTACAGGTTTTCAAAATTTGCAAGAACAGAAATAAACAACACTAGCTGAAGCAGCAGATGTTCCAGCGCCATCACTGGCAGCAAGAAAGAACTGAGGGTGGGGGGAGCCGGCAGCACCCCTTATACTGCACCATGCAGGTGGCACTCCAGAGGGCACCAGATTCAGTCCCCTACGGATACTGCTAAGGGAAAAACTTCCAGCACCGGTGCATGTAGAGAGCACACACATCTAATATTAAATGGACATGAGCAAGCACTCGAAGAAGAAGGAAGTCTTATGAGTTGTTTCCTCAAGGTGGCATGTCCTCTCTATGCATGTCGACCCCTGCAGTTAAACAATCATGGTTGGCCCATGTCAGCTGACTTGGGTTCGCGGGGCTCCCCCCTTAAGGGATCCCGAGACCCCAGGCTCCAGCTTGAGCCCGAATGTCTACACTGCAATTTTACAACCCAATCCTACTGACATGGAGCAGCTGCTGGTGTTTAATTGCACTATAGATACACCCACTGAGGCCCTTGTGGGGCGGAAGGAATGGTCCTGGAAGTGAATGCTCTTTAAAGTGTCACCGTCTCACCAGGTCAACGTTCCATGCAGGTAGCCAGTCTGCAGTGGTTAAGAAAGCATCAATATGAATACACAAAAACTCCTCCTGAAAACTGAAAAAAAGGGGCAGTTTTCTGACTCACATGGTCATCTTATGAATGCCACAGTGTCTTATGGACTAGTACTAAGAACAGCCAAGCATCAGGGGAGAAATTTTAGGTACAGAGTTAAAAAGAATTCTTCTTTAGAATATAAGAGGATTTAAGGTACAATGCGCTTCCAAGGATGCAACGTACTGCTAAATGCTTCACCGTAAAGATGACAGCACACAAAATGCAGCATAGTGAACCAAATGATTACTTTCATATGGTGCCGAGGGGATTATTCCCTCTACTGTAACTACTGAAATGTTCAAAATGGAATTTGGAACACATTTTCACACCTGTTGGTTATTTAAGTAAATATAATTATAAAATATAAATTGAAAATATAAATACAATGTTTTGAAGGAGAACAATACAAAGTAAATGACTAACAACACTGGAAGTAGTTTAAAAGGGAATTTATTTATGGCATTTAAATGCAGTACTGTGAAGCAAACAACTTGGTTCACAGACAGCGCACCCGCTGCTGAACTGTCACTGCCTGACATCCTGTCTTATCTGCCAAATTGCTCATTATGTTTGGCAATTTTCACCTGCGCCTCCAGTTTATATTTCAGCAGGGAATAAACATCAGTCTGTTTTAACAATCTTCTGCAGTGAGCTTCCAAATTCCTCTCAGAAACACACAGGCGCACGCACATACAAACACGTTGTGTTGTGTAAGGTTATAAAAAAATCCAGCTCAATAACTGATGAAATACACCAACAGGAAGTTTAGTTTAGAATAAATAATAATAAATAATAATACAAGGAGAATGGGCTAGAATAAAAAATGTAACTACAGTAAGTACTTCTATGGATGGCTGATGCTTTCACAGTATTGCCCAGCATTAGTCTCATTTTCACATTTAGCTGGAAAGATCCAATCTGAGCCACCCCCACATGTGCACAGTACATGGTTATATATTTGTGCCTGGGGAAGATGACAGCCCAGCTGCATCTTATCTATATCACCTTTTTTCCTTTCTGAGGGAGGATTGGTGGTGTGACTTATAAACAAACAAAACGGGTAACATGGCAACCAGAACAAAGAGATGAAAATCTCAGCAGGTCCTTAATCCCCAGCGTAGACACTGCCTCAGAACAGAGACCACTGTATACCACTTGCACCCAGGTAAACGGTAGAAGAGGGAGACAGAAATACTTGGCAACTCAACCCCTGAGAAACACAGCCCAGCTTGTGGGCAAAAAAGCACCAGAGATGTAAAACAAAATGTCAAAAATGCTATAAAACAATTTCAGCCAGAACACTGTTTTTCATCAGTTAGAAGTAAAATATTCACTGCCAACCCTGCAATTAACTAGAAAATTACAATAATTATAGCAATTTTGTATCCTATCTCCAATCCAATTAATGGATATATGACCTTGTCAACATGTAATAATCAGGATCTGCATCTACCACAAAACTAGAAGGGTTTTATATATTGAATAGAAGTTACACAGTAAGAACGTGATTATGTTAAATCCTGAAAATACCATTTGTATTCAGTGCTTCCCTTCACAAGCTAAAAAGAAAATACAAGACGCATATTAGTTCTATTTCAAATAAAATACTTGAAATAGGTATGCCTAATATCGGATAATGTTATTGGATTGGCTTCTATGCCATGGGCTAGAACTCACTGTAACATAAAATGCATCTCATTGTCAACATACAAAGAAATACATTCTAAAGAGTAAATGGAACATCTCTGACTGGTATTAACGAATTTAAGCCAAAATATTTCACCCATTTTATTTCTGCATGCTTTCACAAAAGCACTTCAAGATTTTACACTTCATAAATGTTAAAATAATTTTTTGCCCTTGTCTAGCACCTTTTTATCATAGGATCTCAAAGCACTTTCCAGTCACTGGGTATCCTTCAACCTGTTTGTGAGCTACATGCGTATCATCATATCCATTTTATAGAATAATCAACTGAAGTGGAGTGCCTTGTCCAATGTGTCACAGTAGCCTTGATGCAATAATCACTGAGTAGATGCCCTGGAACACTAACAACATGCAGGGGTGTGCACAAGGGGGGGGACACGCAGGGGCACACACATCCACTAGTCATCGGGGGCAGAGAACTTCCCAAGTCAGGGAAGACTGAGCTCCTGCCAGGGACGGGTGGAAGGAGAGAAGCTTGAGCTCCTGTTGGGGCCAAGCTGAGGTGGTAGAAGTGAAGACTGAGCGCCTCCCGGGCCAGTTGGGGGGAGGGGGAGGAACAAGTTCCTCGGGGGGCACAGAATGTGCATCCCAAAAGAGGACAAATTTAAATTCCCTGTGCACACCCCTGAGTACACACCATACACCCACCCTAACAGGGCATCAGCACTGAAAACATTGATTAATATTTGCCTACACCTGAGCAGCTTCGGGCTGTTGGGAACTCAAGAGAACACGGCTACTCACAGGGCTCAGGCCAACAACTGGGGTGTGCATTGGCAATGCTACACTTCCACTGAATAGATGCAGAGTCAGTCAGTAGTTCAGCTGGAAGTAAAACGTAAGTACCCATATTGACCATACTCCTTCCCTAAGCTATTTTGGGTTATTTACAGAAGCTTACGCTTAACTGCACCACAGTTACAACTAGTGAGACTGCAGCTGACTTTAAAACGTTATTCCCATATACTTTATACAGACAACTCTTACAGATAAATCTTTTAGAACTTAAGAGGAAAAACTTTTCTATAGGCTTTTTAAATCAATTTTATGAAAAAAATTAGTATTTTCCTTAAAATTGTACATGATAGTTGAAAAAAACAGAAAAATATTCTCTGCTTAATTACACAGGGTTTTTAAAAGTATTTTTTCTTTAAAAAACCCATTACGCTTTTATAGAAATCTATTTGCTTTATTCATATTGAATTCTACATGAGTTTTCCACAAGGGAATCTCAATATTATATATCAGATATCTAAATAAGATGAAGTATAGCCCTTATCCAATCTATTTTGAGTTAAATAATATTCCCAACATTTCCCCTGCACACAGATTAGGTGGTCAAATGTAAAATAAATAAATAAATTGTGGGTGGGAGGTGGGGAATAATGCTGGTGGCTCCTGGGGAGGGTATATTAATTACCATCTTTCCAGTATTTTTTTCATTTTTTTGTGTTATAACAAGACTGAGCCAACACCTTAAAAAAAAAAAGAGAGCACCCAAATTTTTACTGTTTATAATACAATAGTGCACAGCGGCCATGGTAGGATCACGGCCACATTCTGCTAATTGCTGTACAAACAGAAAGGTAAATGTAGTTCCTGCCTCACTGAGTTTTTAGTCTTGAACACATAACACTCCCAGTTTTGAAACAAACAAAATAAAAGACTTTTCCTGGCTGTTTATAAAAAGAGGATTTTACCATATGCATCACTGGGTGTTTCAGCTGAAGGATGGTAAGAGTAATACACCTGCATTCCCAGATTTGAGGGACGGTGCAGCTACTGTTATTTATAGTTTCTTTTTTACCCTTTTCACCTTCATTATATGAATCAAAACTGTCAAACTGGAAACTACACACACAGCAACTTCACTTGGAGATTTTGCTGTAATTTTCTGTGTTTATGCAATTTAAAACTGGAGACAGACAAAAAGAGCTTATTGCTGTTTAAAGGTGCCTATATCCAATTTATTAAAATGGAGAGGTTTATCTACTTGCACGCATCAAACATTTACCCAGATTCTGAACTTTAATCAGCTTTTGATCAGGACAGATAATGAATCATATTCCCAACAGCAATAACAGATAACAGAAGCTGGCATCCTCATAAATTAAGATGAAATGTGCAGAGGCATTGACAGCTTTTACTTACTTGCACGAAGAACTGAAGGTGTGACTTCAATTTCACTTGTTGCTTGATAAGGCTGAAAGGCTGACACAGAGTTGGAGCCAAGTTCACTGCCAAAAATCTCTGGACTTTGAGTGCCCGTTGAGCTAGCGCTGGTGCCGTCACCTCCATGATGTGGATCTTGTTCATCAAATATGGCTACGAGCTGTGAAAGCCAATGTAATCTACTGTTAAAAAGACAGCAACATAAATGTGCCATTTTAAATCCGCACTACATTATCCCTTCTTATAAGTGACCACCACCGAAATAGGTGAGGGCCAAGTCACTTCATGGGTTGCCCTAATACCTACCAGTGGCAAGTCCACCAGGAATGTGGTACGGTCTCATACGGGCTCAGTGACAAATAACATACCCCATAAAATGAGCAGGACTGGGCTGAGAAGGGACAGGCTGACCACCTGTAAAATAAAGCTTCCTTTTTCTGGCAACCTCCTAGGAGAGCCTTTGGCCCTATCTTGCAGTGAGTAAATCAGCATCACCTCCTGTGGATGCAAAGGGGCACAATTTGTACTCTCCTGTACCAGAGGGCTGAATGTGCCCTGAAAGTACAATCATAAGTAACAATAGACAGCTTTATTAGATAAATGTGTCTGATGAGAAACAATACACATCAAGAAATGCTAGTGTATGTACTGAAGGCTATGGGATGTATGGATCCATCCTAAAAATTTTTAATTGTTATTAAATTCTGTACATTATATATTTTAATACAATATGAGTTGTGTGCATCTCCAACAGAATTTCATTAACCAACTCTCCAGAGATACTTCTATCTTTGCATGAAACAAGATTTGCAAAGGCAGGCATAAAAAATAAAAAAGTTGCATTTAGAGCTTGATAAAGATTTATACAAGTCACTTTAATTAAAGGGAGATGAATTCCCTAGTTATTCTCACTGCAACACAGAAAAAAAAATAACACATTTAAATTGAGCGTTAGATATTTTTCCATATGAAATAAATGCCAACATTTATTTGGAATGAAAATAATCTATCCAGTTTTGTCAACTTCAGTGAACCATTTTAAAAACAAAAAGGCAGGTTCCATATGTACTCAAGTTTAAAGCTGAGAACTTCGAGGAGGAAGATTATGATGTTTATCAGTACTCTTGCACATCTCTAAACTCCTCTGTAATGCAACATCTTCCAAGAAAGTATTGCCTCCAACTGTCCAAGATAAAGGTTAAAGGGACACAGACAACATAAAATCATATTTCTCTCTGAAAATTGTTTACCTACTATTATTCTAACACTACAATTACCACAATCAAGAGAGATTATAGAAAAAAATAAATTCTTTTGTTTTTCCAGTTTGTTTTGTTTGTGACTTGACATTTATTTGCACAGTTAGTTTCACTGTTGTTTGTGTAGTACCTGGATAAAACAAGGGAAAGAAAAATACTTACAGTTTTAGAATATGTGATTTTGAAATCAGAAAACTTGGGATCTCAAAGTATCTGAAGCAACTTTTAACATTTTTTTTTTAATGACTAGATTTAAAGGTTGTCAGTGTCCCTTTAACTGTTGCAGAGGAAGAAAATCTCTCTCTCTGGCATTTCCAATGTGCCTATCACCATAGCATCTAGTGTCATGGGCAAAAGAGTTAATAATGAGGTGGTGGGTAGAAGCTCCGTACTTTTTCCAGATGAATTTGAAAAGCAGGGACCAAAATAAGAACCAAATCGTGATAGGAGACAACTAATATTTCTCTTTCTCAGTTCATGAAATCACACACAAAATATCAGTCTTCCCTTCACACCAAAGGTATATGAGGGCTGCAGAGATCTTTCCTCTTCAAATTATTACTAAGGTTGTCGATTAATCACAGTTAACATACAAGATGAACTCAAAAAAATTAATTGTGATTTAAAAAATTAATAGGGATTAAATACACCTTTAATCGCACTGTTAAACAGTAGAATACCACTTGAAATTTAATAAATATTTTTGTATGTTTTTCTGCCTTTTTAAATATATCGATTTAAATTACAATACAGAATACATAGTGTACAGTGCTCACTTTATATTATTTTTATTAAAAATATTTGCACTGTAAAAATGATAAACAAAAGAAACAGTATTTTTCAATTCACCTCACACAAGTACTGTACTGAGATCTCTGTCATGAAAGTGCAACTTGCAAATGTAGATTTTTTTTTTTTACATAACTGAACTAAAAAACAAAGTAATGTAAAACTTTACAGCCTACAATTCCACTCAGTCCTACTTCTTGTTTAGCCAATCGCTAAGAGAAATAAGTCTGTTTACATTTACAGGAAATAATGCCGGCGACTTCTTATTTACAATGTCTCCTGAAAGTGAGAACAGGTATTTGCATGGCACTTTTGTAGCCGGCACTGCAAGGTATTTATGTGCCAGATATGCTAAACATTTGTATGCCCCTTCATGCTTCAGCCACCATTCCAGAGGACATGCTTCCATGCTGATGACGCTCATTAAAAAAATAATGTGATACTTACTTAGTGACTGAACTCCTTGGGGTAGAATTGTACGTCTCGTGCTCTGTTTTACCAACATTCTGCTATATATCTCATGTTATAGCAGTCTCAGATGATTACCTAGCATATGTTGTTCGTTTTAAGAACCCTTTCACTGCAGATTTGACAAAATGCAAAGGTACCAATGTGAGATTTCTAAAGATAGTGACAGCACTCGACCCAAGGTTTAAAAAGCTAACGTGCCTTCCAAAACTTGAGAGGAACAAGGTGTGGAGCATACTTTCAAAAGTCTTAAAAGAGCAACATTCTGTTGCAGAAACTACAGACCCTGAACCACCAAAAAGAAAATCTACCTTCTGCAGCTGACATCTGACTCAGATGATGAAAATGAACATGCGTCCGTCCACACTGCTTTGGATCGTTACCAAGTAGAACTAGTCATCAGCATGCGTGTCCTCTGGAATGGTGGTTGAAGCATGAAGGGATATATGAACATTGAGCACATCTGGCATGCAATTATCTTGTGATGCTGGCTACAGCAGTGCCATGTGAACCCCTGTTCTCACTTTCAGGTGACATTGTAAACAAGAATAGGGAAGCATTATCTCCTGCAAATGTAAACAAACTTGTTTGAGCAATTGGCTGAACAAGAAGTAGGACTGAGTGGACTTGTAGGCTCTAAAGATTTACATTGTTTTATTTTTGAATGTGGGGGCGGGGGGGTGTACACAATTCTACACTTCCAAGTCCAACTTTCATGATAAAGAGATTGTACTACAGTAGTTATATTTGGTGAATTGAAAAATACATTTTTTTTACAGTGCAAATATTGGTAATGAGAAAAATATAAAGTGGGCACTGTACACTTTGTATTCTGTGTTGTAATTGAAATCAATATTTTTGAAAATGTAAAAAATGCAAAAATATTTAAATGATATTCTATTATTGTTTATCAGTGCAATTAATCAAGATTAAGGTTTTTAATAGTGCAAAAAAATCACGATTAATTTTTTAATCGCTTCACAGCCCTAACTATTACTAAGACTTCAGTATCTTCATTAATATACCAAAAGCACATAACTAATGGCAACTGATACTTCTAAATATGCTTTGCGGTTTTTATCCTCAATGTTATTCACAAAATTCAGTAATTCACAATGGCTGTACCTGGGAGTGTAAATTTCCAAGATACTATTGAGTATGACACTGAGGAGTGGGCAGAATAGTCTTATAGCATCAGGACATGAAAAATACATTTAAAAATTTCTCAAAGAGACATATCAAACTGTTTTCCCCCCTACAGAATGTGTATCGAACTTTGTTCCATAATTACATTTTGTTCCTTTGACGCTTGCTGACAAATGTTCCTCGATTTCTGGCATGATAATACCTTTTACTGCAAGTTGCCTCCAGGTTTTTCTGTATTCCAACTAGTCAGTCTGTAACCTAAAAGACTATACTAACTGTACAAGCTCTGAAAATTAGCATTTCCCATTTCAAGTTTCCCCTTTGGTCCCCCCACATCTCAGCAGCTATTCACCAATTCTGACAGCACCAAACCTCCTTCATAAGGTTTCAATTCCATTGAAATACACATCAAGTTGTAACATTTCTACACACTACTGGGAAAAAAATATAAGTCATATTCCAGTTCTGAGATACTGATCATTTCATTTTCTTAGTCTACAGTAATGGTTTGTGGTTCAACACATCAGGCTTACCCTGCTGCAGCATTTTGTGCATTTACTGTAGAACACATTTGTAATTTTATAAGAGTATTATCAATATCATGTTCTCTAATGATGGTCTAGAAAGTCATCGGCTCCGGGGGACTTGCAGTGAATGGATTCACACTTCTCAAAACTGGTGTTAGGGCAATGGTGAGGTTGTAGGAGCACAGGGTGGAAGAGATGTGCTCCATTAAAGCAATGAGCTCCTCTTACCCTTGTCCACTCCTGAGCCACTGGTTTTGCATGACAAACACTCTTGAAAAAGAACCAGCTTAATGCTATCTTCAAGAAAACTGTACCATTCGTTAGACTTCACATACCTAAGGGCTTGGCTACACTCAAAACTCCAAAGCGCTGCCGCGGGAGTGCTTTGAAGTGTGAGCGTGGTCGCAGTGCCAGCGCTGGGAGAGAGCTCTCCCAGTGCTGCATGTACTCCACCTCCCTATGGGGATTAGCTTGCAGTGCTGGGAGCCGCGCTTTTGGAGCTGCGGCACTGTTTACACTGGTGCTTTACAACACTGTAACTTGCTGCGCTCAGGGGTGTGTTTTTTTTCACACCCCTGAGCTAGAAAGTTGCAGCGCTGTTAAGCGCCAGTGTAGCCAAGATCTAAGGCTTCAGAACCTATTCATTAAGGATTAAGAAACCATTTCTGTGACCACGAGTCCCCAGTACGCACAACAGTAATTTAACCTGTATCCCCTGGGAACCCATCCTTTCATTACGTGTTTATATACATTAGATGTACAGATGGCCTACAATAAGCAGCCTGGGATGCCAGCTACACTTTGAGGCCAAGTATGCACTTTTCATCCCACAGCATCTAGGAAAGATAACAAGACCAGCTTTTATCAGCCTTTCTGCAATGGTAAAAGTGTGGAATCATGACAGGCTTTTACTGGCCAACAGAAAAAAGGGAATGGAGAAAGAAGAGTAGCTTCTTTTCTTAGACATCACCACCTAGGAACATCTTCTCTGCTTCAAAATACTGTGGCATAAATTCTGAGAAGACATCATCATTAACTTTTCTAAGGGTATGTCTTCACTACCCGCCAGATCGGTGGGTAGCGATCGATCAAGTAGGGATCAATTTATGTCTAGTCTAGATGCAATAAATCAACCCTGAGTGCTCTCCCCTCAACTCCTGTACTCCAGCGCCACGAGAGGTGCAAGCAGAGTCGACGGGGGAGCAGCAGCCATCAACTCATCGCGATCAAGTCACCACGGTAAGTCGATCTAAGTATGTCAACTTCAGTTACATTATTCACAAAGCTGAAGTTGCATAACTTAGCTCAATCCCCTTCCCCTCCCATAGTGCAGACCAGGGCTTAGAAAAGAATTTAACAGAATTGGCCAATAATTTTGCAGGGTGTGGGCTGTTAAACACAAAACACTTTCTGGAGCATTTGGGGGCCAATGCCAACTTCTGATAGTTCAACATCAGGGCGACCATCTCTTTGTTGGACTTCCAGTTCTGGACCATATTGCTCCTCATTAACATTGAGAAAAAGATCATGCTAGCACCTTCTGTCATTATAGCTGGAGCCCAACAAGCCTGAGTCAGCTTGCATGGCTCAACTATAGGTTTTCCTTTGCAGCGTAGACATACCGTTAGGCTCCTTTGCAGACCCCAGGACACAGGTGGGACATCACAACCAGGCAGAAAGCTCAAGTTCTTCCCAGGTCTTCATGATTCCCTCAGAGGTGAAGAGCTGAATTCCTGAGTAGTGACTTGAATTAGACCTAATCACTCAGGGTTTGCAGGGAACAGTGACTGAACTCTTGGACCACTCTATCACTGAACTGAGAAACTGACAGACGGGAATGAAATCTGGCACCAATAAACCATTGGGTTATCACCATCTCTAATTTAGCTAAGTGATGGTCTTAACTCAAGCTGACGTGTGTACTGCAAATTACACTATGGAAACAGCAATGAGTAAATTTTAAATATTGAGCCAGATCCTCAGCTGGTGTAAACTAGCATTGCTCCATTAAAGTCTAAGGCGCATCTCCAATTTATACAAGCTAAGAATCTGGCTCACAGTTTGTGCATATGTCAGTATGTACATATATTTGTTTCAATTGTTATTTTATTAACAGCACTTTTAAATTTAGAACCAAATATTCTAAAATTGGATTGTATCATGAACAAACCTCCTTTCAAGTCCAATAACAGAAATATTCTGCTAGTCAAATATAACTGTAGGTTTTTTAAACCAAAACCTAAGAGCCGGATACCGAAATCCAAGTAATTTAACGTTGAATTATAGACATTACAAAATTTTAGAAAAGGAAGGTGTTGGCACATGTATAATTGGATTCCATGGAATGCTCAAAAAGCATTTAAATAAAGGACATCACAGTTTAAAAATAGCTATCAGAATTCAGTACACAGTGAAGGCCTAATTGGTGAGCAAAATAATGAGAGTATTAGAGGGGTAGCCGTGTTAGTCTGTATCTGAAAAAGCAACAAAGACTCCTGTGGCACCTTATGGTCTAACAGATGTATTGGAGCATGAGCTTTCGTAGGTGAATACCCACTTCATCAGATGCATGTAGTGGAAATTTCCAGGGGTAGGTATATATATGCAAGCAAGAAGCAGGCTAGAGATAACGAGGTTAGTTCGATCAGGGAGGATGAGGCTCTCTTCTAGCAGTTGAAGTGTGCACGATCCTGTGATTCTGAATAAGCAATAACTCTAAAACAAGTAATGTTGTCTTTAATGTACAGTGCCATCCCCCAACTTTTTTACTCACTCTACCTTTCCTGAATAGGGTATAACCAGTAATTTTAACATTCCAATCATGCAATTTTCCCACCAGGTTTCAGTAATGGCATTTATATCATATTTCTTCTTGTTCATGAAAATTTCCAATTTCTCTTGATTGTTACCCAGATTCCTAGCACTGGGTGTATAAGCAACTTTAAAACTTCTCTTTACGTTATTTTGCTACATTGGCTCAATTTGTTCACACTTGACTTCTTAGCACCATCTCCTGGCATTGCTACTTTAATGCTATCCTAGCTGTTCCAGCTAGTCTCCAACCAAGAAGATTATCCACCTACAAGTGAGATGCAAACCGTCCTGTTTGTACAGCCCCTCTTGCACTGGAATGTGGCCCAGTGTTCCACGAAAGCAAAAGCTGCAGCTTCACACCAGATGCACAGCCAATGGTTCCCCTCCAGTATTTCTACCATGTACCTTCTCTCACTCATGGGACCAGAAGGATTTCTGAGAAGATAACATGGGCTCTCCTCTTCTTCAGTTCTCTTTCTAAAGACATCTATAATCTGTGTAGTTCCATATGATGCCATATCATTGGTTTCAATATGTATTATCACTTCACAGGCAACTTCATAATCCCGCCAATCTTTCAGTAATATCCTGCATTTTTGCTGGGTTGAATGCCTCCTCATTCTTTGGCCTCTTGCTACCAATCACCAGTTGCTTTTTTAGTTTCTACTCTCTCTCTCTCTCTCTCATATTGTTTTATTGCAGATCCTTTCCCTTGTGGTGTCTGTAGTAACAATCTCCAAATCTGTGTGCCCAAGAAGTCTTCATCTTCTCAGATGCTGAAATTTGCACTTATAAACCATATATCTTCTCCTCCAATATGGCCACCAGCTTGAGTTTCATTTACCAGAAATATCTTCCATCTTCCTGCAGAAAGGTAAACAGAACATCCAAGGCAGATCACAGCAGTTGTTCCCTCATCATCCATATCTGCTATCTGGTGTAGAGCCATATCCCAATGGAAGGAACTTTACTCCCTCAAAAATTCCTGTTTCCTGCTCCTGTTTACCCACTCAGGAGTTCACCTGGCATCTAAGTCTCGCTGTTTAGCTCTACACCCTCAATGACAGGGAGGGATTACTCAGATATTAATCAAAACAGTAATGTTTTCAATATCATGATAATATCAGCATTCTTTAAAGACAGAGGAAACCAACAGGAAAAACTAGAACATCTGAAAGCTCTTGGACTCATAGTCAGCGTAACACAAGCTTCTGAGAGTTATGCAGTGTCTTCAACTCCCAGTGGAGTCAGTGGAAAGTGGTAGCGCTCATCACCTGCTAGGACTGAATTATATAATTTATTTATGCTTAGCTCCAGGGGAAACTTTGGACCTTGGGGAGAGAGATTTTGATCCTGTCCCACATTAGATTCTGAAATCTAAAGAATCCTGTTAAAAGTATTCATCCAACCCAGGAATGTTTTGAAGAGTAATTCCCTTAAAAATTACTGACAAAGAGCTGCTGCAAGGACTATCTAATGATGCCCAATAAACAAACTTCTCTTTCCGAATGTGCCTCCTAGCCACTTGCTTAATCTATTAATGTGGGAGAGTTCAATGAGGGTGAGAGCCTTGATACATACCCTTTCTAGTATGTGTGCAGAAAGCCTGAGGGGGAAAAAGCTGTAGACGTATGACACCAGATCCACACAAGAGGATCATTGGCATTCTTTCCTAATGAGCCACCTTTTTCAGACAGTTATGCTGTAATAAGCAAGAAAAACAATCCCTTCACTGGGTGTACGAATTACCTAGTCAGACTAGCATAGGAGAGAAACAGATTTTTGTAATTATTTAAATGAGAACTGGGCAGAATTGGTGATACCGTGTATGCAAAGCAGTCTTCATGCTATGAAAAAGTTTCTAAGGTATTGGTCTAAAAAGTACCTATTTAATAAGATAAAATACTAATCACAACTACTGGTACCTCAGACACTAAAAATCATAAATTACAATTTGAGAATAATCAAATTTTGCATTATCTGTTAATGGCAAATGTAGAATGAACGTAGGTGCAATATGAAATTTAGGAGTGTGCTTAATGAGATAGTAACCAATTATTATTTAGACACTAAGAAAAGTAACCACAAAAGCAATTTGTAAGCTTGCTGATGACTGAACTGACTTTAATGGTACTGTGACAGTCTTAAATACTTAATCATTCTCTGAGTCTCTTCCTTGCTTCATTAAAAACCTATTTAAATATAACTACTGTTTCAAACGACTGGTAAGAGAAAAAATACAGAAAAAAAAGTGACATTTTAGCCAATGATGCTTTATTGCCTAAGTGTACAAAAATTAATCAAATGGCAAAAAGCAGAAGCATCTATAGAGACATTCTAGATAATGTTTATACTACATACATACACACAACAGAAAGAGAAGCCTAACACTTTGAAAGGAAAGGTTCTGTTTCAAATTTCAAACAAATTACTATACCAAAAAACACAAAAACAAAACACAAAAATACACCACTTAGTAACTTCAATAAAGAATCAGCTTTTACCTATCCTATTTCCTCAATGTTGAGTTTCCATGAAGTCATAAAGACCATGCTGGATAATACTGAAAATATCACTGTAATGCAATGCTAATCCCAACACTATTTCACATATTTTAATTTGAATTCTTAGAGTTCAAATGAAAGTTTCGAAATGCAAAATATAAAGTATGAGAAACGTATTTTAAGGTCCAACTTCTCCCATTAGATGTTCACTTCATATTAATATTTTTGTGCAACACACATAAGAAATTTAAATAAAGTGGTACTCAAAAACTATGATGCACATTAATTCTCCAAAAGAAAAACTCTTTGGAGGTCTAACTACAAGTCATTCTTAGTCCCACTAGCTAGATACACAAATAACTTTGCCTACCAGCCTTTGTGATTCACTTGCAAATCCATATTTCATCTTGTTCTCAGGGGCCGCACTACTTTGCAGACTGTCAGAGTAAGATCCTTACGCCCTTTGTATTATTTTAAATCTCAGAACATGAGTTTAAAGTAAAATATGTTTAATATTAGATTTAGCATTGCTTTTGATGTTTATGTGAATATTTATTTCTTCTTGTGTTTTTCATTAGGAGAAATCAGAGGAACACTATCAAAACAAAATCTACTCTGCTTCCAAAATCGGCGTTAAAAGTAGTTTCAGGTATCATACTTGCCTCTAAATCCTACAGCCAGTTTTGTGGATTTAAAACCATGTTTTCTGGATTTTTTCCCTTCCCTGTCCTCTGTGAAGGACTAAAACCAACAAATAAAAAAAGATGCACAACTGCAAAAACAGGAAAAAGTATTTTTTTTAAAATCACTCATCTCTTTCCATTTTAGTTTGCCTTAGATGTTACTTGTAACAATAGTAAGGACAATACATTTGGAGAGAAGTTTGTTCTTTAATTAATGAGGTCCCTTTAAATAGAGTCAAAAAGCTCAATTCCATAGCACTTGATGCCCGGTGCTCCCACTGAAAAGAGTGGGAATTCAATGCACCAAATAGAAGTATTGCGTTCAAAAATCCAATGCTAATGTTATGATTTTAATTGGTGGGAGTTCTTGTTGGATTCTCACTTTGGAAGCATACAGAATATAATGCTATACTTGTTATTTTCCTCATCTTCAACAAATACAAATGAGTCTGTGGCTAAAGCTACTCATTTTGTAAAAGCAGCCTCCTTTGTTCGAGACTCAGGACATACTTTGAAGAATAACCATATTATGCGACACAAAACAGTGTGTGACCAATTAATTTTTAAGAGGAGAAAAAGAACATCTTGGTTCTAGAAAGACACTGGGAGAGATGTACAATATATGATGAGAGAGCTTTGCTTGGAAAGACAAACAGGTACACTTCCAAACTGTGTGAATAACCAGATTTCATCTCTCTCACACTTGCTCCCTCAGCACAATCGAAAGTACCAGTATGTGATCCACACTGGGGCCAAAGCTGTTAATATCACTTTGCAAGCAATGTACATCTTTAGAGTGCTCCATAAAATGCTGTCTCCTTTTAAAAGGGCAGGCTTCTAAAAGGGGCCCTGATTGTTTTCCACTCTCCTCTATTCAACTGAGTATGTGGGTGTGAGGTGACTCACTGCAGGTCAGCAGCTTTTCAAGTCAAAAATGTGGGTCACACAGGAGCTCTGTATTTTACTATTGACATAGGGGTCACCAGTTAAGCAGTGACGCTATGCAGTAAGTAATTCAGACAGTGGGGTTATTAGAGAGGCCGGTGTCACACTGCAAGATATATTGTTCAAATAAAGATATATTAAATCTAGCAGTTGCCTCATCTGTCATTTTGAGCTGCAGCCCTTAAACACAAAGAAAAAATGGCTATTGCAGCCTCCCAAATACAAAGGCTATCAATTCTCCTAAATTACTGGATTAAAACAACATTCAAAATCTAAGATTTTAATTTGAGCCAAAGTACAGAAAGTATCCAGCTAACTAAAAGCACAAGCCAACATTTGCAACATATTCAGGTTCAAGGAAATAGATTTTGTAAAATATAACCGCTAATTTTATAGAGAGCATGCTGTTCAGTTTAATTTGCATGCAAAAGCCAGGAGAATGTGATTAAAAATACCCATCTAGAGACAGAGATGAAAAACTTCAAACATTTTCTGATTCCTTTCTGTTCCACTCATTAATTTCAATACCTCACTACAACAAAGGAATAGATAACACTTGTCCTTGACATTAGCTTAAATTATCTTCGGTGTGCAATACAATACCTCTTAAATTAAACTTATTTTAAATCAACTGTCAAGGTTGATTCACAAGGTAAAACACTATCATAAAATTCTGTCTCACTACCCTTTGCCTTTATTATAACCTATTCAGCAACTTTTCTTTATTAAAAAAAAGTTCGGAAAGTAAAAGCTGCCATATTTTTTATATATATATATATATATATATAAAATAAGCCAAATAATTCAGTGTTTGACAGTGCTAGGTGTTCATACTAAAAAGGATGTTTATTTTCTGCCTTTTCAAACCAAAAAAAAATCAAATCAACAACTAAATTTAAGATTCTATGCATAATGTCATAGAAATAATTAAGACAAAACAATAGGTAGAGGTTCATGCCATCCTTTTTGTTTTAAATGTACTTTAACAGAAAGCTTAAATGTAAACATCTATGATTATTTAATCACAAGCAGATATTTTATAACTGTTCAGTCACCTTTGTTTTAAAAGATATTAACAGTGAAAGCATATGCAACCTAATTTTGAATAGCCATTACCTATATACTTGTACAATAAATCACAAAATATAACGCCATTTGGACACATGATCACATTTCAGTTCACACACCAGCTATATAGCACTGGTACGCTGCAGAGGAGGGATAATGAGGTATACTATTCCGGGGCAGTTCCCAAAGCCATCTCAGCCTCAATTTTTCCAGGAACACATGCCTAATAAGGGACAGCGACACCCTTTAATAAGGCACACCCATTATCCCACCTCCATATATGGAAAGGGATATGTCCATTGTTACTGCCTCACCCCCTGCCCTCCCTATCCCCTCTGGGATTTCTATGACTAACACTGCACTGTACATTCTTTGTGCTCTGAATGGTCCGTGCATGGTTACGCAAGGACATACGGGAAAGACACCTTCTTGTATACCCACTCAGCCTGAGTGCATACTGTATACAATCTGCTCAGGAAGAGGTAGGAGCAGGGCTTATTTCCAATAAAAAGGCATTAAAAACAAATTTTCAAAAATGCTTAAGTGACCCAGAAGCCGAGATCCACTGACTTTCAATGTAATTTAGACTTCTAAGTGTTAAAAAAAGAAAACCACTTTTCGAAATAAGACTTAGGTTCTTAAGTTGTTCAGGTATTTGGACACCTAAGATGCAGATGGGCTTCTAGTGGGATTTTCAGCACCTAGGCCCCCAAATCTCATTGCAAACAATAGGAAATAGGTGTCTACGTGCTTTTGAAAATCCCACTAGGTGCCTATCAGCATCTTTAGATGCCTACATACCTTTAAAAATCTCGCCTTTAGACACCACAGAAGTAACAAACATTGTCAGGAATGTACCAACAGGAAGGACTGGGGAGGACAACTGAAGAGCACAGGACACAGCTGATTGCCAATAGGCTTATAGCACATTAAACAATCACTTGAAGTTAAGTTAGCAAAAGATTTTTCCCCTTATACACAGAACTGAATGAAAATGGAATCTACACTATTTCCCAGATAATACTAAGCATTAAAACTTTATTCAGTTGTTTTGTACCGAGCCAGTCACTCCATTGCTACATACAAAATGTCATTTTAATAGATGTTCTACTTTATTAGTAATTTTACAGACAATGGGTAACATTTTCAAAAGCTCTTAAGTGACAGCAGCACAAATCCAACTGACTCTCATTGGGATTTGTACTCCTAAACCACTAAGGTGCTTCTGAAAAACCCAACCTAACCTCCATTTTCAAAGCTGTCCGCTTAGGCTCTTAAGTACCTAAATTACTTTTGAAAAGGGGACTTGTGGTTCTACATCATTTAGGGGCTTTTGAAAATATTACCCCAAAAGCAGATTTAATGAAAAAGCTAAACAAAAAGAAAAATACAGTTTACATGAAAAATTATTTGATAGTTAATTTAGGAACATTCTGGCCCTTATAATCTTTGAGCTCCATTCACCTCCAATGAAGCAGAGCCTTCAAGCCATCGATAAGCCTCTGTGAGTGGGATGAAAGGTGGTGGTAGTGCCAAACAGAAATGGACTGGAAATGGTTTTCCACAAGAGAGTTTAAGATTTTGAAAAATTTTGATGGCCTGACGTGGAACAAAGTAAAAATACTTGAAAATATTCATGAATCAATAACCTAAAAAAGCTTACAGAAGAGGTCAATTGAAATATTTTGTTTTGGTAATTTTGATACATTTCAATTCCAACTTAAAAAGAGGCAAACTGACTAACATTTCTAAATGAAAAGCCATTTGAGTCAAAACACAAAGCTTTTCATTTAAAAAGTGTTGAAATGGAACATTTTAACAATTCTGAAACTTTTTTCCTCTCTCATGAATAGATTTGGTTTCATTGAATTGATATTTCCAACCAAAAATGTTTTGACCGAAAATTCCCAGTCAGCTTCACTACCAAGACCTACGGCAGGCTTAATCTCTGGCCAAGGAATTCACCATAGACTTGCCAGCAGAAGCTTTCCTGGAGATGCTTTCAATGAGTTTGATGCTGTGGATGCCCTGGTACCACCATCTCACTGGATAAATTACTTTGGTGGCTACTGTGGCCCACTTGGGACTCCCTCAGACATCCAAGAAGAACAGGGGATGCAAAAAGCTTGGGTTGCTGGGAACCAATTCCAGGACAATGACTTACACAGTTTTTCTTTAAAGTGTCTATTTCATACTGAATTCAAATCTTGTTGCAGGGTTATTTTTTTATTAAAAATCATTCATGATTTTTATCTCTCAGTTCCAAATGGATCATTACACTGTCAACACTTATCTTTATTATGCAAAAACATTCTAAATGTACCTCCTTTTGTTGAATAGGCAAAACAATGTATTAAATAGTAAGTCTGTTTTTCATTTAATTTTGCATAAATGTAGTGTGTGTGTTGAAGCTTATTACCAAGGGTTCCAGGCTCCCACATCACACAGATATTAGCAGTGTGAACTCAGAGAAATATTTAAATTTGATACAATCTCCATCAATATAAATTCTTCCCTGGTACTCATGAAACTGCATGGGCTTTGGCTGGTGGCTGATTTTAACTTTATAATTTCCTGTAATTTTTGTTGGCATTGTATATTCATTAATGCTTCTATTAATTTTCTAGCTGTGTGATTACAGAGTAATCATTATCTATGGATACACAAGTGTACAGATGTATAGCTATTCTACAACAACTGTATACAACTGTACATTTAGCTATCATACAGGTACAGTTTTAGTAAAGAGATAAGATGATTGTGTGCAGTCACACATTTAAAGTCAGGTTTGAGAAAGAACAGTTCAGCCATACAAATGGGAGAGGGAGGAAATCTTTTTTCTATAAGGACCGGTCACATTGTCAAGTTCAATTACTGCAGTCACCGGTCTAACTTGGTCCCCCTCAGACTCTTGATTCCATTCAGAGCACCCATGTTACACAGGATTAAATTAACCCTAATTGTCTTGCTGGATGGATATGTTTGTCTCTCTCTGAAAAATTAATACTGCCTCCTGGGATTTTTGTTTCATTGTGAAACACAGACATATTTAAACAAAGCAAACTAAAGCAGTGCTTCCAAAGTCAGGCCGCCGCTTGTTCAGGGAAAGCCCCTGGCTGTCTGGGCTGGTTTGTTTACTGTCGTGTCCGCAGGTTCGGCCAATCGCAGCTCCCACTGTCCCAGGCCAATGGGGCCTACGGGAAGCGGCGTGGGCCGAGGGATGTGCTGGCCGCCCTTGCCGCAGCCCCCATTGGCCTGGAGCAGCAAACCGCAGCCAGTGGGAGCCGCAATTGGCCGAACCTGTGAACGCGGCAGGTAAACAAACCAGCCAGGCCCGCCAGAGGCTTTCCCTGAACAAGTGGCAAATCTGCTTTGAGAAGCAATGGACTAGAGGAGCATTCATCCTGGTTCCTCTTCTCAATCAATAATCTCCTCTATTCTCTTATCTCTAATTCCCTGCATATCATTCTCTCCCAATATCTTCCCATTCATCCTCTTTCCCCTGCTCTGTAGCACTTCCCACCCCCACACACTAGTGTCTCTCCCTAACACTCCTCTCCATTATATTCTGTTTGGGTTATAACTAGAACGTGACATATATCAATGACTGCGGTATTTTTCACTAGGCAGTTAAGATAAACAGAGATGACAGTGGAGTGCCTTGTCCAAAATCATACCCATGCAAGCCGGGGCACCAAAATTCACATTCAGATTTTCAGCCAGGAATGGGGCTAGAGATATGACAGTCCAGGGCTCTATGTTGGCATAAAAAGTGTAATACTGAATTACCCTGTAGCCTTGGATTGTTATAAAAGGTCAATCATGTGTTTAAACAATTAGGGATGGATTTTCAATTATGACGAATAGCTACAACCCCCACTGACATCGACCAGAGTCCTGGGAGCTCAGGGCCTCTGAAAATCAGGCCCTTAAAGACTTGGCGGGGGAGGGGAGGAGAGAACGACTTGGAAAATTCCATTTAGACACAATTCTGTTCATAGCTTCTATATTTCTCATTGCACTGCTCCTATTAACATTTGTATGAAAGCAGGATGTTTGTGTTTAAGAATATCAGTTCTAGCTTATTTTCCATTTAACATAATCCTGTTTTACATTTTTAAAACTCTCCAGTGAGTTGCTCCACAGCTACCTCAAGGATCTTGCCTTTCTTTCTTTCTACTCTTCTCCAACTGTCTGGTATAAAAAAAAATTAAAAAAGCACTGTCCTCCTTCTGCACCTTCACTTAATCTCATTACCACTGGTGCAAGAATCGTCTTGTCTGCTGCTTCAGCCATCAACAGCAGCCTGTCTCTTTGCCTCAATTCTTCATTTTTTTAATCTCATCTGAAAGCATATATCTGTTCTCCTTTGCATATAGCTCCTAAATTCTATTGCCAAATTTCTTTTCATTTTGATCTTTAACTGTACCTATTATTCAACTTCTAAAAACACTTTGGGATGCAGTTTGTAAGGAAGTCACTGTACAAAATAAAGATGTAGTGTATGAAACTGCTATGGGTTGCTGTGGAAATTATTATGCTGTCATAAGAGATTAAAATTTAAGATGGGGAATAAACAGCAGGAGCAGATAATACCTTAAAGATCCTGTTTTAATGAAAACATCCCCAGTAATTAAAAATAGAGAGAAAGACTGGAAATGAGAGAGGCAGTGTCTTTTCTAAAGAAGGTATGTTTCTAAGTTTTCATGAAGGATTGCCTCTTTTGAAGTTCATCACTTTTAAGTTACCTGCATCACTGGAGACCATTTGTTTATTAAAGTAGTTCTGCTCATCTAAATATAAAAAATACACTATAGGGCCACATCATGAATATAATGAGAAACATATGCCTTAAATATTTGTTCAAATCCCTTGCTTTACTAGAACACTGCATCTCAGTGAAGAATCTGTGTGTCTAATAATTGTTTTCTCCCGAATTATTTCTCTGGTTAGCGCAATTATCAAATATCACCTGCGCTAATATATTAGAAGTCCTTTAAGAGCGTTGAATATAGAGTGTATGTCCAGCAGAGCGGCATGTAACCCTTTGCTGTACTTGCTGGTTCTATCAATCCATGGGGAAACAAACCTGGCCTCACCCCAAGAAGAACATGTCAAGGAGGAAATGAGGAAAAGTGAACTCAGCAACAAAAACCTTCCTGGTCAAAAGCACCATTTCCAATAGGCTGACTATTATTTGATTACTAAATTAACAGCTTCCTAAACATGGTGTCTGGGATTTTAACTGAGTGTAGGAGCAGAGGAATCAGGTTTTCCTGTGGCCCCAAGATTTATAGTATTACTCCACTTGGAGACTGTCTGGGACTGATTCTGAGACCATTATTTGGAAGGAACGTGGGAGATGGAAACTTCCCCTATACAGGGGTTCTCTAGAGTGCAGGGCCACAAAGCAGAATGAGAAGCAGTTGCAGAGGAAAAGCATGAAGTATGAACTGAGAAACAAAAAGAAAGAGATAGGATAAATGAAGATGTAAGAACAGGAATAAGAAGCGTAAAATGCACAGAATCTGGAAGATGGGAAAAGAAAGGCCTAGCCTCAAGCAAAAGCAGCCCAAGTCATTTCTTGGTGGCCACCACAGACCTGCATCGTTTGCCTGCTCTCTGCCTAAGGTAACAGACACCAGAGAGGAGGAAGTCTGTATTTGACAACTCCAGCAGCTAGCTTGGGATCCCATAAATCACAAGGTCAGAGCAGCAAGTGGATAGTAGGATACCCAATGAAAAAAAGAACTGGAGAAGCAATGTCCATCATTTGTACTGGCAGCCAAAATAAACTGAAATAAACTCTCTTTCCTTTGATGCTTTGGAGTTGTTCACAATAAACAAAAGTAAAATGAAATATGTGTATTTCAACACTAAAAACTTAAGATGGATAAAATGTGTTCATTTACCAGGCAACTGGCCTCAGAATTCAAAACAGTTACACAGTTCTAAGAACTGATTAAGTTACAGCATTACAATAATTCCATGTGATGCTCTCTCTCTTGATTAACCTGTTTTTTTTAATAATAATTTATTATTATTATGGCCAGAAACACTTTGGTGCCTAAATACACATGGCCCGATTTCTGAGGCGCTGAGTAGCTAAAACACCTTTTGACTTCAGTGCATGCTGAGCATCTCTGAAAAGCAGGGTGTATTTATTTGGGGTACACAAATGCAGATTTTCTAACTTAAGGCATCCCATTTTGAAAGTGTTGGCCTACTCGTATTTGTATTGTGCAAACAGTGTACTAGACATTTTTCCATATTGTCAGATTATGTAATTCCTTAAGGCAAGTGACAAATTGCTGAAAAGGAAAGTTTTTCATTCATTTGGGTTATAAATAACACACATTATAGATCACTGAAAACCATTTTGTTATTAAATCAGTCTATCTTAATCAAAATTTCAAACACTGCCCATTTACTTAGTGTATCTGTGATTTAAATTCTACGCTGAAGTTCTTTAAAAACCCAAACCATAAAGCCTTGATTTTCAAATATGGCACAGCTTCTGTTTTATTGGTCTTTCTAAAATGCATAATGCAAAGGACAAGGAGATTAGACCTTATGAATTAGTCCTTACTTATGGCAGTATAAAAACATAAACAAAAGAGATCCTGGATTACCATCTCTGTCATGCTTATTTTAATATATTGGACACAGATGGTTAGCACAGAGCTGAAGGCACCAAATGGCTACAGGTATCACAGCACTTTCCAAAGAGGTATCTTGCTACGCTCTCTCAGAATCTCTCAAAAAAACTGCACTTTTCAGCAGCTGCCAGAGCAAATGCTCCATCAGCCTAGCAAGGAACAGTAGCAAAGAAAAAAAACAGCCTGAGAGAACAGTCACTGTACTGTCTCCTCACTCTATCACTGATACGTGTGGCAGACTTGCAGAAACATCTTTTGATATTTAGGTTAATTTTTAAAGTAAAAACTCCCTCATCAGAGAGATGGAAACATTGTTTCCATGAACATGAATCTAATATTTATATCTTATAAAGCAGAAAACACCATTAAGAGCTCAATAATAAACCACAGCTGATTTTATTCTCCACGTTCAAAGAGAACTGGAATGGTATAATAACTATGTCTGAGAGATATGGTGGGTGAGTTGTTAGTCCAATAAAAGATGTAACCTCACCTACTCACCCATCTAGTCTCTCTAATATCAGCTATACTATTCCATATAATAACTACGACTGTCAGAAAGGCCACCCTCCCTGCACTGTGCTGGCCTCAGACTCTGCTCACCGTTCTATTTTAGATTTAGTTTTGTGCTTTCATAGACAATATGATGGAAAGACAAATACAAAGAAGAGGATGAACAATCTAAAGTTACTGAGGAATAAGTGAAGGCTCATGCTGTAACTTCAATAACTGTTTGGAAAAGAGAGAAAATCTTTATACTGAACTGATAATAGAACCCCATGTTTTCACTTCTAATTCACTAGTCAAAACCTGGTATTGTTTGGTAGTAAGTAAGGTTTGTTACAATCAAATGCCTTTTCTAGGAATTGCATGAAATTAGTTGGTGGCCTGAGCCCAGTTTGTAGAAGATGGACAAACATTAAAAAAAAGTCATCAGAATCCTACATCCTGATTAGCAGAGATGCAGTAAAGAATGGACTATTCTGTGATTCTGGGAATTTGCCCCTGTGGGTCTCGACTAAGTATGTTGGCGAGATAGTGGGGAATCAGAGACTTCTGGATGGGATGGGTTGGTGGTGTTGGGGGGGATTAGTTCAGACAATATGGAAAGGAAGGCAGACAGCATATCTTGAGCAGATGAGAAACAGAGGCAAAAGTGGTGAGACTAGGAACTGCGGGGATTGAGACATTACGCAGGATCAGAGAGGGATGTGGGGGACGGAAACTGGGAAAAGAAACAGAAGCAGCATGAGAACTGAGCAGGCAGAAGGAGTCTAAGCAGCCATGCACTGTTATTTGCAGCTGTGCTGACCAACAGAAAAGAGAATCTCCAGATATTCAGTGGTTGCTGCAGGGATGGGGAGGAGAGGAGATGAAGATCCAGCTAGGAAGGATTGGCTTGTGTAAATGAACAAACAAAACATTGAATGCTTTGAGATTCCTGCAGTTCTTTGATCAGGCAGCTATTATGGGACTTGGAATTAAAGGGTTAAACATCATTTACAGTTATGTTACAAGCTGTAAGGAGATACCAGAATATACTGCAGTTATATTAACATACGTGTAGTACGATCTTTGGAAGAGTGCCAGGAAGAGGGTACAACTGTGAGTCTTACATTTTTCTTTGATACTTCATAAGGGTAGAATTAAAATTCTCTTGGTGCAAAGAAGTGGCCTAGGAAAAGTCACCTGATACTGAACAGAACTCTTCATAATGGTTTCTACAAGTCACTAACATACAAAAGAGGCTCAGAGAATGGCTTGCATTGAGGCTTTCAAAATAGAAGATATTATATTAAAGATATACACATGGTTAAACTTGCCTCCTTACAAAGCTAGCAGGCTCCATTTAAAAAAAATATTGTGAATTTATTCATTCCATGTGCATCCTGTGGCGCTGAAGGATGCTGAATTTATGAATTTCTCATATTTTGAGTCTTTTACTGCTATATTTCTTCAAAAACAATAAAGCGCACATGTATGCAAATGGAATGTATTTACATGGGTTCAACCAATACCATTAATTTTGTGTTGCTTTATTATCTTGTATAATAAAACCTTGGTATTCAAGAAATACACTGAAAATAGTTAAGTACAATTCACCTTCATTATGCCATCCAGTGCTGGTTCAAACAAAGCTGTATATCCCTGTGATGCCATGTAACTTCTCCTGCCCTCTTCACCCCCCCGTATTCGTACTTTTTCATCTCCCCAAAATACGTCACATCAACTGAGGTTCACTCCCTTGCAGGAAATACATAACCTGCCTAAAACTAAAACCTACATTTCTCAAAGACGTTGGCAGAATCTGCAATACAAGGAAGAGCCATGGTAGAATGGGGCAGACCTGATACTCAAGGGGACTCAAATAATTATCATCCAAAGCTCTGTCAGCATTTCACATTGCTTCTAAGAGCAAGAATGTTGCGCACACCCATCTACCAGCTAGCACTTGGCGATAACCACAGCACACACAGTAGCCAGACTGAGGGGCGGGACACACCTCAAAACTCTGTTGGGGCAGTGGTCTAGACTATTTCCTAGCGCATTTCCAGGATCAGAGGGACGATGCCACACTGCTGGCCCAAGATGGGCTGGAGGAAGAAGATCACTCCTTCTTCCTATTGCATCAAAGCAGAACAAGGAACAGAAGCATTTTGGAGGAAGGGAATGAAACTCAGTACAAAATAGGTTTGTCTCTTGAAAACACAACAAAAACAAAACAACTTGCATTCATCTCTAAGACTCTTTCTAAAGCAGAGATCAAAAATACTGTGGGAAAAAGTAACTATCATTTGAATATAGGCTGTTGCAAAGTTTACATTAGAAGTACATTAGTATCTCACTAATTCACACTTTATCAATCTTTAGAATTCACACTAAAAATGGTCCCATCACCTCTGAGCAAACATTCAATAGCAAGGACAGTGCCGCAATAAGCTCTTGTGTTAAGATTGTTACTATGCTTCTAAAATATTCTTCAGTATATTTACTAATCACATGTGCCAAAATAAATGAAGTACATTTAGCGCTGCATTATGCTTGCCTTTTCATTGTGTTTGTTCACTTGCATGCTAATTTGCAGAACTTAGTAACCAACAATGGGTTCCTGTCATTAGGGTGAATCAGAGCTATATTAATGTGACCAGATTGATCCAGAATGCTGTAAACATTAGGCATGAAATAAATACAAGAGAAACTGAGCAGTTTGGTGTAGGAGTCAGATGTGCTGCAGAATCCAAGAAGTGGAGAGGCAAAGAGTTTTCTTAACTCAGACAGGCAAGATGCAATCAGTCCATGCCAATGAAGCACCAAAATCAAATACCACATACATAGCCTGAGCTGTTCACAGGAAGCAGCTATTATCACAGAGCAGGATTTTTTTAATTGTTATTATTTGTTTTTAAGTGTGTGTCTCCTATACAGTACCATCCCAGATAACGCTAGCATTCTAAATCTAGCACGTCGGGGCCACAGGATTTACAACCCCCACTTGCAAGGTATGCCTGCCAAAAGCCAAGTCAGATGAAAGTAAACATCTGCAAACTGCAGCAATGACAAAGTACTGTATATTATAGGTGTGACCAAACCGCAGCATGAGAACCACAAGTAGCTTTTTACAGTTGAAGTGCAGCTCATAGAGCCCCCCATTCTCCACCCACCAGAGTGCGGGAGGGAGCTTGGGGCTTCTGCCCTGCAGCAGGGTGGTGGAGCTAGGATCTTGGGGCCTCAGCTCAGTGCCACCCCACAGAGATTAAGCCCACTACCCCGCGGGCAGGCTGTGAGTGTCTTGCAGCTCTCGAACTTCTGAAGATTAATATCGGCTCAGATGGTCAGTAAGTTTAGCCACTCTTGGTATACTATGAAGCCCAACTCAGTTTTCTGATAGTGGTGTTGTGCTAGTCTCCTCAGGGCAGCCCAGGACCCTAAGCCACTGAGTTAAGCCCTCTGCCTCAGCAAGAGGGAGTTTCACTGGACATCAACCTATGGCAGCTCCCTTACACACCAGTCTGTTTGCTTCACCAGTAAACACCTCAAGACTCTATCGGTGTTATCTACAAGGAAAGATTAAGAGTCAGCAAACCCGTTCCCAAATTCCCCAGAAATACTCACTGGAGTGACCAGTCCCTCTCACCAGATACACACAGAAATTAAGTTTGTGTCCTCCAGAGAAAAAGCGTACACACCAGCCTATTAAAGTAAAGCATGAGTCCTCAGCTAACTATCAGAACAGAAGATGGTTTTGCTGTAAAAGAAGAATAAATTAATAACACAGGCAAGAAAAAAGAAAGACAGAAAGCGGTTACAAACAAAAACACAACACAACACACTTTCTAAGGCCTTAAACTTAATTCTAGCAAGCTGTATCTTTGCCTAAAACAGTTTCTCATTTAGGGTATGTCTACACTATGAAATTAGGTTGATTTTATGGAAGTCGATTTTATACGGTCGATTCCGTATGTCCACAGTAACCGCATTAAGTTGGAGGAGTGCGTCCTCACTACCGTGGCTAGCATCGACTTACGGAGCAGTGCACTGTGGATAGCTATCCCACAGTTCCTACAATCTCCGCCACCCATTGGAATTGTGAGTTAAGCTCCCAATGCCTGATGGGGCAAAAACATTGTTGCGGGTGTGTCATAACTTTCCTACTCAGATCTGAACCTTAGAGTTCAGAACATGAGAAGCTAGCATGAGACCTCCAAAGCTTAATTACCAGCTTAGATCTGATAGCACTGCCACCAATCAGGAATTTTAGGGCCTGATACCCTCTGGTCCCCCCAAACCTTCCCAGGGGACCCCAAGACCCAGATTCCTTGAGTCTCACCACAAAGGGAAATAACCCACTTCCCTTCTCCCTCTTCCCCTCCAGGCGTTCCCTCCCTGGGTTCCTGGAGAGATATACAGATTCAAGCTCCGCGAATCTAAACAAAGGGATTCCACCCTCCCTGCTTCAAGTCTTTGAAACACAAGTACCGAGAGATCAAATCTCTCTCCCCCCTCACCCAGAGAGTATGCAAAGTCAGGCTTTGTAAATCTAACACAAAGAGATGTTCCCCCTCCCTTCGTTTCTTAGCCTTAACCAGTGAAAAACACTTAAACAGGTCTTAAAAAGAAAGCTTTACATAAAAAGAAAGAAAAAGGACATAAAATGGTCTCTGTATCAAGGTGACAATATACAGGGTCAATTGCTTAAAGGAAAAAATGAATAAACAGCCTTATCCAAAAAGAATACAATTTAAAAACATTCCAGCAACTACACACATGTAAATACAAAAAAACAATATAAACCTATTGTCTTACTATCCTTGTACTTACAACTTGGAAACAGAAGATTAGAAAGCCTGGAGATTCCGGTGGTCACTCTCAGAGCCCAGAAAAAGAACAGACCAAGAACAAAGGACTCAAACCCAAAACTTCCCTCCAGCCAGATTTGAAAAAATCTTGTTTCCTGATTGGTCCTCTGGTCAGGTGTTGTTTGTTACCCCTTTCCAGGTGAAAGAGACATTAACCCTTAGCTATCTGTTTATGACAGGGTGGTTTTGGGTACATGTCATCAGTTGCCCCTCCCTCTGTGAAAACAATGGCAGACAATCATTTAGCGCCAAACACCAAGTTGATTAGAAGAGCAGAGCAAGGCGCGCTGCGCATCAGAGAGGCTTTGAAAACCAGGCTTTGGTGTGACAGTTGTGTGTGTTTCTCCTTGATGCAAACCCGCCCCCATGTTGATTTTAATTCCCTGTAAGCCAACCACCCTCCCCTCTTCGAAATAAAGTAACTATTGTTTTAAAACCATGAATTCTTTATTAATTAAAAAAAATGAGATAACGGACAAAGTAGCCTGGGTGGGGTGGGGGAGGAGAGAAGGACACGGCCACGTTGTTTATTGTAGCCACACTAAAAATCAGACTGTTTGAATGACAGTCTTCTGTTGCTTGGGCCATCCTCTGGAGTAGAGTGGCTGGATTCCCAGAGCCTCCCCGCCAGCCGCGTTCTTGGGCATCTGGGTGAGGCAGATATGGAACACGGGGAGGAGTGAATGCAGCGGGGTCTGTGCTCCTGCTGCCTTTCCTGCTGCTTCAACAACAGCTTCATCATGTCCGTTTGCTCCCCCATTAGCCTCAGCATCACATCCTGCCTTCGCTCTTCACACTCACTCAATTCTTTCCTGGCCTCTGCCACTGAATGCCTCCATGCATTAAGCTGTATCCTATCGGTGTGGGAGGACTGCATGGGCTCAGAAAACATGTCATTGTGAGTGCAGTTTTTTTGCCTTCTAATCTGCAATAACCTCAGGGACGGAGATGATAGTGGGAGCATAGAAACAGTCTACCCTCTATGATTCTGCAGGGACTGCATGGTCACCTGTGCTGCTGCATTCGCCACGCTGACCAAACAGGAAATGAAATTAAAAAGTTCCCGGGGCTTTTCCTGTGTACCTGGCTAGTGCATCAGAGTTGAAAGTGCTGTCCAGAGTGGTCACAATGGACCACTCTGGGATAGCTCGCGAAGGCCAATACTGTCGATTTGTGTCTGCACTACCCCAAATTTGACCCAGCAAAGTCTATTTCAGTGCTACTCCCCTCACTGGAGAGGAATACAGAAGTCGATTTTAAGAGCCCTTTAGGTCGACGGAAATGGGTTGGTTGTGTGGACTCATTCTTTTTAAATAGACCTAATGCGGCTAAATTTGACCTTACCCCATAGTGTAGACCAGACCTTACAAACTATTGTAAGTGCCTGCCCTTCAAGCCAAGAGGATCCACCATTCACAGGGAACAGCACCCTGGATACCTACCAGGTTCTCTTCCCTTCTTTTTATAATCGATCGAACCTTTTAAGAGTTTCCTCGGATAAAGGTTTTGTCTTCCCTACTGCTTGTGCAGACCCCATGCTGTCTCCCTCTTCCTCTGGTCAATTTGCTTTCCCAACTGGTTTAATCACTTTTTTGAGCTTAAATGTCAATGTACTTCCACTGTGTCTCTGGCCTCATCTTGCTCAATTTGCAGTGAAATCACTGGCAAACAGGAAAACAACATTCCTTTGTCTAGGGCAAACTTGTGAATCAACTATTTCCAAAATTTGTTTTTACAATATATTTCCATATACATAATTTTTTATACACAAACCATACATACACCACATGATGATATTCATGACTAAAGTGTCACCAATTTTTATATACAATATCTTACAAAACATTGTTTGGCTAACTATTTTGACAATGGTCTGTTGAATGTGTCCTTTGCCAGTTGGAACAAAGAAGCTCAGTGTCACATGCTTCTGCTTTCTTTTTTCAGGATTCCTAGACCAATCAGTTCTGACTGCTTGGAGCACCTCTAACTTCTGGCCAAAGTAAACCTTTTCTGGAGAAAATAAAAACACTAACTCATGGATCCGAGATTAACTTCTCAACTTTCTGGCCTTGCCTTTCAAACAATAGTAAGAGGTGATTAGAACCCTAAACTCACCCAACTCTCTCTTCCCAGACTACAGAAAGCTAAGCAATGCACAACTGTTTAGGGTGATTGCCAGAAGCAGAAAACGGGACCTACAGTAGTAAACCTACATACCTAATAAAATAAAATACTTTTAAATGAAACAAAAAAATTATCTATTTATACTAGGCATTAAAACTACTACTAATTTCTGGTTACAACACAGGTGCAGGGGAGGGACATCATGAGCTAAAAAGCATTTCCTGAGGAAGCTATGACTATATTCACAGGACACTGCTTTGCTGAAAAGGAGCAAATAACACTGCCAGATCTTGGCAATAAGTAGCCAGCAAATCAAAAATGGTTTTCAGGAACCTAAGATAAACATTTTTGTTGGTGCCACAAAGCGCTTAATCCTGAGAGGATGATCCCAGAGCATCTAAAACATAAAAAGTGCTTTAGTAGTAAACAGTATGTCGCATATATAGATTACACGTGTGATGGGGTGTATTCAGCCTCTGCAGCTCTCTGCTGGGGGCCCTGCTGTCATACTAAACCCTGTCTCAAGAAGCAGTGATCTGATAGGAAAAGAGCAGTGAATGTGGATCCTCCAAGCTTCCCTAGAGAGAAGTCTCAAGAGTGTCCATTTTGGAAATCAAAGAGATCAGTTCTCCAAGGGCTAGCAAGAGCCAAGCAGAGCCCTGCTGGCCCAGATAAAAGGAGATGAAGGGCCATAGCAGTCAGTGTCTGTCTGGGACCAGAGGAGCAGGAAAGGGTGCTCATCTCTAGCCAGGAGCTCAAGCACTAGCCAGAGATTGTTTCTGGCTGCATTTTGAACACCTGGCTTTCCTCCATGCAGAAGGACCTAAAAACCCTAACCCTGAGGTAAAGGTGAAGCTAAACGGGCCAGGTGGGAAGAGGCCCAGGGAAGAAGCAGCAAAGAAGTAAAGGCAAGCAGTGCAGAGTAGTGGGTGGGTCTGGATTCCCCTACCAGCCATTTGGCATAAACCCCAAGAAAGGGACAGGATTACTTGAGAGCCTGAACATGGGCCTGAATTTAAAGGGCCCAGAGCCAGGACCAAAGACCCTAATAAGAGCAACAGGATTGTTCAGTTACTGGACTCCATTACCCTGGAAGAGTTCATTTGGACTTGGCTGGAGGACCAAGCCACAGAAGAACCACCAAGGTCAGACAGCAGCCTGCACGGGATGCCAGGATCAAGGAAAGGACTGCAGTAACACACTCAACCACTCATGCAATGGGTGACACACACCCCCATTACAACATTCAATACCAACCATCTCTTTCTGACCCCTAAACTAAAATGCCAAATCCTGTCCCCTGATACTCATCCAGTTCCCATTTACATCATAATGGAATTACGAGATATATATTAAGTATATAATTTGGAATCTGCATCAGCATTCATTAATGCAGCTCTTCATGTTAGGAGGAAGAGAGAAACATTACAAAAAACTCTAATTTTTCTTTTCTTGTTAGTGAAATTTCACAATGGTCTAACCTGTTGTACTTCCAATTATTCAACGACTGCATACTGGTAAAGATGACAGCTACTGACATGCAGTGTTTTCACATATCAGAAATATCAAATCTACCAGAGCATCAGTTCAAAGAATAAATATTGTCTCAGCAACAGTAACATCACATGCGGTGTGTTTTCACTCAAATGTTGCTGGTCTAAATCAGTCATTTAAAAGGCAGAAGTTGCAAAATCAAAGGATGATAATCATTTTGCTGTTAGTTGCAGGGGGTTCAGGTTTTCTTCCAAAGTGGGTCATAATTAAATTCAAACAAGCATTTGAAAATAAAGGCAAGTACTGAATGGAAGATTCTCCGAAAACCATGCATCCCATTGTCATACAAATTTTTATTCTGATCCAAAACCTCATCTTACATATCAAGTTATTTTCACCTCTCTCTGATTCATCATACTGACTGAGCTAAAGTAATAAACAAATATATTAAGGATTAAAATTATGACACATTAGATCTTTAAAATCTGTAATGGTTGAGTGATTTATTCACCTTAGATTATCCTGATGACTATCCAGACACATTAAGCAAAAATTCAATAGGACAAATATTTGTTTATACAATATAGAAAACTGTGTGTCCTTTGCCAGTGGGAACAAAGGGGCTCAGTGTCACATTCTTCTGCTTTCTTTTTTCAGGATTGCTTGATTTAAACATTAAAAGCAGGCTAGGAAAATATCTATTGTCAAGACAGGCCAGGACAACTAATATCCTGGACCAGACAAGTGGAATTTAATTTACTTAATTTATTACACTTATAAAGTTTGCAGACGATACCAAGCCGGGAGGGGTTGCAAGTACTTTGGAGGATAGGACTATAATTCAAAATAATTTGGACAAACTGGAGAAATGGTCTGATGTAAATAGGATGAAATTCAATAAGGACAAATGCAAAGTACTCCACTTAGGAAGAAACTATCAGTCGCACACATACAAAATGGGAAATGACTGCCTAGGAAGGAGTACTGTGGAAAGGGATCTGGGGGTCACAGTGGACTACAAGCTTAATATGAATCAATCAGTATAACACTGTTGCAAAAAAAGCGAACATCCTCATGGAATGTATTAGCAGGATTGTTGTAAGCAAGACACGAGAAATAATTCTTCCACTCTAGTCCAGTTGAGGCCTAATCAGCGTGGAGTATTGTGTCCAGTTCTGGGTGCCACATTTCTGGAAGAATGTGGACAAATTGGAGAGAGTCCAGTGAAGAGTGACAAAAATGAAGGTCAAGAAAACACAACCTACGGAGGGAATACTGAAAAAATTGAGTTTCTTTAATCTGGAAAAAAGAATGAGAGGGCACAAGATAACAGTTTTCAAGTATGTAAAAGATTGTTACAAGGAGGAAGGAGAAAAATTGTTTTTCTTAACCGCTGAGGATAGGACAAGAAGCAATGGGCTTAAATTGCAGCAAGGTAGGTTTAAATTGGACATTAGGAAAAACTTCCTAACAGTCAGGGTAGTTAAGACTGGAATAAATTGCGTAGGGAGGTTGTGGAATCTCCATCATTGGAGATTTTTAAGAGCAGGTTAAACAAACAACTGTCAGGAATGGTCTAGATAATACTTAGTCCTGCCACAAGTGCAAGGGACTGGACTAGATGACCTCCCGAGCTCCCTTCCAGTTCTATGAGTCTACTTATTGCCTACAGGTCATGTTACTGACCTGCAGAAAAAAATACTGGAAGTATGACTGATTGGTGGATCCAGCCCACTACTGAAAATAGAAACTGGCCTCCTACCTCAGTTTCCTTGTAAATGTCACCCAAACGAAGAAGAAATTGATGATTGACCCACTGATTACTTTGTTAATTTCTTCCTCCTCTGGCTCTACTCAGCCACTGGAGCTACATGCTGCACTTGACTGATTAAAAGTGCATATGACTGACTGTGTATATGCTCTCTCCAAAGTGCGGTTGGGTACAACTGCCACTCAATAGCATTTGCAAGGACACTCCGGCAGGCAGGCAATTTTCATTTTCAGTTTCAGATCAGATACTGCCCAGCCTGGGCCAGCTCTAACTTTTTTGCAGCCCCAAGCAGCAACAACAAACAACAACAACAACAAAGAGAGAGAGCGCCGCCGCACTGTAACACTCCCCACCCCGTGAGCGCCGCGCCACCAAACCCCACCCCCACCGTGCTGCCGAAACCCCAGCCTCCCTGAGCGCCACGCCACCGAAACACGTCCTCCCTCTGAGTGCCATCCGGCCGAACCAAAAAACAAAACAAACAAACGAACAAAAAAACTCCAGCGCCACCCTGGCAAACCAAAAAAACCCTGAGCGCTGCCCCACCCCAAGGTGCCGCCCCAAGCACGTGCTTGGTCATCTGGTGCCTGGCGCCAGCCCTGTGCCCAGATAACGCAACTGGAGAAAACTATATTTTCATGATGGATAACCACATTTAGGATCCCAGTAGTTCTCTGACAAAAAATTTATTAACATGATTAGGACAATGACTCCTTCACAAAAAGTGAGGGACAACAAGATTGTGCGTTGTTTGGATTTCAGATTCCAGCTCTCTCCCCTCATTATTAATGATCTCTTTATATTCTTGAGATATTTATTTTAACAATGGCTTTGATGCCCCATTTATTGGTCATTCTCTATTACTGAATTAGTCAAAGCATTAGACTAGTTAATTAGACAAATGAAGTAAGGAGTAGCTCAAACAGTTGACAGATCAGAAATGGCCATTTTTGGCCATCTAGCAAGAAATGTGTCC